>NW_026947500.1:74101451-74609354 GCF_034190915.1 Cavia porcellus | reverse complement strand
CCCAGAGGAGGAGCTGGGGGCAGAGAACACCAGCCCCGGAGTCCCGGCACAGGGATGGAGGCCATGCTAGACCATAGCCACCTGCAGTGCCTGGAGCCGGGGACACTGCGTGGACAGAGACTGCAGATGGGATCCAGAGATGGACCCTGAGGGGGGTCATCCTGACCATCAGGGGCCAGGGTCCCTCAGAGGGCAGGGGAGGGAGAGAAGCTGGAGACGGGGAACTGCCGGCTCCTCAGCGGGAAGGAGGAGCTGAGCTGAGGGCTGTGGGGGCTGGCCGGGCCCCTGGAGGCCAAGGCGGCTCCCCGACTGGACTGGAGCAGTCAGGTAATAAACATCACGAACCACCCAGCGTGTGGTCACTGCAGCGTCGGAAGGACAGTGGCCCTCAGGGTAGGCAGCTGGGGGCAGGCTGGTTTCAAGCGGGCTCCCCCACAGAGGGCCGGGGAACAAAGCCATCGAACCCAAGACGACGCACAGAGCTCAAAAGTCTCCCCCAAACCGTGCAATTCCAAGCCCCCATTTTCCACCAGAAATGAGGCCGTTTGTGTGACTGCTTGTTAGTTCTGTAGCAGGGCAGAGGGTGACTGATCACCTGCCTAGGGCTTCACCAGCTCCAGGCACAGAGTGGCACAGGGTGGCACCAGCCTGGAGGCGGGGTACACACATCTGGAGATGAATGTCCTGCAGCCAAGGACGACCCTGGGCAGTCACCCATTGCAGTGCCTCTGATCTCTGCCATGCAGATTCCAGGGTCAGCATCCACAGGGTGTCCGCTTGGGCAGCAGCAGTCAGCTGACACTCTCTGTGACAAGTGGAGACATCCAGCAGGGCTGAACCACAGTGACTGGACAGGAAGGGGCTCTGCCATGTGTCGTCCTGCGTCACCTCTGGTGGGGCTGAAACTCCAGGACTCGGAAGACAGAGATGGCCATGGCCACTGCCCAGCCCCCAAGACCCAGCCAGGGTCACCCTACAGGGCGCTCCTGTGGCGGGGCCGGCCCAGGACACCGCAGTCCTGGTGACACCACTCGGGCAGCTGCCCCGGGCCGAAGGATCACAGCACACGGCAGCTCCTGGTGTAGCTGTATTTAAATAGCTGAGATACACACATTTCTCCTTCTGGAAAATGTCTGCGGAGCAGTCCTGTTCCCGGGCCGGGCGCCCTGCGGTCCTGGCCAGCGGCTCCACCCGGCCTCTCCACAGACCATGCGTGGCCGCGTGTGAGCCAAAACGTCCGTTTATTTCAAAGCAGTAATAATTTAAAATCATAAAAACCATTCTGCCAGGAGCGCCTGGTGGGTGAGGAGGCGGGACGGCGGCCGGGCCCGCGTGTGCACACCGGGGCGGGGTCCTGTGTCCCCAGCGCCCCGGCTCTGGTCCCTGGAGCGCCGGCTGGGCCTGGCGCGGCCCCAACAGAGGGGCCGAGTGTCCCCGGGAGGCTCGGCAGCTCAGGAGTTGCTCGCAGCGTTCTCGTTGCTGGGGGAGCTGGAGGACGAGGACGACGAGGAGGACGAGAAGCTCACGCCGCCCAGGCCGGGCGGGTTGGTGGCTGTGTTCTGTCCCGTGAGGCTCTTGCGGCAGACGGGACAGCTGTCATGCTGTAGGGAGGAAGCGGGCCGGGGTCAGGCTAGGCTGGGGGCCTGGGGCCCGGGAGGCCAGGGGCCGGCCGTGCTCACCTGCTCCAGCCAGGGCACGATGCAACCGTCGTGGAAGAGGTGGTTGCACGGCAGCTGCCGCACACTCTCACCCAGCGCGTAGTCGTCCTTGCACACGGGGCACTCGAGTCCGGAGCCTGCGGGAGGTGGGGTGAGCCAGGGCACCCGGGCCCCTGCCCTCCACCCGGCTTGGCCCCGGCCTACCTACGTGCTCCTCGGTGACGGGCACGGTGGGCAGGGCCTGGATCTTCTCCCTGTCCGCCGGCGGGGGGCCTGTGTTCTCAAACTGGTTGAGGAGCTGAAAGACAAGAGCACAGTGCCGGGAGCTCCTCGGGGCGGGGCGGCCGGCTCGCTCCGGAGGGGCGCAGGCCGCCTTTTGCGGCCAGCAGCTGCAGGACCTGCAAAAGCACCGGGGCTGCGTTTGTCCTGGCGGCCGGGCCGGCACCCTGCCCGCCCCCGGGCACCCACATCTTGGGGTCCCACGTCGGGCTGGGCGGGCTCCGGGGGGGTGGGGGGCCCTGGCACCGGGGGTGGCAGGGCAGGGCTCCAGCTCAGGGTACCTGTGTGATGATGGCGTCCAGGCCGTTGGCCCCCCACGCATAGTCCATCGGGTTCGAGTGCAAGACGCCCCTGGGGGCGAGAGGCTGGGTCAGGGGCTGGGGGCGCGGAGCTGGGATGCCCCGCCCGCTACTCACCAGGGGCCCAGGCCCAGGCTAGGGATGGTGGCCGGGGTGATCATGCCGTTGACCAGCTGCTGGATGATCCTGGAAGAGAGGGTGAGGGGTGTCCCCACAGGCACCAGCCAGCCAGGCCAGGCAGCGTGGGCTCTCTGGACAGGGTCCCTCTATGTCACCCAGGCCAGCCCTGAACTTGTGATGAGACCCGGGCTGGCCTCACACTTTCGACTGTCCTGCCTCAGCCTCCCAAGGGCTGGGATCACAGGGTGGACTCTTCCACAGGGAAGCCGAAAGAGGAGGCAGAACCCGGCCAGGTGCCCGGGTCCACAGCCAGGACATGTGTGGGGCCAGCGGTGCCGAGGGAGCAGCCTGGTCCTCCCGTCCCTCACCCTTCCAGCGTGGGGACACCCTCGTGCCGGCCGGTGGCCCGCCTGGCAGTGAGGCGGGCGCGGGGCTGCCTTGTGCCATGCCGATGCCGGGACTGGTGCTCCCTCTCCCGCCGGCCCTCAGGGTCCCTGCTGTCCTCAGCCTGAGCCCCAGGAGGGAAAGTGGGGATCTCGAAGCTGTCGTCGAAGATGCCAAACGCGAACTGTCCATAGCCCTGGGGCAGCGTGAACAGGTGCTGGTCCACGTTCTGGGGAGGGGTGAGGGCATGCCATGAGCACACGTGGCCTCTGGGGCGCCATTGGCGGGCACGAGGTGAGGCCAGGCCAGTCAGGGCACCCCCGGCCTACCACCTCCACCTTCTGGCCTGGGGTCCAGGGTCAGGCACTGGGCTCACCTCGAAGGGCTGCCGGCTCTGGTCGGAGGGGGCCGTGGATGGGGCAGCGCTGTTCTCCGAGCTCCTGCGGACATGGCGCCCATCAGTGATGTCACCGACCCCCGCCCTGGCACAGGGCTGCCCTGCACCCACTCCCACTGGGAGGTAAGCAGGAGCTGGGAGGCCAGGGCACACGTCACCTCCCCAGGGGGACCCAGGCGCCATCAGAGCCTGACAGCTGCCCCCACCCCGTAACGCCCAGGGAGCCCCTCTCACTCCCTCCACCTCCCTGCCTCTGGCTCCAGCCGCTACCTGGTCTCCTCCGGAAGCTCCTCGATGAAGCCTGACTCGCATCTTGGGCAGATGTAATCCTGTGGGGAGAGTGGGGCATCGGCCAGGGGTCCTGCCTGCTCACCGCTGCCTACCCTGGAGCCCAGGGGGACACAAGGGCCACTGGCCACTCGCAGTGAGGCAGCGAAAGCAGGGTCCTTTTGACCAGGTTCAGTGCAGCTCCCGCTCGATGCCCCCATCATGGTGGCTGCAGAGCATCTCACACTCCACCCTGTGAGCTGGGTGCACACAGGCCCTGTTAGCACCCTTGGGTGGCACTCAGGCAGAGGTGGGGGGTTTCCCTGGGCCTGGGGACGCAGGTTCCCCGTCCCTGCCCCCAACAGGCAGCTGGCTCACAGCACACATCTGCCTGCCTGTGCAGCACCAACAGTGACCAGTGCGTGCACCCAGGAGGCGGGCGCAGCAGGGGCAGCCGGGCAGCCATGCAGGACCCTGGAAACTGCAGAGGCCCGGCCCAGACTATGAGGAACCCCTCCAGCTCCGGGGCACAGGTGTCCCAGGAGTGCAGAGGCGAGGGAGGCATGCAGCACTCTAGCCCAGCAGGTGCAGCCCAGCGGCTTGTGGACGTCCTGCCTCAAAGCTGTACAGGGGGCGGGGGACATGGTCCAGTGTGAAGGCCCTATCGACTCCCAGGACTAGGAGACAAAAAGCAAACAACTGTGCCTGTGATCCCAGCCACTCAGGAGGCTGAGGCAGGAAGACTGCAGGTCCCTTCTCAGCCCAGACAACTTACATCCTGTTTCAGAATAAAAAACTCAAAGACTTAGGATGGAGCTCTGTGGCAGCCCTGGGCATGCGGTCCTGGGTTCCACCCCAGCTGGACCTGCCTCCAGAACCGCCCACAGCTGGGCGATGAGCACGAAGTTCCCCGACACCAGCAGTCACAGGGAGATGCCCTGTGACTCAGGTGACCAGGACGGCTGCCAGGGCTGGGATGGGCTTCCCGGGCTCCTGGCTTTCCACAGGGCAGGGTCAGAGGTCAGGCAGGGCCTGACCCTGGGGACCAGCTGCAGCCCTGTCCTGGGCCCCCCTGACCCCTCAGGACAGTGACACCATGTACGGCTTCACCCTTAGAAACCAGGCAGCCTCCTCCTCCTGGTCAGTGAGGGCCACTTGGCACTGGGACCCCACACAGCCCCATCTGCACTGATGCTGGGGACCCCAGGTCCCCACTTGCCCCCAGGGCCATTCTGGGTCTGAAGAACCAGGTCAGAGGCAGCGGCATCCGTGCCCTGCACTGCCAGGGCCCAGTGCTGCCTGTCAGCTCTGCTTGCCTGTCCCCTGCTCTGTGGGACTCATGGGCAGAGGTCACTTGGTGGCCCTGGCAAGCTGATGGCTCCCAGCTGGGAGCCGAGGGTGGCCCGAGAGCCCACCAAGTGCAGACCCAGGTGACCTCATCTCCCTAGGCATCCGTCTGTGCCTGCCGATGGGGGCCCTGACACAGCACACAGCCAGGGCCAGGTTGGTGATAATGGTGACAACTGATAATGGTGACAATTCACCTCTGTGCCTGCAGCCACACTGTGCCAGGACCTCTGGGGGACACTGACCTTCACAGCGGGCCAGGAGCATAGGGTGTGGTCCTGCACCTGAGGCCCCCATGAGATCTAGACCAGTGGGGGAGCTGCCCAAGGGCACCTGGCTCCCCACACGAGCCTTCCTGGGCTGGCTAATGCCATAAGGAGTGTGCACCCCTGACATGTGGCGGAGCGCTCCTGTCCCTGGGATGCCCTGGCCGGGACGCCACACCAACCCCAACACACAGGCCGTGGTGCCCTGGGCATTGCTCCATCCACCACTGGACTGTGGCATCCCAGGGCATCAGCAGGGAACACTGCCCTGCAGGGGGGCAGGTGGTTCCTGCCCCAGCACCCAGTATGACACAGGACACACAGTGGCCCGAGAGTGACCAGGCACCCAGAGAGGAAAGGAAGGCGGCCTCCAAAGCCCAGAGGACGCTCAGTGACAGAGACCATGGCTGTCCACGCCACCCAGTGGCTCACCGCTGGCTGCCCACTCCACCCCACCCCACCCACCCTCCAAGGGAGGGTCCCAGGCACCCACTGCCCCTAGTGCTCTCATAGACACTGCTGGGGGAAGGTGGGCCTGTCACGGGCCGACAGGTGTCACCCAGGTGGAGAGCAGGGGTAAGGGAACCTGCACCAACCCAGCTGCACTGGGCCCTCAAGGCAAACCCCAGACTGTGAGTCCCACAGCCACCGCTCCCAAGGGGTACAGGCAGCATCCGCGGGCCCCGTGAGTCCAGGACATATGCACTAGAGGGTCCCCCTCCCCCGTGCCCCTCACCTTGGGAAGCCAGCCCACAGGGCTCCCCACACCCACGCCCCACACCTCACACCAGTGCACCCTGGGACAGAGCAGATCCAGCCCCACAAACCTGATCTGAGCATGGCCTCCACTCCAGCAGGCCCAGCTGGTTCGGGCTCCCACACCCTCACCCAGGTAGGCGACCTTCCCAGGATATCCTGGCACTCTGCACCCAGGAGCTGCCTCTCACAGCCACGGTCCCAGCCCCAGTCCCAGCCCCAGCCCAGGTCCTCCTGCCAGTCCTGGCTGTGAACACAGCTCTCGTGGAGGACACTGTCACAGCCATGTCACACGCTGGTCACCTATACCCACGTGCCCCTTGTCGCGGGCCAACTATCAGTCCTCCGGGCAGGTAAGGACACCCAATGCCTGGCCACAGCCACATGGCTCAGAGGTGGCACGGCCGGCAGACATGGCAGCCCCCAGGGAGCAGTTTTTGGCCCCTGGCAGCCCGCGGTGCCTGAGAAGGCAGTGCTACAACAGCAGCCAGTTCCTGGCACAGCCGGCAGCCGCGTTTCCTAAAAACCAGCATCATCGCAACAACCACAGCGTGGGCGGGCAAGTCCCCTCCTCGGGGCGCTGAGCCGCGGGACTTCCCCCAGACCGAGGGCAGCTCCGATACAGCCTGCCCGACCCCCAGGAGCAGCCCCCACTATGCCCTGCTCTTCCCTTTGCCAAGGTTTCTCATTAAACACCTGCCACTCCCCTGTTCGCCTGTAACCCTCCTAAGGGCAAAGGCCAAACCAGATGGCTGTGACCAGCGAAGGCCGTCACCCGCCGGTGCAGGGCAGGGTCCTTCTCACCCAAGGCCGCAGGGCCAGAGGTGGACACACCAGGCGGGGACACACCTGGAGAGTCCCGGAAAGAGACTAAGTGGGGCCGGGTCAGCTCTGCACACCGGTCCGGCAGGGCAGGGCCGCTGCGCCGTCGGTACCCGGAGTTCACACCAGCAGCCCCTGCAGCTGCACCGCCAATCTCGCTTCCCCGACCCACGCCACGCCCCCAGACTTCACTTCCCCCTCCTCCAGGTCCTGGTTTCCCTTCTGCAGCTCAAGCCCGACTCTGACACACCTTCTCGGCCTGGAGAAGCTGATAGGCACCTCCTCCGAAGTGAAGTCCCTCCCCTCAAGGCACGCCCCCGCCTCCCGCGAGGGAAGGAGTGGGGTGCAAACCCTCGCGGCCCCAGCCTTTTCTTTCCCCACTGGCTGCGGGCTCCAGGTATCTCCCCACCCCTCCATCTCCCTAGGGTTGGCAGGGGGTGAACATAGGGACCACGTGTTGCCTGCAGCCACCTCCAGTTTTCCCACCCGAAAAGCAGAAATGGGTCGGACCAAGTGGCCACTTTCCCAGCCAATCTGGGGGACAGAGACTGAAACAGAGCCTTCTGAGACACCCATCCCCCCGCCGCAGGGTGACTGCAGGCCAGCCTGAGAAACACTATCTAAAGGAAGAGGAAGCACCCTAGGGACACCCAGACAGGGGCCCCTGGGCCACAAGGGCTGCCTTTGCCACCTGGAGAGAAGGCAGCGCGCAGAACCCCTGAGAAGCGATGTCTCGGCCCGCCTTGCGCCCGGCCCGAAGCGGGTCTAGCCACAAACACCTGCAGCTCGCAGCTGTGGGACCCCGGGCTTCAGCCTGCGTCTCTGGACGGAAAGTGGCGGCAGCAAGGCCTCAGTGCACACAGCGGCGAAGCGCGCCCCCGAAGCCCGGCCGCGCGCGTGGAGAGCGTCCCCGGCACTCGCTCGGGTCCGCCTGCCCACGGCCTCCCCGGCCAGGGTCCCCAGGCAGTGCCCACGCCGGGGCCTCTCTACGGCACTTCCAACGCACCCACCCAGCGCTCGGCTTCCGGGCCTCCGCTTCCTCGCCTGCAATGGCAAGCTCGCTGCACCCGGAGTCCACATAAGCCTGCGGTTCACCGTGCCGCTCGCCTCCTGCCACGCCTCGATGCCCCGCACCGGAGCAGGGGCTCCGGCCCACGGCGTCTCGGGCGCTCCACTGGGGCACCCTGCGCCGGCGCCACCCGGCCTACTTCCTCGCCGGCGCCCCGCTCCCGGCCACGGCCGGGCCAGGCCTGAGCGCACAGCCCCCCGCCTGCCCGCCCGCCCGGGCCTCACCGGCAGGCGCGGCACGATCTCGACTGAGCAGCAGTGGCAGAAGAACCGTCCGGGCTGCGGCGACGCCTCGGCCATGGCCACCGCTGCCTCCGCGCCGCCCACCCCCCCCCGCGCGGCACCAGCCGCCGGCCGTTTGCTGCTCCCTCGCCGGCCGACGCACCCGCGCACGCATGGCACGCACATTCACGCACGGCACGCACAGCGTGAGACGGGAACGCGCGGACGGCGCGCTCCTCCGACGGCGGTGTGGGCGACGGTGGCCGTGGAGGGACAAGTCAGGCCAAGCCGTCCAACTAGGGCCGGAGGAGGGAAAAGGCGGAGCTAGGCCTGGGAAAGGGGAGGAGAGGAGTCTCGAGGGGCGGGGCTGTCTCCTTAGCAACTGAGATCTAGTACGGGGGTGGGTTGTGGCCAGGTTTGGAGGCTGTGGAATAGGCCGAAGGGCGTGATCGAATCTCCTTCGCAACCTACACCCGGCGCGAGGGCGGAGCCCAGCCTGGAGGCTGCGGAGGAGGCTGCGCGGGGCGGGTCCGGGTCTCCTAGGCAACCTGGATCCGACGCGGGGGCGGAGCCACTTGGAGGCCCCTCCTCTCCCCCAATCTTCGGAGATCCCCGTCTTTCACGCTACTTCCTGGTCTCTGCTCCACGCTACGCCCTGCTGGGCTTTATTTCCGGGGGTTCTCTGGGCGCGCTTTCACCGCCGGGGGTTTGCACTGGCTGCCCCCTACCCCATGCACTGTCTTCTGGATTCCCGAATAGCTTTCTTCCTCCAATCTTTTAAATCAGTTTTTCCCACCTCCTGAAAGAACTTTTCTTTCTTTCTTTCTTTTTTTTTTTTTTTTTGAGACAGCGTCTCTCTATGCAGTACAGACTGGCCTCCAATTTGCAAACGATCCTCCTGTCTCAACCCCGCAAGGGCTGGGATTACAGGAATGTGCACCACGCCTGGATGTTTCTAGCGGAGCGCCTAACAGTGCCTGGCGCAAGCAGCATCCCAGAAACACCCATGCTGTGAATTTAGATGGAGCACCCATTCCCTCGCAACCTACCCTGCTCCCCGCGCCTCGGGGTGAGCCTGGGGCCATAGTCTGAGCTTTGCTCCCATGGTGCTCCAGGAATTAACCTCTCAGCCCCTCTGGGTGCAGAGGGAGCAGGAATCCTAATCACTTCCTCCCGGAATTACCTATTCAGAATGCTCCATTGCCAGTTTCCATTCTGAGGTTAGTTCCAGCCTTGTTACATTTATACATTTCTTTACTCGCTCAACAAACATCCACTGAGCACCTACTGCATGCCAGACCCTACATGCACACTAACACCCTGGAGCCCCTGGAGTTAGGTCCCACGTGGTGGGACCCTCAGGTGACCTAGACTCGGCCTGGGGAGACAAGAAGGGCTTTCTAGGGAAGAGTGTGTTGGAACTAGGGCTTTGACGAATTAAAAGGAGTTGGTTTAGCTTCCTGCAGAAGGGACTTTGGGTTTGACAGCCAGTAACTTTGGTCCACTTGTATAGGAAATGATTCTAATTCACGGTGTGGCCACTAGAGGGCGCGCTGGCCTCATGATTGGGAATCCAGTGACCTCCAGGAGGCTTCACTGCCTAGTCTGGTTAAACTCTGATCCTCCTGGTCAGCCTCCTCACACCAGCGTTCCTTAGACTAAAATTTTTGAGTGAGTGGCACCATCTGGTTTTTACCTTGAGCAGGCATCTCTGTCCCACGCCTTGGTTTCCTGTTGTACCACAAATAATTGGGCACAGTGGTGCTTGCCTGCCGTGGATGCACTGATGAGGCTGAGGCAGGAGGATCACCACAAGTTGAAGGCCCCCTAGACCACATAGCGAGATCCTGTCTCAAAAAACAACACAAAACACAAGTCAGGAGTGGTGGCACACACCTGTAACCCCAGCACTTAAGAGGCTGAGGCAGGAGGATTACTGTGAGTTTGAGGCCAAGCCTGGGCTACATAGTGAGACCCTGGCTCAGAAAACGAAACAAAACAAAGCCGCTGAGAGCTTGCCAGGAGCTGGTGAGGGGCTCTGTGACCAGGGCTATGGCTTCCATGGGCTGATCTCAAACTTGAGGCAGCCTCCTGCCTCAGCCGGCCTCAGCCTCCCAGGTGCTGCCATGATAGCCTGGCACCACCACTCCCGGCTTCCCTTTCCATTTATATTTGTGGCTTTTGTGTCTTTAGCCTTATCTTTTCATTTGTAGTCTTTTTTTATTGCTGTTGATACCTTTCAGTTTGTAGGGCTTTGGGGGGGGGTAACCTTACCCTTGTTCACATATTTTGGGGGAAGAGGAGAGTTTGTGATTTGGTTTCTTTTTGTAACTTTGTTGATGTTTCATAATTTTGTCATTTTTTTTCTCTTTCTGAGACAGGATCTCCCTATGCTGTCCAGGCTGGCCTTGAACTCACTTTGTAGCCCAGGCTGGTCTCAGACTCGCAGTGATCCTCCTGCTTCAGCCTCCCGAGTGCTGGGATTACAGTACTGTGCTACCACACTATAAAAGCCCTGCTATAATTTTGTCCATTTATTTGGGTACTTATGCCACTGAGCTAAATCCCCAGCCCCCCGGCTATAATTTTGTGATTTTTGCCAGGCATGATAATGCATGCCTATATCCAAGCACATGGATTGCTGTGAGTTCAAGGCCAGCCTGGGCTACCTAGTGGGATCAAGGCTGGTCTGAACTGCATAGTGAAACCCTGTCTCAAAAAGAAAACAAAAATTGTGATTTTGCAAGTGACCTTTTTTTTTTTTTTTCCAACTTGGGATAAACTCACTGAAAGGGGCTTCAAACTGGGCATGCAAGGGCCCTGCGTGGTGCGTGCAAAGGCCCTGGGTTCAATATTTAGTAACAAAAACAGCCCAACACCTATGTCTGACTTCTAATCCCTATAAGGTAACAGATCTGAGCTATTTTCATGTAGTTACAGTAGCAAACAGAAAACCCATCCAGGCATGCTAATGGGTCAGGTGCAGACTGGGCTGTCAGGGAGTCCGGCCACCTCTGCAAGCCATCCCTCTGGTCATTGGCCAATGCCAGTCACATGGTTACTCTCCACCAATGACTAGCAAGAGGATGACTGACTGTGACCCACTTCAGCCAATCAGAACTCAGGTCTCCAGCCAATCTGGGGACTCCGCTCCACGGCTTATTAAGACTCAGCCCTGTGGCCAATCAAGACTCACGCCTGTAGCCATTAGGCTCGCCTCTGTGACCAATCAGGACTCACCTGCTTGGCTGAAGTCCAGTTACTCCCTTTGTAACCAATTTGGCCCCCTGATTCCTGAGAAAAGTGGAGTCAGTTGTTGGGGAAGGGGTGGGGAGCATCCAGAAGAGGTGAGGCCGGAAGTTGGGGTATGGCCTGGAAGAGCTGTTGTGGGAAAGCTCGGAAAGAGCAGGCTTGGCAAGACGGGATCAGAAGGCTTGTGCTCCAGCCACGGGGCGCCATGGGCCAACAGAGGGGGCCCTGCTAAGCAGTTCCAGGCTCTCCTTCAAACTCCTGTACCAGCCACGAAGGCCAAAACCGCAGGTCCACTATAGCGACCCCTCAGGGACCAGCAAAGCCTTTGTCCTGGGGCCAGGGGCTGCCACCATTATGCAGAAGTAGATTCAGCCCTAAGCATCATCTGGAGACCCCGGCAACGGCGTGACCACCCATGACCCCAACCTGGAGGCCTGGCCGAAGGCATCAAGGTTGCAGAGTACGACGAGGCGGCCTGAGCCATCACCGCCCGATCTTGTCCTAAGGGATCCATCCGAATAAAAGGCCATTGGCTTATTGGCAAGGTTTTTGTGTGAAGTTTGTCTGTTTATTGGATACTGAGATTGATCCTGAGCTTAGGAGGCAAGTGCTTGAACTGCTGAGCTACATCCCCAGCCCATTTGTTTATTTTCGAGCCAGGGTTTTGATATGTAGTTTAGGCCGGCCTGAACTCAGGCTGACTCCAAACGAGGTGCTCCTCCTGCCTCGGCCTCCCAGGAATGCTGGGATAGCTGCTGTGCACCCCCGTGCCTGCTTTTTGTCCAGTTTTGGGATTCCTGGCAAGACTCCCATTCTTCCAGCATCAGTGACTCCCTAAGGAGGGGACTCCTGCTTCACAGTGTCATGGCCAAGGAAGCCCTGGATCCCACACTGGACAGACAGCCGGCCCGTGTGCACATCCAGCCCCACTGTATGTTGGGTACCCTCCTCTGCACCCACTTTGCAGATGGGGATGTGGAGGCAGAGAGAAGTCGCAGGGCCTGCTATGTGAGCAGCCCAATGCCGCTGGCCCAAACTGCCACAAACTGGATGACAAAGCAACACATTTGTCCCTCCCACACAGCGCCAGGGGGTCAGAAGTCCCGGAGGAGTCGCCCTGGTTGAAAATCAAGGTATCAGCACAGCAGCTGCGTTCTGCTGCAAGCTCAGCGGGAGGATCTGTTCGGCTCTGCGAGGCCACCCACATTCCTTGGCTGAGGCCGCTCCTTCCACCATCATGGCCAGCAGTGGCCGCCAAGATCTCTGTCCCTGGGCTCCTGCCACAGAGGAAGGGGAGCTCCCTGTCCTTCCCCATTTTTTTTTTTTCTTTTTGTAGCAGGAATTGAATTCAGGACCTTGCACATGCCAGGCAGGCGTTGCGCCACTGAGCTACATCCCCAGCCCACAATTTTTGTTTTTATTTTTATTTTTTTCACTGGGGATTGAACATGGACTTTACACTGAACTATACTCTAGCCCTTTAAGAAAGGTTTTTATTTTGAGACAGGGTCTAAGTCACTGACTTAGGCGAGGCTCAAACTTTCAATCCTCCTGCCTCAGCTTCCCGGAGTGCTGGGATGGCAGGTGTGCACCACCAAGCCTGGGGTTCATCTCAGTGTTGTTTTCTGTTAGTTTTGTTTTGGGGCTGCTGTTTTGTTTTGGTTGGGTTTGGTTTGGTTTTTTTGGACTTTTTTGAGACAGAGTTTGGCTATGCAATTCAGTTTGGCCTGAACTCACTACATAGCCCAATGGGACTTGAACTGTAGGTGATCCTCCTGCCTCAGCCTCCCAAATGCTAAGATTAAAGATGGATGCCACCATACCCAGGATTCAAGTCTCACTTTTAATGTGCTTTTCCTTTGAGCCTGCCTCAACTTCCCCAGACTCCCTCGGGCACTACCTGTGGGTGCCCCAGCTCGGTGTGCAGGACTTCTTCCCTGACCAAGCCTGAAGGGAGAGGGCTAGAGGTGAGCAGAGGTCACCAGGAGCCAGGGCAAGGAGGGTGGGAGCTGGGCAGGGTCTCCTAGAGCCAGAAGAGCTGGCTGAGGAGGGACACAACTTTCCTTGCGGTCTTGGGAAGTGGGGACCCTGCAAAAGATCCATCGGTTACTTGAGGTTTCCCTGGACTTGGCCTCCAGGGTGGGGACGAACCGAAAGCTCAGAGCTGGCGGGACAGGCCCTGAGCCCACGCCAGCTGGACAATGACCCTTTGATTTAGACCAGTGTGGCCAAGCCACGGCAGGGTCAGGTCCTGGTCAAGGTCACACTGTCCAGCCCCTGCATACCCTGGCCAAGAACACAGGGTCCTGCGCCTATCCCACCCTAGGGAGAATCCCTGTGGGATGCAGGGCAGCCAGCCAGGTCAGGACCGTGGCGTGTCTCTGTCAGGGTCACCAGGGCAGCAACTTGGCCTGGGGCCACAGCCCGGGCACAGGGTTACCCTGAGGTGCTAAGGTCAAAGGAAAGGGCTAGACGTAGCTTCTGCTGGGGACACGGCCATCTCAACAGTCTGCCTGTGCTGTGTGACCCTAGGGAGCCTCAGTTTCCCTATTTGAAGAGGAGGTGTAGGCAGGCATTGGGGCGGGCTAGACCCAGGGATTCTCAGGAAAGATTTCACTGTTTTCCTGGAAGCATTTCTGACTCCCTGCACAGACAGCTCCGTTTGTCTGTCTGTGTATTTTGCTGTCCGAGGCCCCTTCCAGTCTGGAGCTCAGCCTGCGGGTCACTGCAGTCCCCCGAATCCCGAATTATCCCTCCTACTACCACTGATCGGCTCTCAGGAGCACCAGGGACTCCAAAGAACCAAGGCACCCTGACCATTTTGGGGCCCCCACAATAGAAGGAGTCAGCCCCAAAATAGGAAAAAAGAGTCCGGCTGCACTGGGGCCTGGAGGACGCAGCCTCTGGGGCCCACGTGAGTGTCACTGTGGTAAATTGTGGGAATGCCTCGGCTTGGGTAACTCCGGATTCCAGGGCTGCTGAGGGCTGCAGGGAATTGGAATCCTGGGGTGGGGGGTGGGAGGAAAACCCTTACAGCAACCCAGGAGAAGCAACCCGGGACTGTACTGGCCGCTCCTGTTATCCCAGCACTCTGGGAGGCTGAGACAGGAGGATCACGAGTCCCAGCCCAACCCAGGCTACCGGCAAGGCAGTGACTTAGCAAAACCTTGTCTCAGAGTAGATAAAAAGGGGACCGGGGATATAGCTCAGCAGCATAAGCACCTGTCTGGTAAGCGCAAGGTCCTGAGTTCAATTCCTAGTACCTTAAATAAATAAGGGCTGGGGGTGGAGCTGAGTCAGTCCCCAGCCTAAGAGTGGATCCAGGGGGAGTCAGGTGTGGTGGTGTACGCTGTAATCTCAGCATTCAGGAGGCTGAAGCAGGAGGATCCTTGCAAGTTCCAGGCTGGTTTGGGCTACAAAGTGAGCTCAAGGCCAGCCTGAACTGCACAGCGAGACCTTGTCTCAAAAAGACAGAAAAAAAAAAAAATTGAAGCAGTGACCCTGGTCTAGGAAATTCCTTGCAAAGGTTGGGTGTGTGGTCAGGTCCCCCTGCTGGACCTCTCCACCTGTCCCGTGCCCCGCCCCTCACTTAGCAGTATGGTCACAGCCAGCTGCATGACACCTGAGTCTGCAGACAGCCGCCCACCCAGAGACCCCCAGAACTGATGGGGACACCTCGTCGTGTCCCCTCCCCATGGGTCACAAATCCGATTAAAATCCAGGCCCCAGTTCAGACCCTGACCCCGGCCCCAGCCACATCGTCCCAGCGAGGCTCTGCTCTCCAGCCCGGCTGCCATCCGCAGGACGCGTCCCGTCCCGCCCCGCCCCGCCGCCGGCCCCGCCCGCGCCCAGACCTTTATAGCAGCTCCCGCCCCGTGCGCAGCGCTCAGCTTCGCCATGCGTCCCGGGGTGCGGGGGCCGCTGTGGCCGCTGCCCTGGGGGGCCCTGGCCTGGGCCGTGGGCTTCGTGGGCGCTGTCGGCTCGAGGGACCCCGCGCCTGGTGAGTGGGGCTGTGGGCGGGCGGGCGTGGCGGCCACCCACGTGCAATGCGCTCACGGGCCCGGGCCGGGGGACGTCGGAGACCGGGCTGGGCTGGGGCAGAGCGGAGGTCGGGAAGGACGCGGGGTGACATTCACCAGGGCGCTGGGTGTGTGCCTTGGAGTCATCCGAGGAGCCCCAGCCTGGGGGTGCTCCTACCATCCCCACTTTCCTGCTGGGGAAACTGAGTCTGGGGCTCACAGAGCCCAGACAGCGTCTGGATGGGGGGTGAGGCTGGGGACCTCGGGCGGCGCGGGGTGGCTGGACCTGAAACTCAAGCTGACCTCTGTGATCTTTCCCCCAGACGGGGGTGGGGAGTGTGAACCTGGTGCCTTAAAATGGCTAGGAGACAAACCACCCTGCTGCCCACCCTGCCTCAGTTTCCCTTTTTGTAAAAGAGATGCTGGGTCCCCAGAGCTGATCCTTGGAAGGCTCCCCAGCATGTGTCCCAGAGCTAGGGAGAGCGGTGAGGTGGGGGCCACAGCCGTCCCCACTCCCCATTAAGGGTGAGGTGCTGGAGGGACCTCCAACTTCCCGGGGCCATCCCCCACCGTCACCTCCCCACAGCCGCACCCCAGCCCAGCGCAGGGGAGAGTGAGCCGAGCCCCCTCCCCGAAGGCTGAGTCCCCGGGGAGATGGTGAGCTCATGCCGGGGGAATGTTCCCAACTTACAGTGAGTAAGAGGCGGGTCAGGAGGGGGGGCTGCCTGGCGGGGGGCTCCGCGTGCGCCCTCGGGCGCTGTCTAGACAGAGGGCAGAGGCGGGAGCCGCGCTCCAAGGCAGTGACCCTGATGGGCCAGGCCGTCTGTCCAGCATCTGAGCGCTTGGGCCAGGTGCCAGCTCGCAGGCCCGGGGACGGTAGCTGGGGGCTGTGGGGAGCGGGGCTCAGGGGTAGCAAGGCCCCCACCCAGGGTACCTGTGCCCCTCCCTCCTGCATTGGGGCCCCGTCGCGTCTTCTCCGAGGCCGCGGAGCCGCTGCAGAAGCCGGTCCCTGGGAGTGATCGGCGGCCCGGGCGCTGTCCCCTTCCTGCCCGCAGCTGGGGTGTGCTGGCTCCGGCAGGGCCCCGAGGCCACCTGCAGCCTGGTGCTGAGGACGGACGTGAGCCAGGCTGAGTGTTGCGCCTCCAGCAACATAGACACCGCCTGGTCCAATTACACACAGCCCGAGAACAAGATCAACCTCCTGGGCCTCTTGGGCCTGGTCCACTGCCTGCCTTGCAAAGGTGAGGACCCCGCCCCCGCAATCCCAGGAGGGGCGAAGGCTAGGAGCCAGTGGGGTGGGCGTGACTCAGCCCAGGCAAGGCACAATTTCGTGTCCGTGACTGCAGCCAGAAGAACTGGGGGGGAACACCCCCATCACAGGATGGGTGCAAGCGGCCCATGGAGGACGCTCAGTGACCCAGGCCCCCAGCCTTCGGGAGGAGCCCCTCTGGGAAGGGATTTTTCTCAAGTGACCCTCCAGGCTCAGGGTGTTCAGCACATCCTGCAGGTCTGCACCAGAGCTAATACTGCCTCTAACACGCTTGTACCTTCCTGGACCAAGCCCCAAGAAACTCACCCCCCACATCATGCTAAAAGCAGATGAGCATAGCCATCCTCTCTCTGTCTCTGAGGATGAGTTGGTTAGAGGACCTTTCCTGGCTCCTTGTGGTCAAGTCTGAACCTCCAGGGCGCGGGAGAGGGAGAGTGTTGGGGGCAGGGCTTAAAGGAAGTGGGCATTAGTGACAGGGTGTTGGGGGATGATTAGGAGCTTACTGGTTCTGTTGCAGGCAGGCAAGAGGGTAGCCAAGAGGCAGAAGCAGAGGCTTGGAGACCTGAAGGGCCAAGTTGCTCCCTAGCCCAGCTCGGCTGTGAGATGTGATTAATCCCAGATCAGCCTGGCTGGGTGGTCCCAACTCCGTCAGGCACCCCCCTCCCAGACTTTTCCTCTCCCCGCTTCTGGAAGGAGGACAGACTTCAAAATGTGCCTGGCCTGGGCATGAGGTGGCCCAGCCCCCCCCCCCCCCCCCCCCCCCGCCAGTCTGGCCGAGGAATGGGAACTTGGCCCCCCCTTCTGTTTTTGCTTGCACGGAGCTGCTTGCCCGAGCGGTTCCAGATGTGCGCGTGGGCAGGCAGCGTGGAAGGCGCCCAGTGTGGCCGCACACCGGGCAGGAGGCGTGGAGGGCACAGGGCACCCTAGGAGCGCTAGCTCGTTCCCTAAGGTGAGGTCACCCAGCCCCCTGCTATTCACAGGGAAACTGAGGCTGGAGTGGGCACCACAAGGTGCAGAGCTTGTATCCACTGGGACCTGGCATGGGGCTCTCAAGCTGAGTTGCTCCTGGGGCCCCCACACTCATAGCTGTGCCTGAGCCTCAGTTTCCCAGTCTGTAAAATGGAGGTCAGGAGGATGCGATGAACAGCGGGTGACAAGAGGTTTCTCCTAGCCGGACCTCAGTTTCCCTAGCTGAGAAATAGGGCTGCAGGGGCGTTCATTGAGGCCTGCGGCAGAACTTGGGACTCCGACAGAACCGTGGGCAGAGACTCCGCCGCCTGCTGGACGCGCGCGTGCCCTGTGTCCGCAGATTCCTGTGACGGCGTGGAATGCGGCCCCGGCAAGACGTGCCGTATGCTGGGGGGTCGCCCGCGCTGCGAGTGCACGCCCGACTGCGCGGGGCTCCCGGAGCGCATGGAGGTCTGCGGCTCGGACGGCGCCACCTACCGCGACGAGTGTGAGCTGCGCACCGCGCGCTGCCGCGGACACCCGGACCTGCGCGTCATGTACCGCGGCCACTGCCAAAGTACGGGGCGGGGCCGGGGAGGGGCGGGGCCACTTTGCTGGGCGGGGCCAGAGTGGGGGCGGGGCCTCCCGTTTAGCGCCTAGAGCATGCACTCTGACCGCTGCTAGGCGGGGCCTGGAGAGGGCGGGGTTAAGTGGGCGGGTCAGAGAGACGGAGCCACCCGGCCCAGCGCCTAGACTACCCGACCCAGACAGCTGCCAGGCTGGCCTCAGTGGGGCGAAATTACAGAGACGGGGATCAGGCGGAGGGGTCCACCGGAACGGCGCCTCTTGTCCTCTCGGGCCGAACCTGCAGGGCTGAGGGTCCTGGCCAGGTCTCGCCAATAGGTGCTAGAAGCTGATCGGCTCTTGGGTGCTGCTCAGAGAGGATGGGAGATGGGGATGGACCAGATTTGGGGCCTGTGGGTGGAGCCAGAGGAGGAGGACTTGTTATTGTCATTGGGGACATGGTAGGGCGTGCTTTTGGGATGCAAACTGAGAAGGCCAGTTTGTGGGTGGAGGTGCAGAGGGCGGGCTTGTGCGTGTGGCCAGCGCCAGGGTCTTGTAACATAAGAGGCAGGTATCCCTCTGGGGGCGTGGCCCTCTAGTGCTGAGGGAGGGGTATATAGCCCAAAAAGGGCGGAGCTTAATGATGTAGCCTGAAGGGCGGGGCTTATGGCGGGTGTGGCGCCCAGGTACAATAGAGGGCGTGGCTTGCGAGTTGTGAGAGGCGGGGTAATCTGGGTGACGCTCCCTGCACCCCGCCCACAGAGTCCTGCGAGCGCGTGGAGTGCCCGCGGCCACAGTCCTGCCTTGTAGACCAGACGGGCAGCGCGCACTGCGTGGTTTGTCGCGCGGCGCCATGCCCGGTGCCCTCCAATCAGGGCCAGGAGCTCTGTGGCAACAACAATGTCACCTACATCTCCTCGTGCCACCTGCGCCAGGCCACCTGCTTCCTGGGCCGCTCGATCGGCGTGCGCCACCCAGGCAGCTGCAGAGGTGAGGAGGTGTGGGACACGTCCGGGCCTAGAGCCCCACACAGGGCCCTCGCTCACCCTCTGCTGCCCTGCACCCCCAGGATCCCCCAGACAGAAGGCAGAGGAGGAGGAGCAGGCGGAAGAGGCCGAGTCTGAGGAAGAGGAGAACTTCGTGTGAGCTTCGAGGGACCCAGCCACGCGTCCCCCGGTTTATTTATTACATCTTCAGAGTCTAATTTATGTCCCACAGACGCGCTCCCAACCTGGCTTGGGACCACGTGGGGACCCCACAGTGCCCCGATGATGTCTTGGAAGGGTTGAAGGAAGAAGCCCAGGAAGGTACCCCGTGTGGCACCCGGGGTAGCGAGCCTTAGAGGGGCCTAAGCAGCTTCTGGTCCTTGGCATGTGGCTGTCACTTAGCAGTGCCACCCAGAACACAGGGAAGCTCTTTTGGCCCCACTGCCTCTGTATCCCCTTTGTGTCCTTGTGTGTCCCTGGGCTGGCTCCCATTCATGCCTCCTGACACAGCTCCTGGCTTGGCCCGCTAATGGCCAGCCTTCACGTGGTTCGCCTGGTGATATCCTGTGGTCTCAGATACTGGGTGACCAGCACCCACCCCGAACTCACCACTATGTCCAGCAGCACCTGATTGACTTGGGGCAGGACCTAGAGAGAACTGTGACCCCAGTTCACTCACAGGCCAGGGTGCGGTGCAGACAGCAGGACCCCTAGGGGTGCCCATGCCCGTGGCCATGCGCCCGTGCGGCTCTGGGCTTCCACTCTTACATATGGCTCCCAAAAGTTTCTTCTTGCCCACCAGTCCAGCTAGGCATAGTGACTGCAGGTGCTGTTGGGGTGTGGGGGGGGGGGCTAGACAGCAGAGATTCCCCATCCTCCATTTGATTGTTGTTCAGAATCACCAAGTGTGCCTTCACGGAGAATAGAGGCTCAAACTGGACATGGGGCCACCCAGCAGGAAGGGAGCCTGTCTCCCCAAATCCAGGGTGGGCAGTTTGGGGGCATGTTGCCCATCCAGCTGCAGCCCCTGGCCATGCTTTATGATGATGTCCCAGAAATGGGTCCTGGGCGGGGGGGCCAGGACCAGGCAACTTCCTTGTCTCCTGGGGTGCTGTCTTACCAAAATAATAAAATCAGAAAAAGCCACTGGAGGTGTCCCCGTATCTATATGTCCTTTTGCCCTGGGCCAGATCTGGTCCCTCAGGCAAGGGGGTGACTGTCCTGGGGGGCTTGAAAGCATGCAACACTGGTCTCAGTGTTGAGGGGGAGGCTGCTGCAGGGGGAAGGGAAGGGAGAGAGAAAAAGAAACCTTTATGGGGTGGGGAGGCAAGGGAGACAGATGGCTCAGGGGACCCTAAAACACCAGCTTGCTTTGGTTCTGCAATGAAAGCCCGGGCAGGGCATACTGGAGCATATCTGTCATCCCCGTACTTTGGGAGGCTGAGGCAGGAGAATCCCAAGATGGAGCCCAGCTTGGGTCGTTCAGTGCTGTAGTAAAAGCCTAACGCTAAATTAAGAAAATAATAGTAATGATAATGATGTGACGGTCACATGAAGTGGCCCTGGTTAAGGGTCCACAGGGAGATGTGGCCCTCTCTGCCTCAGAACCTCCCAGGGCTCCCTGCAGCTCTAAAATCAAAAGCTCACCTCACCTCTGCCTTCGGGGACCTGAGATCCAGCCCCCAGCCCTCTCTCCACCCTGCACATCCCTAACTCCCTGGGCCCCAGCCCCACTGCACGGATTTATGACGCCTGCCTTGCCCTGTCTGGGGTCCGCTACCGCCCTCTACCGGCGATGTGGAGATGCACATCTGTTCTCGCTTGGCCGAGCGCTTGCACAAGCAGCTGGGCAGGCACCGTGGGAGGCGCCCGAGTGCATCCTGCAGGGGCCTGGCTCCTCTCCGTAGCGGCCTGAGTAGCCCCACGGCTGCGGCCCAGATGGCAGAGCCATTAGGCTGTGAGGATAGTGCCAGAGTCTGAGGACTCGACCGAGGCCTTCGCACTCAGCTGCACCCCCACCGCCCGTTTATTTTTTAACTGAGATCTTATTGAGTTGCCCAGGCTGCGCTCGAACTCCTATTCCTCCTGCCTCAGCCTCTCAGAGTGCTGACATAAAAATATGAGTGCAGGCCGGGCATGAGGATGCACGCCTGTCATCCCAGCACTCAGGAGGCTGAGGCAGGAGGATCCTTGGGAGTTTAAGACCAGCGTGGGCTACAAAGTGAGCTCAAGGCAGGGTGTGGCCCCCAGCACCACCAGGCCTTCTTGGGGGGCCCTAGGACAGAGAGGGGGCGGACAGGTGAGGATTGCCTGCCCTCGGCCTTGGCGCCCCCTTTCTGCAAAGCCAGGAGCTCAGAGACACCAATGCAGGAGCGCCAAGGCGACCATCCCACTTTAATTACAGCAAACCTCCAACCGCTGCATATTAATTTGAGCCATAAAAACGCTCTTACAAAGCACATAACGCCATGTTTGTCACCATCCCACCTCCACAAGTACTGTCACCGCAGGCGTGATACTAATTTTCTCCTTATTCGCAGCGCGCCGGGGAGGGAGCCGGGGCCGCCACCGCTGCGCTGCAGCTCCAACCTTATTATTATTATTATTATTTAACTTTTTATCGGTACCAGGGATCGAACTCACCACGACCGCCTGCTTGCAAGGCAGGTGCTCATGCCGCTGCGCTAAATCCCCAGCCCCTACTGTTTTTATTTCGAGTCAGCATCTCACCAAGTTGCCCGGGTCGGGCTCCAACTTGAGCTCCTCCTGCCTCGGCCTCCCCATTCGCTGGAATGCCGGATGTGGCATCATAATCATTTACCAGGAGAATAATACACCTAAAATGATCGAAGTGGCTGTGGGGGGGGGATCAGGACTGGCGATATGCGGGCTGGGGAGGAAGAGGGAGAGACCGAGGCGGGGAGGAAGCGGGCAGGAAGGGGGTCTGGGCCCCAGGACTCCCGGCTCCCGGCTCACTGTCACTGGAGACCGGGCGGGAGCCCGAGGTCAGGTACGTTGGCAGCACAGGGCAATCAGGGTCCTCACCCAGGGGTCTCATGGGCAGTGGGCGTGGCCAGGAGCGGGAGCGTCAGCAGTGGGGCCTGATGTCACAGGATGACCCAGCCTGGCCTGAGCTTAGAGGTGCTGCCAGCTACGCTGCCTCAGTTTACCCAGAATCCGCCCAGCCCAATGAAGTTGCATAGGCGCTCTTCCCCAGGGCACGCTGCCGGGGACCACTGGGGATGGGGTGGAGGCCGCAGGCTGGGCCTCACTTGGTCCAGGATGTGGGGCCTCACCCTGGGATGTGTGTTCTGCCTCAGTTTCTCCACCTGCGGCCAGAGTGCTGGACGCGGGGCTGGGAGGACACAGACAAGGCCAGTCACCCTGGAGCCCTGCTACATCTACTGAGCATCTGCTGTGTATCGGACCTTAGGCTGGGAGTTGGGGTATAACAGTGGACAATCGGGGGGCCATGGCCATTGTCCAGCAGGACATGGACAGTACCTTGCAGTGCCCGAGAAGGGATGGAGTCGAAAAGTGCAATATTTTCTTTTCTTTGTTTGAGGCGGTAGTTGGTCCAGGCTGGGCTTGAACTCCAGGTGACCCTTCTGCCTCAGCCTCCCAGATACTGAGATGATCCTTGTGCTCCAAGATCCCCAGTTTTCTGGATTTCAATGAGCTGACACAGAGCTCCCGAGCTGGCAAAATCATCTGAACAGCCCTCAATCCTTGATGTGTCCTTGGGGGTCCTGGAGTCCCCCGATAGGCTGCAAGCAGAGCTCAGCACAGCTCGGAAGAGGACACCTGGCCAGGGAACCAGGTATCCCAGCAGCCATTACACTCCTGCTGCTGGAGCACCCAGGACCTGCAGCCCACCTGCCGGGCAGCCCAAATGTCACCTGGCCACCCTCAAGGCATGACTATCCACTGCAGGGCACAGACTTAGGCCCTGTCTTGCCCAGCCGTGGAACCTGATTATGCTCACGTCACCCTGCAAGACCGGCGGCTTGTGTGCTTGTCTGGTGCGGTGTCCCCAGGGCTCAGACTGTGACTGTTAAGGTTGTGCAATGCATGTCAGGTCAGCTCTGTGGGATCCTGGCCTGGGTTTGCTCCCAAGGCAGATGCGGAACCTCCCACAGCTACACACACCCCAGGGGTCACAGGAGCTTTCAGCCACAACTGTGTGGGGCATTACATACCCCAAGTCTGCTTCTTTCTATCCACCCCTGGGTTGGACAGCACCCAGACGCAGAGAGGTTAAGCGCCTCTGCCGAGGCCACACAGCATGGAGCTGAGGGCCAGGACTGCGGCCTCAGGGCAGTTCCTGTCTCCTCCCCGCCGCCACCCAGAGCTGTTTCCTTCCATTCCTGTCACACATAACAGTCCTGGCTGATCCCAATCACCGACCTCCCAGGAGCCCGGAGGAGCAGGTTGGGTGGGGTCTGTGTCTTTACTTTCCAGCCGGAGAGTGTGGGGCAGCCAGCTGCCATATCAGTACTCAGGAGACTGAGGCGGGAAGATCAGTTCAGGTGGAGGCCAGCTGGGGGTGGGGACAGCATTTCCAGAGGGGCAAGAGGCACAGGGAAAGACTGGGACCCTAAAATGGGACCCAAAGGAACCCAGGACAAAAGACAGGCTGTGGGGAGGCCAGCAGAGGTCCAGGCAGGGTGCTGGGGGCACTGGGCAGCTGTGGAGGGCACCCAGAACTGGGGGAGGCGGCAGGCAAAGCTCAGTGTGAGCATTCTGGGGTGCTGGGGCCCAGGGGGCACCCAGATCGTCGCTGGATCTTGGAGCAGGCTGTGGTGGGGTACTGGTGTCTCCTGGGAAAGGTCACGAGGGTCACCACGCAGCCACAGTGTCTGTCCCAAGGCCACATCCGGGCATCCGCCCGCTGTGGACGTGAACCTGGGGAGCCCTCGGGCTCCCACTCTGAGGACCAGGGAGCCCCAGGAGGTCTGGGCTGGGGGAAGTGAGGGAGATGCTTCTAGCAACCACTTCCTGTGGCACTTGGTGGCCTCCGGTACTTTCGCCTCCTTTCTGTTTTGTTTTGGGGATTTGTTTTTTGTCTTTTGAGCCAGAGTCTTGCTGCATAACCCAGCTGGCCTTGAACCCAAGCTCCTCCGACTCTGGCTTCTGGATGGCTGAGATTACAGCCCTCGCCACACCTGGCTTGGTGTGAGTGACACGGGAAGGAACCCAGGGCCTTTGTGCTGAGCTCCATCCCCAGCCTTGTTCATTGTTTGTTTTGAGATAAGTTTTACTAAGTCGCTGGGTTGCTCAGGTGGAGCTCAAATTTGAGATCATCCTGGCTCAGCCTCCCAGAGTGCATGGATGACAGGAGTGCGCCACTGCCACACCCAATTTTTCTTTCTTTCTTTCTTTTTTTCATCTTTTAGAGACAAGGTCTTGCTATGCAATTCAGGCTGTTCTTGAGCTCATTTTGCAGCGTAGGCTGGTCTCAAATTTGCAATGATCCTCTTGCCTCAGCCTCCTGAGTGCTGGGATTACAGGTGTGCACCACCAGTCGGCTCAAGCTTCCTCTTTTTTAAAACATTGAGTAATTTTTTAAGAAGACAAAACATCTCCGTCTCTCCAAAGACAGGAGTCCCTGGTGCACGGTCATGCCAGGCACATAGTAGATGCACAGTAAAGCTCTTTGACCTAAAAGAATACACAGGCCCAGAGATAATGAAGAAATTACCCAGAGTCACTTGACGTGAGTGCCTAGCAAAGGGACAGGAAGCTAGTGGCCTGCGGTCCCATCTGGCCGACCACTGCGTCTATAAACAGAGCTTTGCAGATACATTTATATGCAGCCTCTGGATACTTCGGGACCACAAATGCTAGAAAGGAGGCTTCCCAGAGAGATTGGCCAACAATGCGGAAAACATTTACTAGTCTGGCCTCTCACGAAACGCGCTTCCCAAAGCCAGGGCTGCTGCCTGACGGCGGGCTGTTCTGAGACCTGGGAGTATTCTCTCGGTTACCCTCCTGGCAACTTCAGCGTGAGGCTCAGTGTCACACAGCAGCACAGGAGAGACAGGTGGGACTGTGATCCACACCCAGGACCCCGATGCTTCTCCGGATTTCTGTGTTTCTCTAAAGCTGCTCACTGGCTGGGGATAGTGATGCTCACCCAGGAGGCTGATGCAGGAGGATCGCTGTGAGTTAGAGGCCAGCCTGGACTAGCGTGAGACCCTGTCTCAAAATGACGATGATAATAATGACGAAGTGACCGTGATGACGGGGATACCAGAAAGATAAAGAACCTGGCAGAGCAGGGTGCTGGCCTGCACGCCCGGGGAAGCCAGGCTCTGCCTCTCCGCCCCGCTGCGGCTGCTCGGCGCCCTCGGGTGAAGCCTGAGTCCGCCTCCACCAGCCCCTGTCCCTGGGTGGCCGCGCGCACGCGGCGGCGCGGGCCGGATCCACGCAGGCGCCCACGTGCAGCCCGGCCGTGGCCTGCAGCGCCCCCCGGCGGCCTCCGGCTCCCCGCTCTCCCGCGCCCGGCTGCCGGGACCGGACGGTGGGGGAGGGGTGGCTGCGATGCCGGCGCCCGGGGGCTGCGCCCCGCGCTCTCCACGCCCGCTCTCGGGCCCCGGGGTTCCCGGTCCCCATCGGCCCGCGCCGTCCGCACTCGGCCCCGGGAAAGGCGCCGGCCGTGTGAGCCCGGAGCGGGGCGGCCAGCAGGGCTTCCCGGGCCTCGGCTCCGCAGGGGGTGCGCGCGGGGTGGCGGCGGCCGGCAGGAGGCGCGCGCGGGCGGGCGCGGGGCGCGCGGAGGGGAGCGCGGGGCGCGCACACGAGCCGCCGGCCGCGCCCGGACAATACCGCGGCGCGCAGCGATGCCCGCGCCGGTGCCGCCCCCGCGCCGCGCAGCCCCGGCCGCCAGGCCATAGCCGCCGGCGCCGCGACCCACGGACCTCGGCGACATGGAGTGAGTGGCGCGCGCGGGCCGCGCCCCGGGGACCCCACGCCCGCGGGGCGTCGCGATCGCGCAGGCGGCGGGGAGCGTCTGCGGCCGACAGGGGAGGTGGGGGGACCCGCCCCGAGGCCTCGCACGCACCCCCGGTCGGGAGGGGACTTCGGGGCGCCCCCTCCGCTGCCTGGGGGTGGCGGCCTGGGACCCTGGAGACCCTTCCCCGGGTGGCCTCGCCGTGACCCCGGCCCGGCCCTAGCGCGCCGCGCCGTGCGCCTGGACACGCGCTCCGCCCTGCCCTGCCCTGCGCGGGGTCCCCGGCGTCCCGAGCCCCCTGCCGGAGCCCAGAACCGCGCCCAGGTGCTGCCCCGTGCTGCCGCCGGCCAGAGGGGCTTCCTGGGTGTCTGCGGGGTGCGCAGGGACGGCATAGGCGGTGCCCGGCCGCGAGCTTGGGGACGAGCCCCTCCCAGGAGGGCCCCCCAGATGGGGACCGAATGGGGAGACAGACAGAGTGTGCAGGGGTCAGAACTGGGCTCCTTATCCTTCCGGATCTGTGGTCCCGGCCAGGGGCTCGGGCTGGCCGCGGAGGACTTCGGTATACAGCAGGTGCTCAGCGAGTCTGCGTGGTCATTGGGGCGCGCGCGCGGTCCCCTGCTGTCTGTGTGAGGGTGTCCCCCATCCCAGTCCCCGGCCCCTCACTCCCACAGGTGGGTCCCAGAGGTTGTGGGGCATGCGAGGACCCTGCCTGGTGGTGCTGATGGTGGCCCGCGCTGGGCCCTGTCGCCACCCCATCTGAGTAGGACGAGGAGGTCCCCCAAGCTTGCCCTAGCCTGAGCCGGCTGCTCCCCGCCCTTTGCACTGCCTGTGTTTTGCAAGCAGCAACTTTCCCCGGGGATTTGCAGTGACCCACCACGCCCTGGGCAGGGTGGGAGCTGTCACCACTCCCGCCAGGGAAGGCCCAGACACCCTGTGTCCTCTGCTTTTGAAAACCCAGACAAAGGCCCGGCCGCTCCCCCCACCCCCACCCCACCCAGCCGGGAGCCCAGCCAGGGGCTCAGGGGAGCCAGCCAGAGGCTCAGGCCTGTCCCTATCTTGTTTATCTGCTGGGGTCTTCTGGGCCCCCAGACAGCAGGGCCTGGGGTGGGGCTGGGGGTGGGGAATGCAACCGGGAGCAGAGAGGCAGGAACAGTCACTCGGAGTGGCCCAGGAGGGGGTTTGCCTATGGGGCCCCTTTGTTCCCTGTCTGTCACCCAAGTTTCCCCCTCTGGGTCCCTAAAGGCCCAGAGAGGGGCAGCAGCTACCGAGGGTCACACAGCACCCAGAGCGCCTGGCTACTCGGTCAGGGGTCTTCTGTGACCCTGTGAGTCCCTTGCTGTGGGTCTCTGTCTTTCAGAGGGACCCTGTTGTCCCGTCCTGGGGAAGGTGGTGGTGGGGATGCCATGTGGCACTAGCCCGGTATGATCGCCCGCTTTTCGCTCGTGGGGCTGCACGGGGTAGGCTGGGCTCGGAGCGAGGCAGGAGTAGTGGCACCATGACCGGAGGGGATCGGGTGGCAGCTTCCCGCTGTGGCGCCAGGCGACCGGGAAGTTTGAGAAACGCATTTGAGGACTGGAGGAGATTTCAGTTTTGTTGAGATGCATTTGGTGAAATCTAGGGAGTCATGAAGTGGTCAAGGTGGGGCCCTGAGCTGGGGATCGGTGCTCTGGGGCGCTCTGGGGTGCCCTGTGGCGCTGCCAGCACCCACCCCAGGGAGGGAGAGGAGAATAACCCGACTGGCAGGCTGCGTTTGGGCTAGGCTCCTTGGGCTGTCCTTTGTTTTGTTTTGTTCTGGGCTCGTCTGAAACTCTTGGAGATCCTCCTGCCTCAGCCCTCTGGAGGTTGAGATGACAGATGTGGCCCAGCCGGCTCAGGGCTGGAAATTGTCAAAGGCAGAGTCCCAACTGGGTGCTGCCTGATTCCTTAGCACCCTTCTGGACTTCCTAATCCTCTTTTCCTAAGCCAGTTAAAAGGCGACAACCTTACCAGTCTGTTGCTGATTGCATCTGATAGACTCTGTGTTAGCTGTGGCTGTTTAGGTCCTGGTTTTGCTCTGATGTCTGCGGGCAACAACGTCTGGATTTCTCCCCGTGGAGAATAAAGGAGAATAAAGGACCGGTCTCTGGTTTAAAAAAAAAAATCAGTTTTAAAAGGCGGTGAGTTTTGCAGGGCCCGGGATATGGCTCAGCGGCACGGCGCCTGCCTGGCAAGGGTGAGGTCCTGATTTTGGTTCCTGGTTCCCAAAGAAAAAAAGATTGTGAGTTTTTCAGGGAGGAATACAAGATGACACCGGGTGACCCAGGAAACCTTCTCGCGCCATCCCGAGGCCTGTGGGGGCATCGTGGGTGCACCCGCTGGATCCTTCCAGAAAGAGGGAGACCAGAAACAGGGAGGGTGAGCCCCCCTCAGGCCTGGGGAGGATTGGTGCCTCTGAACTGTGGGCTGAGGGACCCTGGGACACCAGCCATCCTGACATCTGCTTTGCAGCCCGGTTGGTTTTTGTTTGTTTTTTCAGTACTAGATGGAACCCAGGGCCTTTGCACTGTCCCCCACCCTTTTTGTTGTTTATGTTAAAACAGGGTCTGGCTGGGTCACTAAATTGCTGGG
Source organism: Cavia porcellus (assembly GCF_034190915.1). NCBI lineage: Eukaryota > Metazoa > Chordata > Mammalia > Rodentia > Caviidae > Cavia > Cavia porcellus. The sequence continues at coordinate 74,580,874 of NW_026947500.1, read as the reverse complement.
CTGGGGCTGAATTTGCAAGCCGCCTGCCTCAGCCTCCCTCTTGCAGGTATTACCAGCATGTGCCGCCCTGCCTGGCTCTGGTTATTTTACTGAGCCGCGTGGACAGTGGCTTCCTCTGTCCCTCCCTGCCCTCCTGTGACTGTTGCCCTGGAGGTTAGGGGCCCCCTTCCCTGGCACCCCCTGCTCCCCTCAGCCAGGACACAGAGCTTGGGCCTGGCCAGCAACAGGGATTCCTGGCACCCAGGAGGGCTGTTCCTGCCTCGGGCCAGGTCTATCCTTGAGGATTTCAGATCTTAAAACTGAAAAATGAGCCACACGTGACGGTGCACACCTGTTGTCCCAGGACTCTGGGAGGCCGAAGCAGGAGAGTTACAAGTTTGCACTTAACTTAGGCAATTTAGCAAGTTAGCAAGACGGCCTCTCAAAAATAAGAAGGGTTGAGGATTTAGCTCAGTGTGAAGACCTTGCATTCTATCCCCAGTACCACCGGAAAGAAAAAGAATTAAGTAAAAACTAAACCTAGAAAGTGGCTCGATATTCTCCATAGGCCCCTTCTCAGTCCAGGCAGCTGATCACCCATTCATTCAACAGACTCTGTTGAGCGTCCCAGAGTCAGGCAGGGCGAGCGTGGGGAGGCTTCCCAGGTCCATCGCACTGTGGACCTTTTCTGCAAAGGGAGTTCAAGGGTTTTCCTGGCAGGCAGAAGGCTGTGTCTGGCAGAGACTCAAACATGTGCAAAGGCCAGGGGGCACAGGAGCAATGAAGAAAGCATTCTCTGGTTTGTTCTCTAGGTGCCAGGTGGGTGATAGTACCTGAGTTGGCCAGAGCCTACCGGTGGGTGTCTGGGTGGGTGGACATCCAGGACCAGATTTCCAGGGGCCAGAGCTGCCTACAGGGCAGGGCGGAATAGAGAATCCGACTGGAGTGGCTGCCTCCAGCCTTGGGGATTTCAGCTGAGGTGCAGGGAACATTCACAGCCAGTGACCAGGACAGAGCCAGAAGGGGACTACAGTCAGGCCCTGCGGTGGGCGAGGACCCAGGTAGGATGGGCTGCGTGGACCAGACGGTCACAGTGGGATGGTGGTGGCAAGGGCAGCCATCCGCAGCCTTGGAGGTCTGTGAGGAGCAGAGGCCTGGGAGGTGCACAGATGCTTGTCAGGGTGCTGGGTGGTGGCGCCCTTTGTCAGTTTTGCTGGAAGCCCCAGAGAGGGTGGGTGTGGCTCCCCATGGGGGAGGCCGGTGACACTTACTAATTAACTTATTTAGTGTTCTGGGAATTAAACATAGAGCCTCTGCCCTGAGCTCCATCTTCAGCCTTTTTAATACTTTTTTGAGACAGGTTCAGGGTGGGCGCTGTGAGTTCGAGACCAGCCTGGGCTGCAAAGTGAGCTCAAGGCCAGCCTGAGCTGCATAGCGAGACCCTGCCTCAAAAAGAACCCCCCCCCAAAAAAAACATTCCCTTCAGGCTGGACACCTGTAATCTGGGTTATCTGACAGGCTGAGGGAAGAGGAGGGAAAGTTGGAGGCCAGCCTGGGCGCTTCATGGAGTCTCTGTCTCAAACTAAAAAGGAAAGCAGGCTGCGCCGGCTCACCACTGAAGCAAAAAAAAAAATTTTTTTTGTTTTGGTACTAGGAATCGAACTCTCAACCTGGTGCTTGCCAGGCTGGTGCTTACACCGCTGAGCTAACTCCCTGGCCCTCCGTGCACAAAATTTTTAAAATTGCCAGGTCCAAGCACTTCTTGTCTCATACTGTGCCCCAAGAGAAGCCTTGTTCACATGAGCAGTCACCTGTTCCCACCGGGCCTTGTACCCAAGTCCACTTCCTGTTGCTGGAGTCACCAGTCCTGAGCATTTCCTATCCACAGAGCCTGCACTATGTGTCCTCTGTGTCTGGCATCTCCCTGAGTCCGGTTTCCTCATGGTCCACTCCACGCTGTGACATATGTCACAACTTCACTCCTTTTTCTGGCTAAGAAATATTCCTGGGTTGGCTGGACCTTGCCGTATGTGTCCATCTCTCCCTCGATGGGCACTTGGGTGGTTTATATACTCATCCGTTCTGTGTGGTATTCGGATCCTGCTTCCGATAAGTGAACCTCATGGGAGCCAGGCATGGTATGCACACCTTCAGGAAGCTGAAGCAGGACCGTTAGCACAAGTTTGAGACCAGCCTGGGCTAAATAGCCAGACCTTGTCTTAAAAAACCCAAACCTTTAGAAATAAAAAATAAACTAAGCGGTGACACTGAATCAGAAAGGCGAGCTCATCAGGCACGTGGTCCTGGGGCAGGGGGACAGGTGACAGGGAGGGGGCTGAGGGCTCATGGGTGGGGATTCCTTTGAAAACAAAAGGCACCTGATTCCCCAGATGCTACAGTAGACACTGGGACTTCCTTCGGGCTGAATGCCAGGGATAGGCCAGCATCAAAAACTCCCTGTGCTGTCCTCCCGGGCAGTGAAGAAAATAAAGAGCAAGGTGGCCAGGGTGTTCCAGCGTCCTGCGAGCTGGGATGTGAGGGTTGGGGCCCTGGCAGCTGGTGCAAAGGCCCTGTGGTCAGGGTTGAGTGGATGGTGCCAGAGTCATCGAGGGCTGCGAGGACGCTGCAGTTTCTCTGCAGCCCTTTCTGCCTACATAGGCCCCTTCACATTCTGCTGCCCCTTGGGCAAGGTCCAGCTCCTCCCCTACCCTCCCCAGGTTAATGGGCAGCAGCTCTGCTCTCTGGGCTGTGACAGTCTCTCCCTTTCGGCACCTCGCCTTGGAGAATCCCCAGGGACCGGGCTGGTCCCAGGCCCTGTCTGTGCAAAGGCCGAGGGGCCGGGGGAGAGTTCCTTCCTGAAGAGCAGGGAGGCCCCCAAGGCTTCGTGGGAGACATGGTGGCGGTGGTGCAGGTTGGGAGGGCCAGGTGGACGCTGGGAGGCGTGGTGCAGCCCCGAATGGCAGGTTGGGGTCCCGGGAGGATGAGGGTTAGGGGCGGTGGTTATTGTCCGTGTTTGAAATACAGTCTAGCTAAGGAGCCTAGGCTGGCCTCAAATGCTTGGCGATCCTCCTGCCTCGGCCTCCCAAGCTCCGGGATCCCAGGTGTGGGGCTCTGCGCCTGGCCCGTTAGGTCTGGAGCGGCAGCTCTGGGGTCCCTGCATTCTGAGGTCCAGTGAAGACCCGGAGGGTGGGCAGACAGGAAGTGGCAGGGGAGAAAGGATGGAGGGTTTGGGGTTCGGGTCACATTTCAGGTCGGTGCAGCCCCAGTGCTTCAGGGTTAAGGCTGGGGCAGGCCGCATGTGCTCGGCTGTGGTCTGTGGTTCGGTGGGGGCCCTGGGAATCCAGGGGGTCCCTGCTGGCGGGGACCCGTGCAGCCTCCTTGGTGGGGGGCCCCTGGGCACCCTCCCCCAGTCCCCACTGAGTGATTCCCCTCCCGGCGCAGGGCACGGTCAGCTGGTTCCTGTCACAGCGGCAGGAATGTCCTGGGCGCCGGGCCGCCTGGCTGGGACCCCTAAGCCCCGCGCGTGGGCCTGACACGTGCGAGCCCGCCCCCCACGCGCGGCTCTGACCAAGCGCCCCGCCCTGGCCGCGGGGTGACCTTGGGGCGGTTGCGAAACCTCTCTGGACCTTTTTAAAAAAACAAGCCCGCAGCCCCGCCAGGCCTCGCCCGGGCCCCAGCAGAGTCTCCCGCGCGTACTGCCCACGGCCACGCGCAGCAGCCCCAGGGGCTCGCGGTGGCGGCTGCTCTCTGCTCCGGGGCCTCCGTACCCTGCGCCAAACCCAGCTGCTCCGCGCCCCGCCGTGGTGGTGGTGGTGCTGCCCGCCTGCGGGGTCAGGGATGGAGAGGCCGGGGCAGGAGGATCGCTGCGGGTTCGCGGCCAGCCTGGGCTGCAGAGTGAGCCCAAGGGGCCAGCCCGCACTGCACAGCGAGACCCTGCCTCAAAAAGACAAAAAATAAAATACAGCACCTCCCCCCCCCCGCAGGACCGCGTCTTCGCCTCCTGCACGGCCTCAGTTTGCCCATCCGTGAAATAGGACCGATGGCGGGGCAGGCAGCAATGGGTCCCTGGGAGTTTCGCCTGCTGCTTTGTTAGAATCGAAGCTGTAGCTTTGCTTTATTTTCAGAGTTTCGGATCTTGTATTCTTAAGACTCTTGTGTCAACCTTGGCTGCTTCCTCCGAGTCCTTCTGGGATGGGTGGGAGTGAGCCCTAAAACTGGGAGCACCCCAAATCCCGCTATGGTGCTGCAGGGCTATCATTGGACTCTGGGAGGCTGATGCAGGAACACATCAAAATCCAGACTGCCCTGAGCCACCGAGGGCCGCAGCCAGACCCTCAGTATCCAAATAAAAACTCAGCAATGCTGGGAGTGGAGCTCAGTGCGCAGGTCCAGGTTTCAGGCCCCGATATTGGAGGGGGATCAGAAGCATCGGCCTCCTTCTCGCCCCACTCCGGGGACCCGCGCAACCCCGCACCCCGGCAGCCCCTGGAGCCAGCGAGAACCCTCGCAGGCCCGGAGCGCCAGGTTGGGGGTGGGAGATGCGGTGCAGGCCCCACCCCCGCTTGCCGGGCCTCCGCGTTGCCATGGGGACGGTGCGGTTGCCAGGGCGACCGCCTCCCGCGGGCCCGCCATCCATCAGGGAAGCGGCGGGGCCCGGGGGCGGGGCGCGGGGCTGTGGCGCCCCCAGACCTGGGGGGGGGTGGCTGATGCAGAGTGGAGGGGATGCGCAGCCTGGGCCCCCTGCCTGAGACCCCTCCCCGACGCCGAGGGAGAGGGGACAGGGACGGCCTCTTCCTGGGCCTCCGGGGACACGGCCCAGGCCTCTCTCTGCCCTGTGTCCCTCTGACCCTCGCCTGGCCTGGCTCAGGGGACAGGCCGCCCAAGGAGGACACTGGTCTCCTTGTCTGCAGCCTGGGAAACGAGACACACAGCCGTCCCTGTGTCCCTCTGTCCAGTCTGAGAGGAGACCTGACCGCTGGGGTGGGGACAGGGCACTGGGCAACCTGCCCAGCATGGCCTGGGGTGCTGCTGTTTGAACCCCCCCCTCCCACCGGCCTAGGCCTAGCTCCTTCCTGGCCGGGGTCCTGGAGGCTACACTGGCGTTGAAAAAGGGGGGACACAGCCTTGCCCACTGCTGCAGGTCCAGGGCCGGAGCAGTGACCAGGAGGCTGGAGGGGCAGAGGGACACGGCCCTCGGCCTGGGGGGTGAGGGGTGGAGAGTGTGCCGGGGACCCACGCGGTGGGGCAGGCCTCTAACCCCAGCCCTGGGAGGCTGAGGCAGGCAGATCTCCGGGAGTTTGAGGTCTGCCCGCGCCTCATAGTGGGTTCAAGGCCAGCAGCCAGAAAACCGGTCAAGCCTTTCCTGACCCGACTCGGGTGAGAAACGGGAGACGCACGGGGTGAGGCCAGTGATGCTTCAGGTGCCACTGGCCAGGAAGGGAGGCGCCTCGGGGTCACCTGGCAGGGCGTGGGAGCCTGCAGCTTCCCAGCCTCAGCGCGGCCAGGAAATGGAGCCCCAGTCTGGCGGGCGCTGCGGGCTCCAGGCTGTCTGGGCTGGAGGAGCCGCCAGGCTGGGGCACGGTGTGGTGTGCCCCTGCCGCTTCTCACCTCTGCAGATGGGGAAACTGAGGCCCAGGAAGGGGATAGCTCTTAGAGGACCCAACTGGCTTTGGGTGCGAGGATGTAGTGTTAGGGCCCGAAGGCCAGGTGTGATTTCAGCCCTGGGAAGAAAGGGGGCAGAGGGCAGAGCAGGGCGGGGGGGGTCCTGGCTCCCCCTGTCCCCAGGGCCAGCAGGTTGTCCCCTCCCCCTCCAGCCCTCCCACCCCATGCAATGCCTCACTGAAGGAGACCCTTGTCTCCTTTGGGTGCCGCTGGCAGCAGTGCTGTTTGTTGAGTGCCTATCTAAGCCACCCCTGGGCGCTGAGGCTGAGGGGTCCTTCTTGGTTGCCTCTAGGAAAAGCCACTGATGAGGGTGGAGGAGGGGTGCACCTGTCATCCCAGTTCACAGAGGCCAAGGCAGGAGGGTCACTAATTCCAGCCCACTGTGGATACCTTAGCAAGACTATTTTTTTTCCTTTTGTTTTTGGTCTTTTTGAGACAGGGTCTCGCTGTGCAGCTCGGGCTGGCCTGGAGCTCACTGTGTAGCTCAGCCTGACCTGAACTTGCACGGATCCTCCTGCCTCAGCCTCCCGAGTGCTGGGAAGACAGGAGGGCACCACCACACTGATGTAAAATAAGTTTGAAAACGAGGGACTAGAGGTTGTCACCCAGGTGTGAAGCATCCCAGGTCTTGAATCCCCAGAACTAAGAAAAAAAATCTTGGGTGCAGTGGGGTCCGTCGAACCTTGTTTCCGGCTGTGCGTCTAGGGAAGCCCTGGGTATGCTGGCTGGTGTCGGGGACCCTACAGCTGGGTTTGCAGGGCCAGGCAGGCCCTTCGTGGGGCCCATGCCCCTCGGAGCTGCAGAAGGGTGAGTGGTGGGCGGAGCGTTCTGAGGGGCTGCCTCATCCCATCCTCCACTCGGAGCCTGGAGGGGAGGAATGTGGATCCTTCCGAAAACTGCTTCTCTGACCTTTGATGCCTGGTGAACTCCTATGCATCCTTTAGCACCGACTTCCCGCTGACTTTTCCCAAAGCCTTCTTGCCTGTGTCTGCCGTCTCCTTGGCGGTGAGCTAGTGGAGGGTTTGTTGAATGAATCCATGAAGTGTAAGGCAGAGAGAGACCAGCGCTGCACCTCGGGGTGCTGGGGGGAGGACACAGCTGGGGTCGGGCGGCGGGGGACAGGAACAGGGTCCTGGGACAGGAGCACGGGGGCCAGAGGCCTGGCCTGACTCTGCCCGTTGCCAGGGTCCTGACGGCGGACACCGCGGCCCAGCAGGAGAGGCTCCAGGCCATCGCGGTGAGTCCCTGGTTCCAGGCGGGTGAGGGGGCCGCGGGCGGGGCTGCGGGGCTAGGGGTCGGGGTCTGGGCCTCTGCTGATGCGAGGGCCCGACCCCAGGAGCGGAGGAAGCGGCAGGCAGAGATTGAGAGCAAACGGCGGCAGCTGGAGGACGACAGGAGGCAGCTACAGCACCTGAAGGTGGGGCCCGCGGGGCGCAGGGGGGCGCAGGGGTGATCAGGACCCAAGTGGGGGAGGGGCGGGTCTGGCTGTGCGGTCCAGGCGGAGCCCGGCCTTTGGAGACCCTCCTGCCTCAGCCTCCCGAGGAGGACTTGGCTCAAGCCCTGCCCTGCCCCTGACCGGTGGCCTGTGCCTCAGTCCAAGGCCCTGCGGGAACGCTGGCTGCTGGAGGGGACGCCGTCGTCGGCCTCAGAGGGGGACGAGGACCTGCGGAGGCAGATGCAGGAGGATGAGCAGCGAGCCCGGCTCCTGGAGGAGTCCATCTCCAGGTGGGCCCTGGGTCACATGCAGGGGCCTGCGCTGCCCGGGCTGGCTGGGCCTGGTCCCATCTGGTCCCCGCCTGAGCTCCAGGCTGCTCCTTTGCCCCAGGACGGCAGGTGTGCACGGCTGGCGGCGGGTGGTGTCGGGGAGGAGCCTGCCTCGGCCTCCCCAGGGCTTTCCTGGCGCCAGCCCAGCTGGCGGCGCCCGAGCCTGGTGCTGCCCAGGGAGGCTGAGGCTGCTGTGCGCAGGAAGCAGGGAGGGGACAGGATGGGAAAGTGGCCTGGGGACAAGCTGCCTGGGTTTCCGGGCTGGCAGGCGGGTGGGAGGCCCAGGCCCAGCTCGGGCCACAAGGTCACCGAGGAGGGAAATGACGGCTGACCAACGGGCCTGGAGTCCCAGCCAGCCCGGGAGGGCCGTGCCGGGGAGGCCCTACCCTGCCTCCCGCCCGGAGGCTGCCCCCACACTGTGTGTCCCGGCACGCTGGTGGCGGCCCTCCTGCCTCAGCCTCCCGGGTGCTGGGCTGACGGGCGCCACCTCACCCTGCCCTCCTAGGCTGGAGAAGGAGATCGATGCCCTGGAGAACGGGGAGGACAACGCAGCCACCCCCAGCCCCGCCCGCGCCCCTGTCCCCGCCCCCAGCACCCCTGCCCGGGAGGAGCCCAAGACCGAGGTGGTGCTGAACTCACAGCCGGTAAGGGGTGGCTGGGGGCGGGTCCCAGGGTGGCTTCACACTCCGGGCCACGTTTTCCTGTAAGGCTCAGAAGCTTAGCTCTTGGGATGCAGAGGCAGGAGGATCTCTGGGAATTTGGGGCCAGCATAGGTGACACAGTGAGTTCAGACCCACCGTGAGCTACATAGGGAGACCCCGTCTCAAAAATAAATTAAAAAATAGGTTTAAGTCTGGGTGTGATGGCACATGCCTATATCCCAGCACTCTAGAGGCTGAAGCAGGAGGATTACTGAGAGTTCAAGACCAGCCTGGGGTGCAAGATGAGCTCAAAGGCCCCTAAACTGCATGGTGAAACCTTGTCTCAAAAAGACAAATAAAATAAAATAAAAAGAACTGCATTGTGGAATACCCCCAGCCCCATCCAAGGAACCGTCTGATTTAGGTCAGGGTTGCCCAGGCTTTCCATAGGATGGAGGTTTTGAAGATCCAGTAGGAGTTTTCCAGTGAGGATAAGGGGTTAGGGTTAGATAAACGTGGACCCACCCCAGGGATGGCGGCGCAGGGAGCGGGTGCACGTGGGGTGGCCTCACAAGCTCCTGAGCTCGCGGCAGGCCCGCAGCCGGGAGAGGGGACCCTGGGCCGCCGAGCAGCCGGGCGCGCGCGCTGACCTCTCGCTCTCTCTTGCAGACCGCGGCGGGCACACCCAAAGGTACTGCTCGGGAGGGGCGCGCGGCCGGCGCCCTCTGGTGGCCGGAGAGGGGATGGCGGGGGCAGAGATGGTTACTGTGGTGACTGAGCCCTGATCTTTGAGCCCGGATCGCGTGGTGTTTCTTTCTCATCACCTCGCGGCATTTTCCCAGCAGCACTCTGGGAAGCTGAGGCAGGAGGGTCACCATGAGTTCCAGGCCAGCCTGGGCTCCAGAGCATAGCATGAGCATCCGCTAGAGGCTGTGGTGCTCGCGGGGCGGGCACTCGGTCCAGTCGGTGCTAGCCCGAGTTGCATTTTTCGGTGCGCCGGGCGTGCGCAGAGCCGGGCTTCCTGCGGGCTCGGTCTCAGCGGCCCCTGCCAAGGCGCTGGCCTGATTTGCAGGGCATTAATTATTCACGAGCGGTGTCTCCTCATCTTACTGGAGAATTAAAAATTAATAATTAAAAATCCGGGCTGGCCTCTCCGGGATTCTGTGAAAGGCACTCGGGCAGAAAGATGACAGGGCTGTGGGGCAGGGTGTCTCCTCCCGGGAAGGGGTGGGGTGCGTGTTGGGGTCGGGGAGTCGGAGTCCGGGTGTGTGTCGAGGCCTGGGTGTTGGGGTCTGGGTGTATTGGGGTCCGGGTGTGTTGGAGTATGGGTTTGTTGGGGTTCGAGTGTGGGAGTCTGGGTGTTGGGGTCCAGGTGTTGAGCTCCAGGTGTGTTGGGGTCTGAGTGTTGTGGTCCAGGTATGTTGGGGTCCAGGTGTGTTGGGGTCCAGGTGCTGGGATCCGGGTGTTGAGTTCCAGGTGTGTTGGGGTCCGGGTGCATCTGACTCTGGGTGTCAGGGTCCGGAGTCCGGTGTGTGTGCCCCGGGCCTGCTGGCCCTGCACCCCGCTGACCCCTTCTCTCTCCATCCAGCAGAGCAGCGCGTCTGTAACAGTCCGGTGTGCTCGGTGGACGGCGCCACCATGATGAAGGCAGGTGGGTCGGTCCCCGTCCCCGCCCCGCCCAGCCTCCGCCCAGGGATCCCCTCGGCACCGCAGGATGGGGCTCCGGGCCCGCCCTTGTTGGTATCGTGGGCCGAGGTCACACAGGGGCGGCTGGACCAGGCCACAGCTCTGCTTGACGCCTTTGTCCCTCACCAGCCTAGGCTTCCCCGCACCACAGCTTCCCGCATGGCGGCGTAGACGCCACCCCATGCTTCCTCTCTCCTGACCTCAGGCCCAAGTCTAGAACATGCTAGCCGCGCGTCCCACCTGTGACTGGCTTGGGGGGCAGGGGCAGCGCCACACTCCTGGATGGGACCACGCTGGGATGTGGTGTGGCTGTACTTTGGGGGCTTCACGCCAAGTTCCTTTCCTGACGCTTTGTGCAGTGCACAACCTGCCCAACTGTGTTGGTGGCCTTGGAAATAGTTCCTCATGGGCAGAAGTGTTAGACAGCCCAAGGACAGGGAATTAAATAACCATCATTTTTTTACTCGTTTAACAAATGCCTACCAAGTGCCTGCCACATGCTGGGCGGCGCTGGGCTCCTTCCGGCAGGGCTGATGTCCCCGTGCGGGCGACTGTCTGTTCAGGTCACTTCCAGAGGACAAGAGTTAGAGAGAGGGGATTTAGCTCAGCAGCATAAGCGCCAGGCTTGCAAGCGCGCGGTCGTGAGTTCGATCCCTGGTACCGATATTAAGAAAATAGAAGTCAAAGAGTGGGATGTGGAGGGGAAGCTGTTTCCAGGGCTCTGTGGCTGTGGGCAGGTTTCCCGCTTCGTGCCAGCGAGAGGTGGGAACCGTGGAGGGCTCTGGGCACTGGAGGGACGGGATTCGGATGTTCATGCCGCCCCCTGGTGGCGGCTGGGAACAGACAGGGAAAAGTGGGCTGCAGAGTCGGGGTTTGGGGGTGGGGAGGGCTGGGGCAGGGCAGGGTCAGGTCCTTATGGCCAGGGCTGGGGGCGCTGGCGACACACAGCAGAGAGGAGAGCCCGGTGCAGAGGGGGCCCAGGGCCGAGAGCGGCCTCCAAGGCCACAAGCCTTGGGGGCTGGAGGGAAGGGGACAGGGCCTTGCATCCATCCCCAAGGGAGCGGCACACAGCAGGCACACAGAGCTGCGCCCAGCGCTCTGACCCCCTGGGGAGCCCAGGGTTCCGGGGTCACAGCCAGGGGCCTGAAGACAGAGCCTGGGGTTTGAGGTCAGAACGGAGAGTCCAAGGTCAGTTCCAGAGGCCCAGATGGTGGGGAGGGCAGAGGTCAGGCCAGGCCCTGCCGAGTTGCGGCCCAGGCTGTGTCCCCAGGCGAAGCCAGGCCTCCTCCTCACGTCCCTTCCAGGGGCACCAGGACTAATGGAACCTGGGGGGACACGGGGCTGAGTGGCCTAGCAGGCAGGGATGGAGACACAGGACAGCAGGACAGCAGGACAGGTCTCGGATGCCAGGGCCAGGCACGAGGGAGCTATGGCGGGCTGCAGAGCTGGGGGAGGGGCCGCGTCCCACACCGCATTGGGGGCCCACGGCTGCTTTGGCTCACTGCTGGCACCCCGCCCCGCTTGGCTGCAGCCCGGCGGGGGGTAGCAGGGCGGGGGACGCCGTTAACCCCGTGCCTCTCATGCCAGCCATGTATTCGGTCGAGATCACGGTGGAGAAGGACAAGGTGACTGGGGAGACCAGGGTGCTGTCCAGCACCACGCTGCTCCCCCGGGAGCCGCACCCCCAGGGCATCAAGGTCTACGAGGACGAGACCAAAGGTATGCGAGGCGGAAAAGGCGTAGGGGCGTCCGGGGGGGACACGGACGCCGGTCACTGCAGCACGAGGGAGGCTGAGGCAGGAGGATCCCTGCAAGGTCCAGGCCGGCCTGGGCTACAATGAATTCCAGGCCAGCCTGGACTGCACAGGGAGACCCTGGCTCACACAGAACAAAACACAGCTGACACTCGAGCCATGGAAGTGGCCACAATGGTGAGAAAGATCGCAGAAAAACGAGGGGAGGGGCGCGGCCAGCAGTGTCCGGGTGGGGGAGGGACTTCAGGGGAGGCCATGGGGCCCCCCGGCAGGGTGCAGCAGGGCAAAGCTAAAGTGAGGGGCGGGGTGCTGGGCTGTGTCCCGAGCTCCTGGCTGGGGTGCAGAGGGGTCTGGGGGGGAGGTGAGTTGGCCACGAAGGCCCCTTCCGGGCGGGGGCGGCTCAGTGCAGGGGTGAGGGTCCCCCACGCTGCAAAAAATGAAGGTGCAGGGGGCTGGGGATTTAGCTCGGTGTCATAAACGCCTGCTTGGCAAGCGCGATGTCGTGAGTTCCATCCCGGATCCCCGGAAACAAAAAATAAAAAATGCGGTTGCAGGAGTGAATAGAAACGCCCTCCGGCGGCCAGCAGGGGGCGCCCGCGAGGGAGCCGCGGCCTGGGAGCAGGGTGGGGTGCGTCTCCAGTCGCCATGGAGACAGACTCTCATACCACAAAGTTCAGGCCTGCCTGTGGGGCTCAGGAGGTGGAGTGCAGTCACCGTGTCGTGCAGCCACCCTCTCTGCCTAGTTCCAAAACATTCCATCACCTGGGAAGGAAGCCCCATCCAGTCCCTCCCTGGCCCCAGCACATCCCCATCTTGGAGTCTCCTGAGCACATCTTGTCTCTGGAGTCGGCCGTCCTGGGCGTGTCCTGTCTGTGGAATCCATAGTGTGTGCCCTTCTGTGTCTGGAGTCTCTCACTGAGCGCGGTATCCTCAAGGTCCCTCCATGCTGTGGCCAATGACATAGCCTCTCCCTCTTCCTGGCTGAGTAATATTCCAGCATGTGTGTCCAGCTATGCGTACCAGGCAGTTTCCCCCTCCTGGCTTGGAAATGCTGGACACAAGCACTCGCAGGTGGGAGGCTGGGTCAGGTGGTGACAGGCTACACTGTGTAGCCTGGTGCTCTTAGAGGTGACCCATTTTGGGAGCGTCCATGAAGCTACCCGAGGGTCCTGTCGTGCCAGCCATGGTGATGAACACCTGTCATCCGAGCTACTCAGGAGGCTGAGGCAGGGAGATCACAAGCTCAAGCGCAGAGCGAGCAACTAACAATTTAGGGAGTCACTGTCTTGCAGTAAAGAGCTGCAGATACTGCTCAGCGCTGAGCCCCTGGGTTTAATCCACAGCCACAAAAAACATGGGTCCCCTGAAGGGCTTGGGGGGACATATCTGGTTGGGGCCCAGCCCTAGCTCTGTGGTGAGGACAGCATGGGCGTCCTTACCCCCAGCTCCACCCCAGCCAAGCCCTGACCTCTTTCTGGTTTCCTCAGGCCCTGGGGACTCAGGACCTTTAAGACTGTACTCTGGTTGCTTAGCAATGGAAGGCCATCTGTTTCCATGGCAACCAAGACTCTGAGTCCTGTGTGGGGCGATGGCCTGTGGGGAAGGGCACGCCCCACCCTCTGGGCCACCAGAGTCCCCACAGGCATCCAAACTGGAGCAGAGGGAGCTTCCCGCCTGGCCGGAGTCCAGGGACAGCAGCCTGACCCTTGGCCAGGAGGAAACAGTGACTGTGGCCACCTCCTTAGTCCCGTCCTGGGAGAAGAGTGCTGGGCGGTGGCCAGAGTCCCTGCTGAATTGACCCCCTGGGCTCCCTGCTCCTCGTGGCCAGGGCCAAGGGGCAAATGGCAGAGGCAGGGCGGTGTGAAGTTTCACCAGGAAACAGACAGGAGCCGGGGAAACTGATGAGGTCTGTTAATAGCTGGGTGCTGTGCTCGCCTGACATCCCAGCCTTGGGAGGCAGAGGCAGGAGGATCCCAAATACAATCTTCCTTGGGCAGTTTACTGACTTAGCAAGACCTGTCCCAAAATATAAAAAAAAAAAAAAAAAAAGTTTGGGGATATAGCTCAGGGCAAAGGCTTTGGATTTGATCCAGCACCCCCTAAAAAATTAAAACAAATCTACTGCTACACACAGTGGTGCACTCTGTAACAGGCTACTCAGGAGGCTGAGGCAGGAGGATCAGGAATTCGAGACCAGCCTGGCAACTTAGGGCCCTGTCTCAAAATAGAAGCAGTAAAGTAAAGCCAGGCATGGTGGCACACGCCTCTCATCCCAGCACTCGGGAGGCTGAGGCAGGAAGGTCGCTGTGAGTTCCAGACCAGCCTGGGCTACAAAGTGAGCTCGAGCTTGAACTCGAGCCTGGCAGGCTTTTTTTTTAACTGTCAGTCGTTGGTAGCTCGGCGCTTTCTCGCCCACCTGCCTGCCTGGCCTGCTCACTGGAGCCTTCCCTGTCCCCGCAGTGGTCCACGCCGTGGATGGCACCCTGGAGAACGGGATCCAGCCCCTGAGCTCCTCCGAGGTGGACGAACTCATCCACAAGGCCGACGAGGTCACCCTGAGTGAGGCGGGGTCCACGGCGGGGGCAGCGGCAGAGACCCGGGGGTCCACGGTGGCGGCCACAGAGGAGGCCGTGCGGACCACGCCGCTGCGGCGGGAGATCACGGGGGTCCAGGCAGAGCCCGGTGAGGCCACCTCGGGACCAGCCGGCGCCCAGCCCGGCCAGGAGTCTCCGGTCACCATGATCTTCATGGGCTACCAGAACGTGGAGGACGAGGCCGAGACCAAGAAGGTGCTGGGGCTCCAAGACACCATCACGGCCGAGCTGGTGGTCATCGAGGACGCGGCCGAGGCCAAGGAGGCCGCGCCGCCCAACGGCAGCGCCCCGGAGGCTCCGGCCGGCACCCCGAGCCCCGGGGAAGAGGACCGGGCCGGGCCCGAGGCCACCACCAGCGGCGACCCGCAGGACCTGGACCTGAAAAAGCACAGGTGCAGGTGCTGCTCCGTCATGTGAGCGCCCGGCCCGCGCCCCGGCCCTTGCCCTGCGTGCCCCTCCCAGCGCCCGTGCCCGTCCCGAGTGCTTCCCGCCATCCAAGAGGGACAGGGACCCCGCCCGCCGCCACGCCCCACACGCGCCCGAGCTCTGAGCCGTGCACTTTGCACCCGGCGGGAGGGAGAGGGGGCCACCCCCACCCCGCTTTTCCAGATCGAGGGTCCCCGCTCCGCAGATGTGGCCACCGAGGTCTGGCCGCAGTGGCTGGTGGCCTGTGCCTTTCTGCCACCTCTCCTGGTCTCTCTTCCAGGAACCCCGGGGTCCAGGGTCCCCCCTCAGCGAAGGCACTGGCCTCGAGGGCTCTGGCGCCTGGGGACCGGGTTGGGCCGCCCTGGACACCCCGACTGCTGTGTCCCCCCACCAGGGGCCGGGTGGTGTGGGTGGAGCCGGGGCAGCTCCGGGGCCCTGAGTACCCCCAGAAGGTGTCGGTGGCTCCAGGCTGTCCCTTGGCCGGGCCTCGGTCTGTGGTCTGGAGCTGCTGCTTGTCCCCAGCTCCTAACCCACTGGGCCCCGCTTCCTCCTGGTGCTAATTTGGGGACCCCAGAGGGGCCACCACCCCCGGCCTCTTCTCCAGCCTGGGCCCCGGGGATCTCCCAGAAAGCAGGCCCCAGCGGCCAGCTCTGCCAGGCTGGGATTATTTTGGGGCAGGGAGGTCCCCTGGGGTGGCGCACAGGGACCCCCATTTGCCACCTGGAGTGACATTGCGGCCCCTCGCTGGAGGTGGCCCGGAGGACCCTGCCCGGGGGTGGCCGCAGGGTCCCCGCACAAGCCCCAGATCCCTCACTCAAGGGTCAGCTCGGGTCTGGAGCCCAGGCCCGAGGGCCAGGCTCAGTGGCCACCCCAGGCCAGGCCGGGGTCACCGTCGAGGCTCCGCCCCTCCGGTGGCCGGGGGAGGGGCCCTCTCCAGGGCGACCCAGGCAGTGGCCGTGGGACCCCTCCACTTCCTCCCTTGAGTCTGCCCGAGTCCCCGAGCTGTGACCCCTCGCTGAAGTGCCCTTGCGCGCCCTCTGCTTTCCATGTGTGATGAGACCCCATGTTCTTGATTTTCCCAGAGACGCAAATAAAAGTGTGAAGAGCCCGCGCCCGGGTCATTGGATTTCACCAGTGGGAGGGGCGGGGCCGTGCCAAGGGGGTGGGCGGGGCTGTACCAAGGGGCGGGGTCTGTGGGCGGGGCCTGCAGGAGCTATAAAAGCGGAGGCTCTTCCTGCTCAGCCCACTTTTCCCACTTGTAGCTGAGCCTGTCTCGTGGGCTCAGAGAGGCTGCAAGGCACCAGTGATTCCTGCCCAGGGAAGGTAAGGCCTGGTCGTGGGGTGGCTGCGGCGTGGCTGGGCTCGCTCCTTGCTTCTTGGGGAGCCGTGGCTCCCATATCCACCATCCACACCCCATCCTTTGGGCATATAGCCCACGGGAGACAGGGTCCTCATGGACACCCAGCTCTGAGGAGCAGCAGCCCTGCGACGCACATACTTGGGGTTTGCTCCATTCTCAGGGGTCCCCAAGGGGTCCGTCTGCTGCCTCTCTGGGCCTCTGTTTACCCATCTGTAAAATGAACCTGGAGTGAGAGGCCAGTGCGGATGTGAGAGCAGGACAGTCTGGTCTCTGACCTCCCCTGGCCTTCTTTTCCCCAAGCAAGGGGGAGGAGGACTCAGCTCTGAGTCCCAGCACTTCGTGGGGAGGGGGAGTTTCCGTGCCTCAGTTTCCCTACCTGCTCTCTGGCCGACTGGGTTAGTGCCCTCAATAGTGGCGGGCTGGGTCTGTCCTCATAAGCTGGGGGACACCTGTCCTGGGGGCAGAGAGGAGGCAGAGGTTCCACAGCGAACCCCAGGGCAGGGGAGGTCAGAGCCCAAGGCCTGATCAGCCAGTCCGGCCTCCCAGAACCCTGAGACCCAGGATGGGGGGACCCTGTGAGGGATTCTCCCTGCAGCCTTAAGGGAGATGTCCAGGTTTCGTCCCTTAGGGCTCAGAGCCTGGCATGATGTGCACACCTGTCATCCCAGCACTCGGGAGGCTGAGGCAGTAGGATCCATGGAAGTTTGAAGCCAGCCTGGGCTACACAGCAAGATTCTGTTTCAAGAAAGAAACTCCAAAATAAAAACAGGGCTCAGAGGGGCTGGGAATTTAGCTCAGCGGCATAAGCACCTGCCTTGCAAGCAGGCAGTCGTGAGTTCGATCCCTGGTACCGATAAAAAGAAAGAAAAAAGAAAAAAAAAAAAAGGGCTCAGTGAGATCTGAGGCTCCGACCACTGACTGTCCATCTGGACAGAGGCCAGCAGGCCAGGTCAGGCCAGTTGCATGAGGGGGGCTGGGACTCAGCCCTGCCACTGCAGCTGTGGGAGCCTGGCTTAGGGTTTCCCTTTCTGCCCAGTGCAGGGGTTTGGGGCCCAGTTCCGGCCACTTGGGCACAGTGCTCGCCCCGCCCAGCCCCGCCTGGGTGTCGTCTTTCTCCTCCACCAGCCCTGGACTTTGTGTCCCATGCTGGGTGGGGCCGGGACACCCTCAGGCCTGGGGCCTGGTTCCCTGGCAGCAGCAGGCGAAGCTGGAGCTGGGAACCTTGGTGAGACCCGGGCTGCTTGGAGGGACTGGGGCGGGTGGGGGTCCGGTGGCAGGGGGGTGCACTCGCGCTTTTGTGCTTTGGGATCCGGGAGTGGTGCACTCCCAGAGAGGCCCCAGGACTCCAGTCCTCTCCTCTCCCAAGCTAGGACTGGCTAGGGTCTCAGGCTCGTATCTGCACCCCAATCTCATTCCAGACCACCCTCAACCCCTCAGCCTGCCTGGCACTTCAGTCTAACCCCAAAGGCTCGCATCCCAGCACCGGACTTTCAAGGGGCCGTGGAGACCCCTGTTTTCTCTGGGAATTCTGGGGAGACAGACTGTTCCCCCCCAATCCACCCCCAGCAGGGGCCAGGGCCCAGGTTGGCAGAGCCCAGCAGGTCCAGCCTGGCCCTGGGGTACCCACTCAGGCTCTACAGGTCCACAGGGCCAGACACCTGCCCACCCCCACCTGTGCTGGGGCTGTCCCCGGAGCCTTTGCGTGTGGGAGGAGGCTGGAGCCAGTCAAGGGGGAACAGGTGTACAGTAAAGGGCTATAAACTGTGGGGTTTGGTGTCGAAGGCTGAAGGGTGGGGCCCGGGGAGCAGCCTCGAGGCTTCCTGGGGTGGGGCGGGGCGATGCCAACCTGTGGACCTACGGAACTGTAACCCCAGCTGCCCCCAAATTCAAGCCGAGCTGGGGGCGAGCTCAGCAGTGAGCACTTGACTTGCATGCACCAAGCTCTGGGTTCCAGCCCCAGCACTAAAAATAAGAAAAAGAAAAAGAAAAATGACTGTGGGCTCCAGCACAGCAGGAAGGAGAGGCCGGTGTGAGCTGGTCAGTGTGTGGGGATTGATTCGAGATGGCAGGTGCCACGACTGTGAACGGGTGAATGGCACCTTGAGGCCTCAAAGGCTTATTTTCCTCCCAGGGCTTCTCTGCACCCAGAGTCACACTCAGGCTCCCGAGGCCCTTAGCCTTGTCCCCCAAATCTTTGTGAGAGAGGCCGGGCTACCCCAAGAGCAGCCAAAGATGCAGGGTCTAAGTGTAAGGCCCACAACCACCAACCACCACACCCATCTACGGAGCCCCTGCAGCTTACCAGGTGTTAGGTCACAGCCAGGAGGACCCCACCCGAGCCTCAGTGAGTCAGTGCTGAGGAATGGGCAAGTGAGCTGGGGAGGTTTTGCCCCAACCCTGGAGCCACCCATGGGGAACCCCAGCCCCACACCCACACACACTGGGTGGGCGTGAAAGTCCCAGGTATAAACCCTGCTGGGTAAACCTGATTCCCTCACTAGGCAAACACAAGGGTGGTGACCACTGCCTGCCCCGGGGCGTGGGGATGGTGGGGTGTGGTGGGGTGTGGCCTTTGGCCAACACCGGCCTGGAGGGGCCACGGCTGGGGGACAGGTGAACTCTGTGCCCTCAGGCCTAAGCCCAGGGTGTATGGAGGGGCTGTCTGCTCATCCAGCTTTTCCATGGAGGACCCAGGTGTGACGGTACATGCTTGGAATCCCAGCACTCTGGAGGCTGAGGCAGGAGGATCTTTATGAGTTTGAGACCAGCCTGGGCAACAAATGAGTTTAAGGGCAGCCTGAACTGCATAGTGAGACCCTGTCTCAGAAAGACAAATGGAGAAAGAGACACAGACAGACAGAGAGAGAGAGAGACTTGGACCCTGGTGTAGTGGCACTCACCTGTCATCCCAGCACTCACAAGGCTGGGGCAGGGGGGTCCCTGCATGGGCTACGTAGTGAATTTCAACCACCCAGCGAGACCCTGCCGGCGGGGAGCGCTTGCCTAGTTCCTGTGAGCCCCTGGGTCCTTGACATTACTAAGTAAAAATACATGAAAGCTGGGGTGACCCGGTGAGTGCTTGCCGGGCCCTTGGCCCCATGCAGTGGTTTCGTGTGGGGAGACGCCGCGCACCCGGGTCCAGGGAGCAGCTCTTTCGCTTTGTCTATCTTTAGGTTTTGTTTCATTTTTGGTGCTGAGGTTCGAATTAAGGGCTTCACACAGAGCTCCACCTCAGCCCTTTTATTTCTGAGTTTGAGACAGGTTCTGTTGATGTTGCTAAAATTTCCTCGGCTGGACTGAAACTTGCAATCCTCCTGCCTCAGCATCCCGGAGTGCCGGGATCACAGGCTTGCATCCCTGCACCCAGCTTCGGGCTTGGGCTCTGCTCTGCTCCTGAGAACGGGACAGAAATGAGTGCCAGCCTGAAGCCAATGCAGAGGTCTTGGGTATGAGCTACGGGGCTGATGGACCCGGATGTGGCAGGGACGACTTGCCTCGGAGCCCTGAGCGGTCAGTGCCTAGGGCCGAGCTCAACACAGGCCTGTAGGGACCCCAGGCAGCGGCTCCCTGGAGGAGGTGCCCTGGAGGTCAGCTGGGAGCAGCTGAGAGGAGGTTGGGCTCAGTGGAGGCACAGGCAGCGTCAGAGGGTGACCCTGTGTCCCCTGGGGGAGCAGGACAAGAGTTTGAGGACACTGGGTGGGGGGGTCACCCCAGGCTCTGCAGCCCTGCCCAAGCCCACGGGAAGAGTTCCAAGTGAGCCTGGCCCCTCCTGGCTTAGTAGCAGGGAGGAGGGAGGAGGGGGAGTGGGGAGAAAAACCAGGATGCGGGGGCCAGGAACCTAGAGTAGCTGCCTAACTCCGGGCCTCAGTTTCCTCCCTGACATCCCTCAGCAGGGAGGGTGTAAGCCCACCGGGTCCATCTGTGAACTTCTGGTGAGTGGACCTCAGAGACAGCTCAGGGTGGTCAGGTTGGGGCCAAAGGCCCGGCACAGGAAGCTGGGCGTGGTCAAATGAGAACGCTAGACCCACTGACTGTCAGTGCTGTGTCACTGATGGGTGCACAAGCGTCAGGTATGGTTGGATACAGCAGCTCGAATGTTTTGGGGCACGTGGTACCGGGCCTGGGGTGGCTCTCATGCAAGCTGTGCTTATCTGATAGCACAAACGGATCCAGTAATTTTCTACTTTGTCACACGAGCCTAGGAGCATTCATTGTTTTTTGTTTTCTTTTGTGACAGGGGTCTCACTCTAATTCAGGCTGGTCCTGAACTCACTAAGTAGTCCAGGCAAACCTCAAACTTGTGTCAATCCTCCTGCCCCAGCCTCCAGAGTACTGAAATCACAGGCATGGATGGCCACCAACACTTTCATTAATGAATTAAGTACAGTAATTTCATTAATGAATTAAGTGCGTTAATTTTAAAGTTCCAAGATTTCATGTGATTGGCCAACTTGAGTCAGTTACCCAGGCCGGAGCTAATCACAAGGCAGAGAGTGAAAGAATGTGATTGGCTAGCCTGCATCAGGTATGCTGTGATTGGCTGAGGACTACTTACCCATCCTTCCAGCAGTCACAGAGGTCAGATAGTGCACTGCTGTGATTGGCTGGGGCAGAGAATGGAACACTGTGATTAGCTGGGTAGAGTCCAAGAGCAGTTATTGGCTGAGCCGGACCAATGAATGGAATGATGTGATTGGCTGGGCAGGATCACTTGCCCATCCCTCAGCCAATCACAGAGGTCACAAAACCTGGGACTCTGTTTTAGAAGGACTCTGGGTGTTTGTTTGTCTCCCCCTTCCCTGACTTGTGTCCATGACTTCCTTCTTAGTGAAACTGGAGGTCTCCACCCACTGGTGAAAGGTCAGCTGAGGCTCTCCAGGAAATGGACCGCGTGACCAGATACCATGTCTTCAGTCAGCCACACTCAGCTCGAGTGGCTGGGCTGGCCCTGGACGGAGACACCAGTTACAAGATTGAGCTGGTGGGCGTGGGCCCCAAGGACCACGTCTGGGTTCTGGACGAACCACGCTCTTTATCCACGGCCTTGGAGGCCCAGGTGGACAGGACAGAGACACAGGTGTCCCGCAGCAAGGCCGCGGTCCTCGGGCACCCAGCAAAGGACAGAGATGAGGAGATGGAGGTTTACCTCCTGGAAGCCAGCCATGGCGCCCCCAAGCGGCCAGAAGACCTGGAGCATGAGCGCTGGGCCGTCATCCAGGGCCAGGCGGTCAGGAAGGGCGGCACAGTGGCCACGCTTCGTGGCACCCCTGACCGCCAGGACACTGGGCCACCCAGCCACCTGCCACCCGATACCCTGGAGAGGAAAGATCTGGTTGACACGGATCAGATCGATTTCCTGGAGGCACGGCAGCACTTTTTGAACCTGGAACAGGACACCACAAACAGGACCTCTGTCTCCCAGAGTCCCCTGGCCAAAGTGCCCCCTGCTCGTGCCCAGCTGGGGTTCATCCGGACCCCTAGACCCTCGAAGGAGCCCCAGCTGACCAACGGGCATGTCGTCCCTGCCACCGACCAGGACAAGGAGGTCCTCCTGGAGGAAAAGAGAGCTCAAGGTGATTTTACTGGACACACAGCACAAGCGCTGGACAGCTCTGGGCCTTGGTCCCTGGCCACTAACAGCTCCAGCCTCCGTTTCCAAGTGGCTGATTCCTCTGGCTTCCAGTCCCAAGACACAGCCAACCCCAACTTCCAATCGCAAACCCCAGAGGTGTCCCAGCTCTGGGCCCA
Organism: Cavia porcellus; assembly: GCF_034190915.1. Taxonomy (NCBI): domain Eukaryota; kingdom Metazoa; phylum Chordata; class Mammalia; order Rodentia; family Caviidae; genus Cavia; species Cavia porcellus. The sequence continues at coordinate 74,559,261 of NW_026947500.1, read as the reverse complement.
ACCCATGCACGACCCCGGCTCCTGGTCCCCAGAGCTCTCCAAAGAGACCCCCATCGAGAGGGAGATCCGCTTGGCCCAGGAGCGTGAGGCGGATCTGCGGGAGCAGAGGGGCCTCAGGCGGGCAGCTGGCCACCAGGAGCTGGTGGAGATCCTCACCCGGCCAGTGCTGACCAAAGCCAGCCTGGCCGAGGCACCTCGGAGGGACCGGAGCCGCTCGTTCCTGTACGTGCAGCGTGACATGGTGCAGGAGACGCAGCGGGAGGAGGCCCACCGGCGGACAGGCCTGCAGGCCAGAGGGGCATCTACGCCTGACTGGGGCCCCGAGGAGCCCAGGCCCGCACTCCTGAGGACGCTGAGCTCTGACTCCATCCTCGACCCTGTGCCTGATGCCCGTGCGGCTGACCCGGCCCCAGAGACCAGGAAGGTGAACCGCATCCCGTTGGATGCCTACCAGCCATACTTGGGCGGGGGGACTCCCCAGCCGGACTTTTCCCCGTTCTGGGGATACCGAGGTCCACCCACCACTGCCACTGCAGAGGCCAAAGCTCTCGGCTCCCCAAAGGCCTCGAGCTCTCAGGGGCCTTTCTCGGAAGCCTCTGGAAAGGCCGTGAGCCTGAAGTCCCCTCAGGGTCACCCACAAGCTAGCGGGGCCACAATACCCCAGGAGTACTTTTGCCTGCAGCCCCTGAAGTTCAGGGGCCCCGACCCGCAGCATCCGGCTGAGGCCACCCGGGCCTGGGGCTGGGAGGCCACTTCAGAGGCCAAAGCTCTCGGCTCCCCAAAGCCCTCAGGCTCTCAGAGGCCTTTCTCGGAAGCCTCTGGAAAGGCCGTGAGCCTGAAGTCCCCTCAGGGTCACCCACAAGCTAGCAGGGCCACAATACCCCGGGAGTACTTCTGCCTGCAGCCCCTGAAGTTCAGGGGCCCCGACCCGCAGCATCCGGCTGAGGCCTCCCGGGCCTGGGGCTGGGAGGTGACTGGGGCCCCAGTGGTGAGGCTGAAGAGGTCACAGTCATCCGAGCTGCTGGACCGGGAGGTGGAGGACGTGCTCCGCCGGGAGCGGGAGGTGGAGGAGCAGCGGAGGAGGAGCACCTTCCTCCCCAAATCCAGGTCCCTCTCCCCGTCACCATCACCATCACCATCACCATCACCACCGTGGGACGAGGGCTGCAAGCAGGACTCTAGGCGCTCCTCCAGGGAGTCTGGTAAGGAGGACACGGGAGGACAGGAGAGTGGCCGCTCTGCCCCGAGACCTAGGAAGGAGCAAGGGGATGGGAGAGGTGGGCTTCCGGGGATCAGGGGGGCCCAAGTGTCCAGACTCTGTCCCTTGATACCCAACGTCCACCACTTCAGCTGTAGATTTGGGGGGTGGTGTCAACTTTGCCTTAAGGTTTTGTTTTTTTTTAAACCACTGAATTCACATCTCTTAAGTTTTTTTTGTTTGTTTGTTTTATTTTTGCTTTATGGATTTATACGATTTGTTATTAGTTGCATAGAGGTTTGCAGAAGTTTAACCTCCTGGTCAAGGGCTCTTCTCAGTCAGTATGAAATCTCTTCCAGGGCTGCTTGGTGATTTTTACCCTCTGTCTCTCCAGTTTTTCCTTTTTTTTTTTTGTTTTGTCTTTCTGAGAAAGGGTCTCTCTATGCAGTCCAGGCTGGCCTTGAGCTCACTTCGTAGCCCAGGCTGGTCTCAAATTCTCAATGATCCTCCTGCCTCAGCCTCCCGAGTGCTGGGATGCAAGGTGTTCATCACCATGCCTGACAGGTTTTTCCTATTTCAGTCAATCTGTCACAACTGCTCACCTGCCCTCTTTGTCCTTTGATGGTCCTGGTGCTTCAGCCAGAAGGAACGCATCTCCAGAGCTAAGGTCTCAGGGTCACCCCCCAACAACCTTCCCCCCACAGGCATCACGGGCAGTTACTCTGTGTCCCAGTCGCCCTTGTTCACCCCCGTCAGCCTGCACTCAGACCTGGTGTGGACAGCGGAGCCCCCGATGGACAGTGTTTCCAGGCCCAGGAGCAAGGGCCAGTCGGTGAGCAGAGGCGGCTGCCCACCACAGGAGCCTCAGGAGGGTTGCGGGAGCCCCAAGCGTTAACCTGGGGCTGCTTGACAACACCATCACTGCCCCCCTTTCGTGGCTGTGACTCAGTTTCCCCCATGTGAAGTACAGAATCCTAAACCAGGCAGCTCTGTCTCTGGGCATCTGCTTGGAGAAGCCACATGATCAGAGATCTCTGCCCCCATCTGAGTTCATCCCGGGTCAGAGATACATATCATGGAGGGGTTGCCGAGAGGTTGGGGTGACTGTGGGGTGCTGGGAGGGCTCCTCAGGCAGGAGATATCGTCCCTCCTTGTCTTCAGTGGACACTCAGCTGTATTTGTGGGGTGGGGTGTGGAGGGACAGGGCTGACTCCTGTCCTCTCCCCACAGTATGCAGGCATCAACCCTTCGGATAGCATCAACTCAGAGGTGAGTGCCCCTGGGACGTGGGGAGAACACAGACTTTACCCCCATGGCCTTTCCTCTAAGGGTGGGACAATTCCCGGCGTCCATTGCATGGGTAATGTCTGCTCAGGGTAGATGATTCTGGGATCTGCTTCTTGTGAGGTCTGCCACAGGCACCAACTACACCGAGAGGACCCGTGTGACACCATTTGTCAGAGGACAGTTTTAAAGCAGATTAGAACCAAACGAGGATCCTTCTCATTTATTTATTTATGTATTTATTGTAATGCTGGGGTTAGAACCCGGGCCTGGCATGGGCTAGACCAGCACTCACTACTGAGCTATACCCACGGCCCTGTTTTAAAATTGGCTTTTGAGACAGGGTTTCCCTAAGTTGCCCAGGCTGTGCTTGAATTTATGATTCTCCTGCCTCAGCCTCTTAAGTACCTGAGATGCACCACAGGCCTGGCCCTGGGTTCAGTCAATTTCTAGTACCACAAAAAAAAAATAAAATAAAATAAAAATTAAGACTCTGGTATTTTCCCTGCCCTGAACTGAGAACCGCCCAGCAGTTCTGTGGTTCTATTACTAGGAGTAGAGGGTCTGAAACAGAGGAGGGGACCATCCTGCCTTGTCCCTGTCTGAGGCCAGTCTGGGGACCCCTGGGGTACCGAGAACACTGACAGGGACTCTGCCTCTTCTGGCACAGATCCTGGGAGCCACGCGTGTGACCCGCCACAAAAATGCCATGGCCAAGCGCTGGGAGGCTGGCATCTACACCAGCGAGGATGAGGACTGAGCCTGGCCCAGGACTTCGGCCAGCCCTGCCCACTGCGGACTTGGTCCCCGTGCGGAGTCCCAGTGCGAGGAGCTGAGTCAGCGCCCACAGGTGTGGGAACCTCATGTTCCACTCCAGGGTTCTCCTCGCCACACTGTCCCCCTGGGGGAAGCTTTCCTGTTTTGAGGGTCTTCGGCTGGGCCTGAAGAGAGAGCCCTGCTGAGCTGTGTCCCGCCCTTAGTGGGCTTTTTGAGACAGAGCCCAGTCGGGCCTCCAGCTGCCAGCAATGACCCTCCCTGGGCCTCCGGGGCCACCATGCAGGTTGCTTGGGCCTCTGAGACTTTGCCTGGTGCTCCGGGTCTGCAGATGGAGATGGGGACTGTGGTGTGCCCTGCAGCCTGGGTGTGAAGCTCCGGGCCCTCAGCTGCTGGGGAAAAGCGGGAGGGCTGAGGCATCAAGGCCTGTGCCTCCCACAAACCTTGTACCTGTCCTTGTTCACCTGGAATAAACCCGAGAGTCCCCAGCCTGCCCCAGCCCAGCCATCGGCGGAGAGCACTGGGTCACCTTGGTCTCAGTTCTCTGGAAAACATCAGGTCCTGCCCCGCTGGACCACGATCCCTGTGATGTGGACTACGGGCTCCCGCGTGCTGCATACAGCAGGTGCCTCATTAGTGCTCATGCAGAGGCTGTGGAGTGTACAAGGGTTGGCTTTGGGCCCGTGGGGTCTCATGAACCGTCCCCTGCAGTCCCAAGGTTCCTCCCAAGCCTCAGGGGAGAACCCGGATCCCCGTCCCAACTCCTGGTGACGCCTGCAGCCCTTGGCTTGCGGCCCCTTCCTCCATCTGCAGAATCGGCAGCAGCTGCATCTCCAGCCTCTCTCCCTCCTGTGCCCGCTAGGCTGCCCCAGAATGAGCCAAGCAAGGGACAGGACGGGGTGGGCTGGTTTGGCTCGGATGCCCACACAGTGTCCCTGCCGCCTCAAACTCTCTTACTCTTTTTTTTTTTTAATTAAAAACAAATTTGAATTTCTGTATGTTTGCAATGCATAATAAACACACACACTGCGGGGAGCTGGTGAACAGGTGTACGACCCCGTGATCTTTTTCTTCCCCTTCCCTTTCCCGCCGTGTCCGGGACCATCCCCTCATTTCTTCTATTTAGTATAGAGCGGATTTGTCATTGTTGAGATGGGGCTCTCGCTATGGAGCTCAGGCTGGCCTCAAACTTGCAGCGGTGGAGATCCTCCTGTCTCAGCCTCCTGAGTGCTGAGATGACAGGCGTGCACCACCCCACCGGGCTAGCAGTCGCCCTGTGTGACAGGATCGCGCCCCACTGTGTTCAGTGTGTCCAGCCAGCATGGTCCCTGTCACCTAGCTGCCCCCTGGTTTTCTGTGATGTTCCTTGGATGATAGACCATCCTCCTCCCCAGCCTTTGGCGTCCTCTAAGGCAGCTGTGGCCCTGGAGGCCCCCGGGGCAGCGCTGCCCTCTGCTGGCGGGAGGCCCCTTCCTCCCAGGTCCCAGCTGGGTTTGGTGGTGACTTTGTGGGCAGCCGCGGCCTGAGGAAGTGCTGCCCAGGTGACCTGGGGCCCACAGGGTCCCCATGCTGGGATGTGGCCAAACAGTGACAGGGGCCATGTGTCCAGCAGTGTCCAGGCCCCCGGGAGCCAGCGCCCTGCCTGTGTGCTGGGAGCTGCCACTGTGGCCACCTGCTAGGGGACCAGGAGTGAGGGACGTCTGCTGGACTTTGGCTTCAACTGAGAGAAATTCTCAGGCAGCCCGGCCCCTCCGAGAGACCCCACTTCGGGGTAAAAACTAAAAAGGGGCCTGCAGTGCAGCAGGGGAGAGGCCCGGGGCTCCATCGCAGGTGGTGCAAGGATAATAAATAAGGGCCAGGACTGGTGGTGCCCACTAGTGACCCCAGCACTGAGGAGGCTGAGGCAGGAGGGTCGCTGCGACTTCAAAGCCAGCCTGAGCTGCACAGTGAGCAAGACTCTGTCTCAAAAAATTAATTCATTAATATCATTTTTTAAAATAGGGTTAGAGTTAGGCTGAGACTGCCTCTCGGGTCTTCTTTGCAGTCATAGGCATGGAGCCCCACAATCAGGCCAGCTGTGTCCACCTCACCTGTCCAGTCTCAAATACTGTCGCCCTCCTGTCTGTATGTAGCTCAGGCTGGCCTTGGGCTCACTTTGGAGCCCAGGCTGGTCTGGACCTTGCAGAGATCCTCCTGCCTCAGCCTCCTGAGTGGCATCACCACATGGGGGAGGGGAGGATGAAGCAGGAGAATCACCATGAGTTCAAGCCCAGCCTGGGCTACGTAATGAACTCAGGACCACCCTGAACAACACGGCGAGACCCTGTCTGAAAAAAATTTTAAAAACCAGATGGTGCACTGTTGCCTGCAGTCTCTCCGTGGAACTGTAAGAGTTTCCTACAGTGCTGTGACCCAGGGCCACAGCCTGGGCCCTGAAGGACACGGTTCCAGAAGTTTGAGGTCAACGTTCTGTCATTTCCCAGATTCCAGGAGGTCGCTCTCTGGCTCCCAGCGGTGCCTGCAATCCTTGGCTTGCGGCCCCTTCCTCCTTTGGCAAAGCCGGCCATGTCGCCTCTCATCCTCCCCCCACCAGTCCACTCAGGGGAGACTGGGGGACCCTGGGCAGCTGGTGACACCGTTCCCAGCTGGTGACCAGGCCTTTATGCCGTAGATGCAGAGCTCTCTCTGTCCTTGTGCGAGGACCTCTCAGGTTCAGGAAGCCAACGCTTTTCTTACGCAGCTGTGCCTGGGGGACCTTGGGGGATCAGAGACCAGACCCAGACCACACCACGATGACCTCAACCCCTCATGCTCCCCAGGGTCAGGTCACAGCCCTTTAGCCATTTCCATCCCGCGTGTGTCCCCAGGGACGGGAGGTCTGGGTCCTGGTCCCCCGCTGTCACTGGATCTCGTCATCTGTGACAGCTCAGTGTCCTGGAGTCCTCCCTGTGTGGGGTTCAGGACGGTCACATTGCTCCCGCAGCCACTCAGGGAGAGCCCGGCAGTGGCCCAGATAAAGAGCAACTCCAACCACCTTGGGCACAGCCAGGATTTGAGCCTGGCGTGGTGGCTCATGGCTGTCAGCCCAGCACTCGGGAGGCTGAGGCAGGAGGGTCGCTGCGAGTTCGAGACCAGCCTGGGCTACAAAACGAGTCCAAGTCTAGCCTGGACTGCACAGCGACACCCTGGACGCCTGACGCGCAGTCAGGGCTCGGTGACTGTGGATTCTCCGGGGCCACCTCCTGGTTTGAGGTCGCGAGGTGCAGGCGCACGCGGCCACCAGGGGGCGCCACAGCACCAACCACGCGGCTCAGACCCCGTGCTGCAGAGGCCAAAGCCCAGGGCTGCGGGAGCTGCAGACCCGGCAGCGACGGCGGGGAGGCGGAGGGGGGGCGCTGTGCACTGAAAACCAGGCCTCCCTCCCGACCGGCGTCCCGCCCCGGTGCCTTTTGTTTGCGGGTTCCTTTGTTTTGTTCTGCTCTGTTTTGAAGTGCAGGCCGCCGGCCTTGAAGTCATTGCGTAGCTGGCTGGAGTCCAACTCCTGGGGATCATCTTGCCTCGGCCTCTGCGCGTCGGGAGGATGGCTGTGCCCCCCCTAAGCCTGTTTTGGAATGAAGCTTTTTACAGTTTTACAGATGCTGGAGGCAACACCCATGCCAACCTCCACCGCCAGCCCAGGTCACACAGGCTCTGAGTGACAACTTTATGAGGTCCACTGATCCAGGGACACCAATCCTCGGAGCCAGAGGCTGGAATGAGGTTGGGAAACACATGTTGGTGACCAGGTGGAGCCCAGGAGGCCGGCCCCTGCCTCATGGGACCGGGAAGACCGTTGTGGTCCCCTGACTGGGAGCATGGCCTGTCCCCTGGGGACGAAGAATCCAGCCAGTTTCCCCCAGAGAGGCCGATTTCTTTGGGAGTGGCCATCCCTGTAATAGCAGCCCTAGGGAGGCTGAAGCAGGAGGATCCTTGTTCAAGTTTGGGCTACACAGTGAGTTTAAAGCCAGACTGAGCTATCTAGTGAGACTCTGTCTCAAAAAGAAAAGGGCTGTGGATGTAGCTCAGCAGCATAAGCATTTGCCTGGCAAGCACAAGGTCCTGAGTTCAATTTCTGGTACCCACCAAATTTTGGTAACATAAAGTTAACTGCCAGCCACTGTGACCAGTCCAGGTCAGCGTCTTTAATACACAGTGACACAAATTCACAGCAGCCAAAATATGGGATTGACCCAAGCATTCATCAGTGGACTGCTGTGTACACATGGCAAGAGCCATCCCCATGCTGGAGTATTATACAGCCAGGAAGAGGAGAAGGTGTAACAGTCCTGCAGCGTGGCAGGACCTTGCTCAGTGAGTGACACCAGACACAGAGGAGACACAGGGTGGGCTCCATGGAAATGCCCAGGACAGGCAACTCCAGGGACAGGAAGTGGTCTTGTGGGGGCCAGGAGGGGCTAGGTGACTGCTCATGGGGACAGGGCTTCTTTTTGGGGGATTGGAAGGCCCTGGAGTTAGACAGAGGTGGTGGCTACAGAGCCCTGAGCTGTAGATGAAGATACTTAATTTTTGATTTTCTTTTTGATTTTGCAGTTTAGTCTGGCTGTGAACTCGCTGTGTAGCCCAGGCTGGCCTGGATCTGATGTTGATCCTCCTGCTTCAGCCTCCTAAGTGCTTCCATGCAGCATCCTAAGCCTGGGATCTGGGGCCCAGTTCTGGGTCCTCCCAGGTCTTCCAGGTCCTGGGACAGCTTGGAGTGGAATGTCCGTACTGAGCAGTCTTTACAGGCATTTAAGATATTGGCTCTCACTGGGCATGGCAGTACACGCCTGTCGTCCCAGCGCTGGGGAGGCTGAGGCAGGAGGACCCCCAGGAGTGTGAGGCCAGCCTGGGCTACAGAGTGAGACTCTGCCTAAACCAACAAACAAAGGAAAAAACCACAGTTGAAGCCCAAACCAGGCAACTTAGTAGCAAGACACTGGCTCAAAATAAAAAATGTAAAGGGCCGGGTTTGGAAGTCAGTGTGGAGGCCCTGGGTTGCATCCTAGTGGTAAAAAAGGAAAAACAGGGGAAAAGAGAAAGAGAGCAAAAAAAAGGATAGAATTCAAACTGCACGTGGTGATGCACACCTATAATCCCACACTCAGGAGGCTGAGGCAGGCAGATCTCCATGAGTTCCAGGCCAGCCGGGGCTACACAGCAAGATCTGGTCTCAAAAAGAAACAGACAAAAAAGACTTCATGATGTCGGCCACTTGGTGGAGGACTCCACAGCTGGCCCTGCCGGCCCCGTCTGAGGTGGTCAAGGTCACCCCACTTACCAACGTGGCCCAGCAGTCTGGGGTACTGTGTGGCCCCGGAGTGTCCCCAGTCCGGGTTTCAGGTGACCACAGCGGGGTCCAGGGGCTCCAGGGACAGGTTTTTTTTTTGGTTTCTGTTTAAACGGTTTGTCTATTAGTCATTTGTGCGCGTCCTGGGGACAGGACTTAGGGCCTTCACACAAGCTCGGTCCCTAGACCTTATTTTTTCCTTTTGAGGTAGAGTTTTGCTAAGTGGCCCGCACTGGCCTGCAACTTGAGATCCTCCTGCTTCAGCCTCCTGAGTGGTTGAGATGCTGGCCGTTCTCCCCTACTGGAGGGCACAGGAGAGTTTATCCATGTAGTGCCGGGCCTCGGGGATCTCCCCGGGGGCCTCCAGGGACACACTGCCCTGTTGTGACCGCTGTGGCCAGGCCTGTCCCCTTCTCCTGGGTCCTGACTTCCGGACCCACAGAGAATGGGGCACCATGAGGCTAAAGTTTCTTCAAACTTCCACCCTGTCACTGCAGTCGCAGGGCGGGAGGGGTCACAGCTGGTGGCTGGAACTGACTCACCAGGAAGAGCTGGGCCTGGGAGCTGGCCAGTGCCCCAAGGGCCTGGGGGTCACCAGATGGTCCCGTGACTCGGAAGGGCTGGGGCGTGGCTGGGGAGGGGGCAGGCGATGCCTCTCTGGTTTGTGTCACCAGTCCCCTAAAAGTCAGAGCTGGGTGTGGCGACCCCATCTATCAGGACAGCTGCTGCCCTGGGGAGGCTGAGGCAGGAGGATCCCAAGCTGGAGTCAGCCTGGGTGGTTTAGCAAATTCCTGCCTCAAAATAACCAGGGGACTGAGCATGCACATGTGTGGGGGGATCATCCAGCTGGGCGTCTGGCGGTGCAGGGGGTTCGGGCCGCTCGTGGGCAGCGCCTTGTGGGAGGATCAGAGCTGCAGCCCTGCAGTGGAACTGTCCTGCCGGCTCACCACTCACCACAGACCCGGAAAGGAATTCCTGGCTGAGTTTAATTTAAAACAAACAAACAGTGTGGGGAATGTGGGTGTCAGCTGCTGCCGGGCGAGGAGGAGCAGGGGTCAGGCCTGCCCAGCCTGAGGGACGTGAAGCCCCCAGTCCCCACTTTTGTGGCTTTGTTTTACAACCTCCTTCCAGGGCTGCAGGGCGGAGAGAAAAACAGACTTCTGTGTCTGGGATCTGGAGGACGCTGGTTTGGGGTCTGGGTGAAACTCTTGCCGGGGGTTGGAAATGGGGTGCTCAGTATGGGATCCCCACAGGAGCCCCTCACATTCCCCCTGCCAGCCTGGGAGGTATTAGAGACGGAAATTTTTCTGGAGAGACCTAGGCGGTGGCACAGACCCCTAAGCCTGCTGCACCGGGGAGGCTGAGGCAGGAGGATCCCTGCGTTTCAGGCTAGCAAAGACCCAGACAAAATAAAAGGCTTCCCGGATGTAAGCAGGCTTGGTGCTTTTGCAGGCAGTCGGAAAAGCAGCAGGCTTCAATCTCTAGGCTGTGGCCCGGCAGCAATGGTACATACAGCCAAGCCCGATCTGGGACAATATCTGGAAATGACACAGGAACATTCCAGAAGGCCGGCCTGTGATAAACGGGGCTCAGGCGAGCTTGTTTTTCTTACTGGGATCTGCTTCTCCTCGAGGAAAAAGAGAAAGGAAATGCCCAGAAAAGGCAGGGGATGTGGGGGGTGTTGGGGTGCTGCAGGGGCCTCTGGTCATCACTGATTCTAGAAGTTTCCGGCGGGGAAGGGGGGGGGGAAACACTGGAAATTTAACCCTGTGAGTGCCACGGAGGAACTCGAGGGCCAGGGGAAGACAGCGGGGCTCGGTGCTTTCTTTTTGTGGATGTTTGGTACTGGGAATTGAAGCCCTTGCCCTCTGAGCTACACTCCCCGTCTTTTTGAATTTTAGTTTTTGATTTTTGAGACAGGGTCGCACTATATAGTTTGACCTGGCCTTGAATTCACTATGTAGCCCAGGCTGGCTTCAAGCATGCAGCAATCCTCCTGCCTCAGCCTCCCGCGTGAGTGCTGGGGTACAGGCATGTGCCATCACACCCAGGTAACTTTTAAAATTTATTTATAATTTAGAGAGAAGGGGCTCGGGATTTAGCTCAGTGGCATAAGCCCCAGCCTGGCAAGCACTAGGTCGTGAGTTCGATCCCCAGAACCAAAAATAATGGTGATAATAAAAATTTAGAGGGAGGGTCTTTTTATTTTATTTCTTTCCTTAGTGCTAGGGTTTGAGCCCAGGACCTTTTCCCTGAGCCACATCCCCAGCTTTTTGTCTTTCTTCCTTTTAAATCTTCAGATAGGGTTTGGCTAAATCACTAAATTTCCCTGGCTGTGCTGGTATCTGAGATCCTCCTGCCTCAGCCTCCCAGTGTTAGATTGCAGGTGTGTACCTTTACACTGGACACATACTCAGTGTGGACAGAAAAGAGGGGGAGAGAGAGAGAGAGAGAGAGAGACAGAGAGAGAGAGAGAGACAGAGAGAGAGAAAGAAAGACAGAGAGAGAGAGAGACACACAGAGAGAGAGAGAGAGAACAAAGGGAGAAAGAAAAGAGCTAGCTGAGGCAGGAGGATCCCAAATTCTAGCCCAGGCTGGGCAAACAGTAAGTTCACAAGACTGTTTCTTTTTGTGTGTGTGTGTGTGTGTTTTTCGGTACCGGGGATCAAACTCACGACTGCCTGCTTGCAAGGCAGGTGCTTATGCGGCTGAGCTCAATCCCCAGCCCCTTCACAAGCCTGTTTCAAAACAAACAAACAAAATAGCAAGTGTGGGACGGCATGAGGCTCACCACGAAGGCTCCGAGTTCCACTGCTGAGCTAGTGGAAAAAATTTCTAGAGGCCGCGGATCTAGCTCTGCAGCTCAAGCACTTGCCTGGTAAGCGCACGGTCCCGAGTTTGATCCCTGGTATTGATAAAGGGGTGAAACTCTGGACCTGCTCTCTAAAGTAGCGGTCCTGTTCTCTAAAATCAAAGAATGAGGTTTAGGAACAACGGAGGTTAGGAGCAGAATCTATTTATTGAGAGAAAGCAAGCTTCTGTCCGGGAGACAGAAGGGGTCCCCAGTGAGTTGTCAGGGACTCTGGCTTTTCCAGGGACTTTTATAGAGCAAAATCATGGGGTGAGAGGGGTTCCAGGTGGAGAAAACTGGGGAACTAGCAAGGCAGGCATGAGGTGGGGCAGAACTATGGCTAGCCAGTAAGATTAACTGTCCAGCTAAAACTGATTTTTTTTTGTCTTTTTTGAGACGGGGTCTCACTATGCAGTTCAGGCCGGCCTTGAGCTCACTTTGTAGCCCAGGCTCGTCTCGAACTCGCAATGATCCTCCCGCCTCAGCCTCCAGAGTGCTGGGATGACAGGCGTGTGCCACCACGCCCGTCTCAGGTGAAACTGATTAAATCCGGGACAGATGGGGAAGCCAGTCACATAGCGAGGACCGTCCTTACAGATCAGGGACTCTCCTGTGGGGGCTGGGGGGAGCCATACCTAACCCCAAGGTTTAGACCTCCCTCGGGTGTGGCTGTCTTGTTTTGCCTTCTGTCTTGAGATTTGGCCCACAGCAAGACAGCAAAACAGGTGTGTGTCTCCTCCAAGGTCACAAGACATTCAGTCGACTCCACCAGCTCCCTCGAGGGCCCAGCCCTGTCTGACTGCCTGTAATATTTCTAGTTAGCTCAGCTGCCTCTAACAGAACCAAAAAAAAAAAAAAAAAAAGAAAGAAAGAAAAAAAACCATTAAGTTTGTGCCAGGGGTGGCAGCATATGCCTGTAACCCCTAGCACCTGGGAGGCTGAGGCAGGAAGATCTCTCTGAGTTCCAGGCCAGCTGAAAATGGCCTTGAACTTGTGATCCCCTTGCTACATAGTGGGATGACAGGAGGGCACCACTATGCCTGAGCAGAGAACAGTTTGTTTTGAGGCGGGGTCTTACTATGTAGCCCAGGCTGGCCTCAAACTCGCAGTGATCCTCCTGCCTCGGCCTCCTGAGTTCTGGAGTTAGAAGCCCATGACAACATACCTGGGGACAGTATGCCCATTTTAGAAAATATTTATTTTCAAGAGCAGAAAAATTTACTGGACAAAAGGAACTAGGAATAGGAATAGTTAACCGGAATGGGTTGCCCTAGAAAACATTTTAAACAAAGCCACAGGCCTTATTTGTGTTATGCAGAATAAAGTTACAAAATAAAACTTTAAAACCTGTGCAAGGCAATAACATCTCAAACATTAAGGTTTGCAGCCTGAGGATTGGTTTTCACCTGGGTTGTTTTTGGCTCTAGGACCAGTTGTAACTTTTAACTGTCAAGTGTTTTTCTACAAGGTCTGGGAAAACAGGAGTTTGTGTTTCAATGGATGCAGGGAAAATGGATACAAAAATCCTTGCGGATTCTTTTCCAAATGGGTGTCAGTCCAATGCCTACAATTCTGCCTTGCAACAGTTTAAAAACTGACTAGCTTGGCATCCCAACACCTGTGACTCCCAGCACTCGGGGGAGGCTGAGGCAGGAGGACCCCTGCAAGTTGGAGAGCAGCCTGGACCACACAGCTAGATCCTGTCTCAAAGCCAACCTCCAAACTGGGGGTGGTGGTGCATGCCTGTCATCCCAGCAGGACGGAGGCTGAGGCAGGATTGCTATGAGTCTGAGGCCAGTCTGGGCTACAAAGTGAGTACAAGGACAGCTTGGGCTGCTTAATGAGATCCTGTCTCAAAAACCAAAACACCCTCCAAGTAAAAATCTGCTAGTGCAGAAAATGGTACACTCCTATAATCCCAGCTCTACGGGAGGCTGAGACAGGAGGGTTGCAAGGTTGAGCCCAGCCCGGACAATTTAGGGAGATCAGGGGTCTCAAAATAAAAACAGCTGAGCCAGGAAAGGTGGGCTGTTGCTGATTGGCCTGGCTGGAGGTGGGGTGCACTCAGGCGCAGGTGGGTGCTGATTTGGAGGAATCTATGGTCAGGGAGAAAAGGAAGCCGCTCTCAGCTCTGTGCATCCTCCTGCCTCAGCCTCCCGAGTGCTGGGATGACAGTTGTGCCCCCAGCTTCATAACTGCTGTCCAAATGTCCCTGCAAAGTCCCTTGGGCTTAGAGTCACAGCTTTCGGGAGTCCCCAGTGTGTCACACTGGATTAGTCTACTGATTGGTTTAACCTGGGCAAGGCACTTCCTGGGTGTGGCTGGCACCAACCAATCGGTTGGTAGCTTGGATGGGACAGAAGGTGGAGGGAGGCTGCCTGCCTCCTGCCCTGCCGTGGACTGTCCTCCTCTTCCTGTGGCCCTCTGCCTTGGAGCTGGCTGGCTGCAGGCTAAAACCTCTACAAACTGCGAACTAAAATAAGCTTTTGCTCCTTAAAAACAAAAAAATTAGCAGGGTGTAGCTGGTCACAAAGACCCCAGGTTCCATCACCAATAATGGGAAAAAACTTGCTGTGACCCCATTCCGGGCTGCAGTCAGTGGGCTACACGGCCGTCCTGTCTCAGGCTCCGAGGAAGGGCCAGTCTTGTTTCTGGGCCGGCATAGGGACCATGGAAGGCCACCTGAGCCCCTGCCAGAGATGGAGATCGGTGTCTGGTTCCCCTATTAACTATTTATGTCCTGATGTCATCAGCATGGGCTTTGGTCTCTGGTTTCATCTTTTACCTGTGGTGGAGGATGGTGGCTGGGCCTGGGCCTCCCCCCCAGCGCACCCAGGCAGTCTACCGGGCCTGGCTCCTCCGGGGTTAGGCTAACTGCCTCCATGTCCCCTTGGCAGTGGAGCTGATGCCAGGGACCCTTCCAAGGGACCCTAGGCTCTCTGGGTGAGGGGTGCTGAAGACAGGACCCAGGCCCTGTGCACTGAGCTATATTCCCCAGGCTCCATTTATAGTTTTATTTTGAGACCAAATCTAGAAGTCACTCAATTGCCTGAGGCTAGGCTCCAACTTGTGATCCTTCTGCCTCAGCCTCCCAGAGTCATCACCACCAGACTCTACACTTGGTCTTGCCTTGGGCACTATGCATGCACACTGGGGGACCGGGTCACACTCTGTGGGTGCCTCCGCCCTTCAACTGTTCTGGGCTGGCCTAAAAAACAAAATGAAAATCTGAGAAAAATCAAAGTAGAAAATTAAAAAAAAGATTATAGGCTGTAGCTCAGTGCAAAGACCTTGGGTTCAATCCCCAGTAGTGCACAACAAAGCAAAGATGCTGCCAAGCTCTGGACCCCACAGAGGATGCAGGGGGCGCGGGACGTGGGGCTGGGCCCCGCTGCTCCCGCCCCCACGCCCTGTGCAGCGGGCGCTGACCTCGAGGTGCCGCCGAGCATCTGGGCCTGGATCGCTTTCAGCCGCACTCAGGTTCCGCGCACTGAGCCGGCTGCCTTTCAATGAATTTTGCAAAGCCTGGGAGGCCACGGGCGGAGGGCTTTGCGTCGCCCTGCGCTACCGTGGCGACAGCCCGGGCCGGCCGTAACCAGGGTGGCTGAGCCCAACACAAGCCGATCACCTCACAGTCCGGAGCGGCCTGCCGACCCATGCAGCTGGGACTTCTTAAAAATGTTTTTCAGGGCTTTTATACTAAGCTATATTCTCAGATCTTTTTGTCTTTTGAGACAGGCTCTAGATGTACAGTCCAGGCTGACCTTGAGCTCACTTTGTAGCCCAGGCTGGTCTGGAACTTGCAACAATCCTCCTGCCTCAGCCTCCCCAGAGCAACTTTTTTAAAATTTTATTTATTGATTTATTTATTGTCTTTTTCATTTTTATCGGTACCGGGGATTGAACTCACAACCGCCTGCTTGTAAGGCAGGTGCTTATGCCGCTGAGCTAAATCCCCAGCCCCAACTTTTTTTTTTTTAAACTGGGAATGGAATTCACAAGCTTGACCTTGCCAGGCGCAGGGAGAGGGGTCCCGGGCCCAGGACTGCAGTGCCTTGATGGCCGTGGACAGAGCTGTCACTTCTAGTGTCCTTTTCCTGTACCCCAAACCTCAGGCCGAGCCTGATAGAGGCGGCACAGGACTGGGGAGGGGCAGCCTGGACCTCAGCTGGGGTTCTGATTCCCCACTGCAGGAGGCAGAGCCTGGTGTCTGGGATTGGTCTCTGCCCTGAGGGGATTGGGCAGTCCTGTCACCTAGGGTCCTAGGGCAGGAGAAAGACTGGGGGGGGGGACTCAGGGAATTTAGGGACAGGCCCAGACAACTGGTCGTGGGTGACACCTGTCACTCCAGCTTGCTGGGTGGCTGAGGCAGGACGTTCTCCAATTCCAGCACAGCTTGGACAATGTATTTTGTATTTTGTTTTCTTTTGGTACTGGCGATCGAACTCGAGACTGCGTGCTTGCCAGGCAGGCACTTACGCCGCTGAGCTAAATCCCCAGCCCCAGCTTGGGCAGTTTAGCAATGTAGTGAGAGCATATCTCAAAGTAAAAAAATAAAGCCAGGTGTAGCGGTGTATATCTGTAATCCCAGCACTCTGGAGGCTGAGGCAAGATGATCTCTGTGAATTTAAGGCCAGCCCCACACCCTTTTTTTGTCTTTTTGAGACAGGGTCTGGCTATGCAGTTCAGGCCGGCCTTGAGCTCACTTTGTAGCCCAGGCTAGTCTTGAACTTGCAAAGATCCTCCTGCCTCAGCCTCCCGAGTGCTGGGATGACAGGCGTGCACCACCACGCCTGGCTCCTTCTTCCCTTTTTTTTTTTAAAACACTCTGATCCAAGGTTTTGTGCTTTTCTGCTAACCCAGGACTTTCACACTAAACGACATCCCCAGTGGCTATTTGTTTTCTTTTTTAAATTTTGAGACAGTGGATTACCAAATCACCCAGGCTGGGCTCAAACTTGAAATCCTCCTGCCTCAGCCTTCCAGTCCAGGGAGGACAGGCGAGCACCGTCACGCCTGGGTCTCCCTTCTAATCCTGGAGGTGAGCGGGGGCAGGAGCACAGCTGCAGGGAGCTGGACCCGGCTGGGACCCCCGCTCGCTGCCCCGCCCTCCAGCTCTCCCCAGGTCCCTGCTGAAGGGAGGTCCCGTCCAGGATGAGAGCGCTGAGCCCACCCTGTCTGACTGACTGACTGGTATTCCGCTTTGAGCACGGGTCTTGCTGCCTGAGGCAGCCGGCCTTGGACTCGCCATGCAGCCCAAGCTGCCCCCTCCCCACAAGCCTCTGCCTCAGCCTCCAGGGAGCCCTCGGGGACCCAGCCTTCTCTGGCTGATACTTGAGGAGTGTCAACTTGAGGAGTTTAATACCTCAGCCATGATGCTCACTGGGTCAACCTGCGACTTTGGAAGTTTAACCAAGGGACTCAGTAGGGGCCACAGCCTCACTTTGTAACCTCCTCAGCCTGTGCGAGAGGGGGGTGGGGAGAGGGCTGAGTGTGTCTCTAATCCCAGCACTCGGGAGGCTGAGGCTGGAGGATTTCCAAGCTTTGAGGCCAGCCTGAACTGCATAGTGAGACCCTGTCTCACAAAGGAAGAAAATGGAAGGAGGGAGGGCAGTCACATCCACAATTCTAAACGGACGAAGCCCTTTTAATGTGTAAATCCCAGGAAATCCCCAGCTCTGGCTCCACTAGAATTGTGACAGAGGGGTAAACTGGGGTGCGGTCCTCGACTCCCCGGTCAGACCTGCAGAGAAGCGGAGGCCGGGTTGGGAGCCTCTGCCGTCACCCCCACTCAGGGCCACAGTATCTGGAGGATCGGTTTTCCTCAGGACAGGGCCGCCAATGTGCCGCTCACACAAAGGCAGGGTGGGCTCTGCGCTGCTCTGAATCATGAATGAAGGAGCAGCTGGCGGGCGGGCCAGCCGGAGACAAAGGGGCCTTACCTGCTGCCGGCTCAGGTGCTGGCGCCTGCGGGCTTCCTCCCGCACCGTTTCCAGCCGGGCTCCCCGAACCAGAAGGCCAGCTGGGCCCAGGCCAGCTGGGGCTGGCCTGACTTATTTTGCCACAGGGTCTCACTATGTGGATCAGTCTGGGCTCACTTTGATAGGGATCCTCCTGCCTCAGCCTCCTCCCCAGCGAAGATTACAGGTGTGCACCACCACGCCAGGTACAAGAGTCTCAGAGCTCTGTCTTAATCCTGCTTTGGATGAGGGTGCCTAGCTGGCCCGTGGACGCCCCCTGCTCATCCTGGTCCTCTGGAATCTGTCTGGGACAGGCAGAACTTTGGTGCAGGCCGCCTCCCTTGGGAAAGGCTTTCAGCGGCTGTGACCTCCCAGCTTGGCCTCCAGCAGGAAGACCACTGACAGGGGCAAGGAGGGATTTCCCAGGGGGGACGGACATGCAGAGCTGTGGGACAGGTTCTAAGAAGAACTTTCTAGAAGGAACAGCTATGCACGGGTAGTCAGCCTGGCTGCAAAGGTAACTGGAGACCAAGCAAGGTAGCAGTCTCAGCACCCCGGAGGCTGAGGCAGCTGTGCCATTTAGCAATCGGAGGTGGGTTTAGGCCTGTACGCAGCACCTGGCAGCCTCGGTGGCCACCTGAGGTGCCCTGGCCCAGTCTGTGGGCTCCCACCTTTGATCCCTCCCTCATCACCCGCTGCGGGGGGCCGAGGACAAGCATCCCTGGCTGTGCAAATCCGTAGGCTTGCACTAGGCTTTTCCTAAATCCACCAGGACATTCCTGATTAGCGGGCCTTGGCCGGCCTGCTGGCTGGCTGAGCCACTGGACTCTCGTAACACTCGTAAAACTCGGCAGCCGCCCCTAATCCCGGCTGGAATCCCTGGCACCAGGCCTGCTGGGAACCCGAGGCTGCTGGGCCCCCGCCAGGACTCCAGGGCAGCCTGGCCTCACCCCGTGGGGAAAGCAGACCTGGCCTTTCCTGTCTGTGCTGGGGCGGTTGCAATGCCTTTTCCAGCAGAGATGCAAGAATCCAGATAATTTCCCCTGTTTACTGAGCGTATACTCACAGGCCCAATGCCTCCTTCTGCGGCCAGCAACAGATTAGGGTCTAGGAACACTGGTGGTGGGTACCCCACTGGACAGAGCCTGGAGAGTGTGCGATCCTTTTATTTTCAACTTTCTGAGGAGGTATCTTTCAGTTGGGCTAATCTTTAACTCACTAGATTGGCCCGGCTGGTAGTGACCTTCCTGCCTCAGCTTCCCAAGTGCTAAGATCACAGGTGTGTGCCACCGTGCTCGGTTTCCGAGTGTGTGATTCCGCTCCTGTCCACTCTGTGCCTGAGCCTCAGTTTCCCCATCTGTATAAGCGGCCATCATTCCCTCCGTAGCTGGGGGCTGAGTTTTCCCATCCGCAGGGAGAGAAAGCATTCGCCTTATGCTCCGAGCCTCTATTTCCCCACCTCTGTACTAGCAGTCGGGCTCAGCTGCGCCGGAGTGGTCCAAGGAGGTTCTGGAGTGACCCGGGATCTTAGCACGCATCGCTGTGACCTCCATTTCCCCAGGCACTAATTCAGGAGCAAAGGCTCACTTTGAATCCGATGTTTTGGCTACATGCCCACAAACAAGATGGAGCGCGGCATGTTTCTTGCCCTATTTCAAGATGGCAACACAGCTCATGCCGCAGGTGGACGACCCCTGCCCGCTTGCAAGATGGCGGCAGCCGGAGGGCAAGCATGCTTGTATCCGCCTGACTCGCCACGTACCCACTCTCAAGATGGCTTCCCCCTCAAAAGTCCCACGCCGGACGGCGGCTCGCTCATTGGCTTACATGCCATCACGTGCTCACATGGGTTTCGCAACCTCTCCCTACCTCACAGGCCGTTGTCGCCCTCCGCCATGACGGATAACCGCTCCCTCCAATAGGCGCGGGTTCTCCTCTTTGACTCCACCTCAGTAGCGGCCCCTAGGCAATTGATAGGTCCTGGAGGAGGGTCGCATAACTAGCTCCGCCCCCGACCAAGGCTGGAGCCAATGGGCAGCGCGCGCGGGGGACGTGTGCGGGCGTCTCCGCCATCTTGTGAGTCTATAACTCGGAGCCGTTGAGTCGGTTCCTGCTATTCCGGCGCCTCCACTCCTTCCCCCGCGGGTCTGCTCTCTGTGCCATGGACGGGTGAGTTGCCCCGCACTCGTTACCCCTTCCGCGTTGCAGTGTTGCCTAGGCTGCCCTGGCGTCTGCCCTGCCGCCACCACCCCCGTCGCCAGGGCCGTTGCGCGCGTTGGGCCTCCTGTCCGCGTGGCGTCTGCGGGAGCCCCGGGCCGGAGGAGCCGCGCCCTTGTTCCGCGCCCATTTCCGCCTTCCCCACCCGGCGCGTTTCAGCCCTCTACTTTTCCACTCCTAAGCTTAGCGTACGCTGCCCAACACGCCCTCCCGCATCTCCTTGCACAGTCCCAACTTTTCTTGTTCGATTCTCTACGGCATTGCGAGGCCCTTCCCGCTTCCCGTCCACCCTATACGCATGCGCCCTTTTCCGCGCGCCCGGTCCGGAGTCGAGCGCGCGCGCGTGCGTAGTTCTACTAGTGTCCCGTGCGCGTGCGCGTCTTGCCGCGGGTACGCGCGCCTTTCCCGCCGCGCGGGCTTTGCTCGCGGACCCCACCCGGGTCCAGGCCGGACGTTGCGGGAGTGGGGTCCAGGATTTGAAGTCGCGCAAGATCTGGGCTAGGGTCGGCCCTTTCTCCTCCCGGGACGTTGGGGAGCGCGCCGCCCGCGCCCGGAAGGGATGGCCTCGGGGCTGACCGCGTCGAGCCCGCGTGTGAGCAATCCAGTCCAGGTGCGGCCTCCTGGGCTGGTGGGCGAAGCCGCTGTTTCTGGGACTTTGCGGGGCACTATGTCCGACGCCCCGGAGTTACTTGGCGGTCCAGTGTGGTTTCTGGGAGACTTTTTCCTTGAGTCAGTGCTTCTGGAGTGTGTTGAACTAGTGATTTTTTGAGTCTTTTTGTTGTTGTTGTTGCTTTGTTTGTTGTGGGCTTGAGGCCTTCGGGTTCGGGAGCGGCAGGGCTGCGCACGGGGTGCGGGATCCACGCGGCCCGGCGCCTGCGATCGCGGCTTCGGTGGTGTATGGAGAGCCCAGCTCCCGGGCAGAGCCTGGGCCCACCGCTGACTAAGGCCCCTACTCAGGCAGACGACCGTGAGTCACATAGGACCTGGCCAGCGGCGTCTACCACGTCGAGGTCTCCGGCGGGTTTTGCTATGAAAAGCGCGGGTCCGAGGTGGAGGTGAAGGGTTCGTGTCTCCTCTGGCTTCCCCAGGAGGGGAGAAAGTCCAGTCACGTGCAGCCGGGGTTGATTAGTAACTCGGGCCGTATCCTGGCCCGCCTGTGCCTCTCGTTAATGTTAACCACCGCTCCGGCAGTACCCGGTTCCGCGGGAGCTTCTGCGCCCGTCTGGAAGCTCTGATCTCAGGGTCGGTAGACTCCTGCCTGCTTGTCGGTCTTTCCCGGGCACTTACAGTTTCACAGATTGCCATCGAGGGTGTGACTCTGTTTGGGATCTTTGAAGCCTCCAGAGGCGGAGCCTGGGGTCCTGCTGGGAGGCAGGGGTGCTCGCAGACAATGGTGGCCCCTTCTCAAGTTGAGATGAATTGGATGGCTCACTTCGCTGGCCTGCCGAGCAAGCGCCCGAGCTGGCCATGGGCCGAGAGCCCAAGCCCGCCTCCGGGCTGCTCCCTATACGTTGCTGACGCTTCTTCATTTCTCTCCACAGCATCGTCCCAGACATAGCAGTTGGTACAAAGGTAGGCATTTTTCACGTCGCTGCTTTTTACACTGCTTGGTTTGTGCTGCTGAGTTGATCCCTAGATTCACGGCCTCTGCTGGCCTGAGGAAGTGCACGGTGACACTGGGTCTCCTGCACCTTTCAGGCCCAGACTCTCACTGGCCTGGGCTGCTTTGCTCTCCAGGGGCTCTTGGCAGCATACCTGTGAGTCCGTCCAGGCGCTGGGGCTCCAGGTGGGATGTGGGGTGGAACAGGTGGGGTTGCTGGCCACCCCTCAGTGCAGGTCTCTGTGCAGTGCACAGTCCCCTCTGTGGTCCTGTGGTCTGCAGGTCTGGAATTCAGATGAGCCTCCAAAAAGAAAGCTGGGGGGGGGGGGAGACACCTGTGAGCTTGGCATCAGGGAGGCTGAGGCAGTAGTGCAGGCCAGCCTGGCTTACAACATAATGAAACACTGTCTCAAAAAGTAAAGCACCCTCGGACTGTGGAGGAAGCTGGGGCCCAGTGGGATCCAGGCCCTCAGGTGGCCTTGCTGGAAGGTGTCCCCGTAACCCTAACCCTAAGGGCAGGTGCTTCAGAAGAGTGGTTTCTGAAGCCCGTGTGATCATTCTCCCACGTGAGTCTTGGCTCATGTTTTGAGGTACGCGGAGGTGGAAGAAGGGCTTTTCCTTTTTGAGACAGGATTTCCTGGTGCTGCCCAGGCCTCGAAGCTGGGACCATGGGCTTAGGTCTCTTTGTCTGGCTGGTGCTGGCAGCCCTCGAGGCTGGAGTTGGACCGCCTGCCCTGGGGGAAGCCCCCACCTAGTCCTACGTACGCTGCCCTCCTGTGCCAACTGGTCACAGCCTGCGTGGGCCCAGTACCGGCCTCCCTGCTGGGTCATAGCTGGGGGGGGGTGTCCTACACAGCAGCCAGCTGGCTTCTAGACAGTCTGGTGTTCCCCAGACCTGGTTTCAGTTTTTCCCTGCTGGGCTGCTGTCTGCCCAAGCCTGCAGATCCTCCTGCAGATAAACCTGTTTGTTCAGAGGTAGGAGGAGGGAGTGGGGCTTTCATCTGCAGTCCTGGGTGGTGGAGCCTGCTGGGCTTCTGCCTCTGGCCCTGGTTCCCCAGGCTCACCCACCCCTCTTGGACCAGGATGGCACAGGCTCCGCTAACCCCTGGTCTTTGCCCAAGGCTGAGGGGATTCGAAGGGGGAGTTGCCTAGGGGCGTTAGCTGTCAGCTCCCACACGCCAGGCTCTTCCATGATGCACTCAACAGTGTGCAGAGGGCCCTGTCTGCTGGGACCAGCAGCTGTGCCCAGGGTGCTGCTCTGCAGGCTCAGGCTGGGGCTGAATGGGCCCGGGGCTCCCTGCAGACGGGTGTGGGCGTGCTGGCTCTGCCCAGGGCCTGGCTGTTAGGGCTCGGGCAGGTGCCAAGAGCTCACTGCCAGGAAGCGTGGCCCTGCCCACACTGCGCCCAGGCGGAAGCCAAAATGCCCCTGTAAGGTTAGGGGGAGTGAAGGGGGCTGCCCTGGTGCCTGGTGCCTGCCCTTGGGGGTGGCGGTGTGTGTGTGTGTCCCTGTGGAGCTCAGCCTTAAGCTGTGCCCAGAGCCACGGAGACCCCACAGGCCTTAACAGTTCCTGGCCTCATGCCGGGCCTGGACCCTTGGAGGACTGCAGGACTGTTTCAGCTGTGGGAGGTCGGGCTGTCAGGTGACCTCCTTGGTGTCACCTGGTCTGCAGACCTGGGTATGAGGTGGGCAGCATTTCAGTGGGTGGGAGGTGGCCTTTGGAAATACAGCCACCTGAAAGGCGGGTCAGGGAGGAGCTGAGTGCAAGGCTGTGTCCTGGGGCTGCTGCGGGGTAGGGTGCAGTGGGTACCTGGGGCCCGTCAACCTTGGGGGTCTGAGGCAGCAGTGATAGCAGTCAGGCCGAGATCCTGGGCCCCAGTGCTTGTTACCCAGGTGACCAAGAACTGCCTCTTAGTTCTCATGCCATGTTTTGCTGGGTTGGGGGTACCTGCCTTCCTGAGGAGTGGCCTGTCAGCACCCAGCACAGGGGTAGCTTCTCGCTCGGGAAGCTCAGGTTTCCGCAGCAGCTGGGAAGGAGGGCAGCAGGCTCCTGGGCTGAGGCTTTGGAGCTGATGGCCCCCTGTGATGGGGATCTCGATCCACAAGCCCTGCTAAAGCTTGAGGCACCGAGGATGGCGGGCTGCACAGGGTGGGGGCTCAGGTGGCTGTGCTGTCGCTAGCTATGGTGGCCAGTGGTACAGGGCAAGTCCCTCTTTCTCTTGCAGCGGGGATCTGACGAGCTCTTCTCTACGTGTGTCACCAACGGCCCCTTTATCATGAGCAGCAACTCTGCCTCTGCAGGTAGTCCTGCACCCCACCGGAAACCCTCCTGGCCTCTGTGGTCTCTTGCCAGGGCATTCCCAGAGCCTGGACAGGCAGGGGGGCGTGGGGCGGTGTGTATGAAGCGGTGGCCCCGGCTGCTGGACTTCGGGCCCTGGGTCCCCAGGTGCCACCCAGGGGTGGAGGGCAGACAGGAGGCCTGAGGACTGGTGGTAAGCCCACCACCCTTTTTACAGCAAACGGAAATGACAGCAAGAAGTTCAAAGGTGACAATAGGAGCACGGGCGTCCCCTCCAGAGTGATCCACATCCGCAAGCTGCCTGGCGACGTGACAGAGGGCGAGGTGATCTCCCTGGGGCTGCCCTTCGGGAAGGTCACCAACTTGCTCATGCTTAAGGGCAAGAACCAGGCCTTCATCGAGATGAACACGGAGGAGGCAGCCAACACCATGGTGAACTACTACACATCCGTGCCGCCCGTGCTGCGCGGCCAGCCCATCTACATCCAGTTCTCCAACCACAAGGAGCTCAAGACCGACAGCTCCCCGAACCAGGCAGTGCGTGCCCCGGTGGGCGGGCGGGCTGCACTGGGGTGCCCTGTGTTGCCCTGTTTTGGCTGGGCTCACAGCGGCGCCTCCCTCCCTGCCCCCGCTCCCCGCAGCGGGCCCAGGCGGCGCTGCAGGCCGTGAACTCCGTGCAGTCGGGAAACCTGGCCCTGGCGGCGTCGGCGGCCGCTGTGGACGCGGGTCTGGCCATGGCAGGGCAGAGCCCGGTGCTGCGCATCATCGTGGAGAACCTCTTCTACCCGGTCACGCTCGACGTGCTGCACCAGGTGGGGCCGCGGGCAGGGTGGGTTGGGTTATGGGGTCACGGGGTGTCCTCCCGCTCATGGCCACACGTCCCCTGGCCCACAGATCTTTTCCAAGTTTGGCACCGTCCTGAAGATCATCACCTTCACCAAGAACAGCCAGTTCCAGGCGCTGCTGCAGTACGCGGACCCCGTGAGCGCACAGCACGCCAAGCTGGTGAGTGGGGCGCTGCCGGGTGGGGCGCTGACCCTAAACCCAGCCCTAAGCCCAGCCTGCTGAGCTGCTGCCCCACCCCGCAGTCCCTGGACGGGCAGAACATCTACAACGCCTGCTGCACGCTGCGCATCGATTTCTCCAAGCTCACCAGCCTCAACGTGAAGTACAATAACGACAAGAGTCGCGACTACACACGCCCTGACCTGCCCTCGGGCGACAGCCAGCCCTCGCTGGACCAGACCATGGCGGCAGCCTTCGGTACGCGTCCCTGCTGCACCGGGCAGGGGGCGGGAGGGGACAGGCTAGGTAGGCAGCGCCCAGGCCCGCCGCCCACAGCGCCCCTCGCACGCCCGCACGCCCCCGCCCGCCGCCCGCCGGCGGGTGCGATGGTTAGTGTCTCGTTTGTTTCCAGGTGCACCGGGTATAATCTCGGCCTCTCCGTATGCAGGAGCGGGGTTCCCTCCCACCTTTGCCATCCCTCAAGCCGCAGGTACCGCACTCACGGCCCCAGGCCTGCATGCCCGCGGATGAGCGCACGGCGGCCGGGCAGGCGGCAGGCAGGGCAGGCGCGGCGCCAACGCGCGGTCTCTGGTCTGGTTCCCTTCAAGTGCCGGGCGAGGGCGAGGACGAGGATGCGGCGTGGTGGGCTGCGGCCCCCTAGCTTGAGTGCGGGGCCGGGTAAGCGAGCGGCCGCCGCGGAGCGGAGCGGAGGCGCATGCGCTGGGCCTCCGGCGGCCTGGAGCCGCGTGCATGCGGGTGGCGCATGCCCACCCCAGCCCGCCCGCAGCCTGCCTGCCTGCCTGCCAAGGGCGCGGCACCCACCCGCCCACCTGCAAACAGAGCTTCGTGCTGTTTGCCGCATGCAAAAGGAAAGAAAGGAAGGAAGGAAAGAAGGAAGGAAGGAAGGAAGGAAGGGCATGCCCCAGCTAGCACCTTGGGGCCAGCAGGAGGCCCGGGCACCTGGCCCTGGCCTGCAGGTGGCCGTGCCCCGCGTGCATGATAGGGTCGTGGGCAGTGTCACCCACCATGGCTCACCTCGCCTTCTTCCCTCCCCCAGGCCTGTCTGTCCCCAATGTGCACGGAGCGCTGGCGCCCCTGGCCATCCCTTCGGCGGCAGCAGCGGCTGCAGCAGCTGGCCGCATCGGCATCCCAGGCCTGGCGGGGGCCGGGAACTCAGTCCTGCTGGTCAGCAACCTGAACCCTGAGGTAGGCGGCCGAGGGGCGGAGGGCAGAGGGCAGGGGGCCGCTCGTGGTCGCCCCTTTGCTGGGCTCGGGCTCCGTCTCCTCCCTGCGTCGGATCGGCAGCTCCAGGGTTGCGTCTCTGCTGGCACAGTGCAGGGCGGTGGCCCGTGAGCAGCCGGGCTCCCGGGGGTCGGTCTGTTGCGCACGGGCCGGAAGGCCACCCTGAGCAGGGGCTGCTGTGGCCAGGCCGGGCCCTTGCCGGGCGGAGGCGGTGGGGAGAGACGGCCAGTCTGCCCCTGGGCCTGGCCACCAGTGAGCGAGCGAAAGTGCGTGTGACTGGTGCCGCCTGTCTCCTTCGGATTTACTGACCTGTGTTTTTTGCTACTTTTTCTTTTCTCCCCTTCCCCTTTCCCAATTTTGTTTTCTTGCCCTGATCCGGAATTTCTTTGCCAACTGACTGCACGGTTCTTCTGCTTCCTGTTGTTGCTTGAAACAAACAAAACATAAATAAATAAAAACAAAAATTCCCCCTCAAACCCTGCTCTCCGGAAACCAACCTGCCCTTGAAATTAACATCCTGACAACTTCATCGTCCATCAACCGCTGCACGCCTGCGGGACTGTCTTCCTCGGGGTGGACGATGGCACCTCGTCCCCCCGCTCTCCCTCTCCCCTGTCCCTCCGCTGCCTTGCTCTGCTGTCCTCTAAAGAGAGTCACACCCCAAAGCCTCTTTATTCTTTTCGGTATGTTATTCACACTTTTATTACTTGGTTTTCGTTGAATTGAGATTATGTTGAAGCCCTGGCTTGTACTATGAGTTCGGAGTTTGCCATTCGGCTGTATGTGGTTCGCTTCGGTGTGCGGGGTGCGGCCCTGCCCCCCCGCAGACGCGCATGGGTCACTGCCCCGCATGCTGCTCCCGGGCCGCGTGGCGTGGCGGGCGCGCTCCAGTCTCCGCCGGGGCTGCCGGCCGAGGGCTTCGGTCATGGCCCCGGACGGAATAAGCAAAGTTGGGCAGGCCGAGCGGAGCGGGGGGCCGGGGTGGGAGCCGGGTGCCGGCCACCGCTCAGCCCTGTCCCCGCTGGGCTTTTGAAGGAGTCTATGGTGACGTGCAGCGGGTGAAGATCCTGTTCAACAAGAAGGAGAACGCGCTGGTGCAGATGGCGGACGGGAGCCAGGCCCAGCTGGGTAAGGGCCAGCCGGTGGGGCCCCACCCAGAGCCCCAACCCCAACCTCAACCCCAACCCCAGCCCCATCGCCGTGACGCCCTCCTTCCCCGCAGCCATGAGCCACCTGAACGGGCACAAGCTGCACGGGAAGCCCATCCGCATCACGCTGTCCAAGCATCAGAACGTGCAGCTGCCGCGTGAGGGCCAGGAGGACCAGGGCCTGACCAAGGACTACGGCAACTCGCCGCTGCACCGCTTCAAGAAGCCCGGCTCCAAGAACTTCCAGAACATCTTCCCGCCCTCGGCCACACTGCACCTCTCCAACATCCCGTGAGTGGCTGTGGCTGGGGCACCCCGCACCCTGCCTCTGCCTCTGCCTGCCCCAGCGCACAGTGAGCGGCCCCCGGCTCCTGGCTGGGTGTGCAAAGAGCCTTAGGGTTAGGGCATCGGAGGCCCTGTGCGCTGAGTGCCCTGCTCCCCGCAGGCCCTCGATATCAGAGGAAGACCTCAAGAGCCTCTTCTCCAGCAATGGTGGCGTTGTCAAGGGCTTCAAGTTCTTCCAGTGAGTACCAGGCCCCGCCCTTGCCTGCCCAAGCCCCTCCCCTGCCTGCCCAGGCCCCGCCCCTGCCCCTCTGACCCCGCCTCCTCACAGGAAGGACCGCAAGATGGCCCTGATCCAGATGGGCTCAGTGGAGGAGGCCGTGCAGGCCCTCATCGATCTGCACAACCACGACCTGGGCGAGAACCACCACCTGCGGGTGTCCTTCTCCAAGTCCACCATCTAGGCCAGGCCTGCGGCCGGGCGTCCTGGCACCAACTTCCGTCATTCCAGAAAAAGCCACTTTAAAAAGCAGCTGAAGTGACCTTAACAGACCAGAGATTTTATTTTTTTAAAAGAGAAATCAGTTTACCTGTTTTTAAAAAAATTAAATCGAGTTCACCTTGCTGACCTTGCGGTGAAGGGACAGCTCAGGCGCCCGGGGCTGTAGCGGCGATCTGGCTGCCCTGGCCGGGCGGGCCGATGGGAGGGCACCCCGACCACAGCCCGCACCCCGTGCCTTAACCCCTTCCGCCCAGGGCTATGCAGGCCGGGTGGCTCTGCCCGCTGCCCCGCGCAGCCTGCTCCCTCCCGCCAGATCATGTGCCCGGCGCAGGTGGAGCCCTCGGCCCCCACCCAGCCCTAATCAAGTGATGGCCCAGTGATTCTCCGCATTGCCGGGCCACGGCGTAATCTCTGCCCGCGCAGTGGCTGCCCAAGCTGTGCCTAGCAACGCCCAAATGACCAAATATCCTAGTCTTTTCGTTTATATGCAATAGTTTTGAGTAACTTTTTTATAGCAAGATATCATGGTATGAGTGTAATCCGAGCTTCTATTACTTTGTATGCTGTCCTTTTATTTTATTCCTTGTAATTACTGAAGTCACAGGCAGGATCCGGTCTCAGAACTGGCGGCGCCCGCCGCCCCTCCACCTGCAGTTGCCTTACAGGGCGCCCCTGGCCTGGAGCAGAGCGGGCTGTCCAGGGCGCCTCCGCTCCCTTCCGACTTTTGGACCAAAGTTTCCTTTCTGTTTCTCTGCCTCTGAGGCGGGGGGCCCGGGCGGCGGGGTTCAGCCCCCGCCCCCACCCACCGTTCTCCTGGCCGCCCCAGCAGCGGCAGGGTCTCCCTGCGGCACGTAACAAGGGTGTAAATATTTGTGGTTTTTTTTATACCTGTTGTGGGTGCGGGGCAGCGCAGCGCACGCGGTTTTTTACGGTGACAGATGTATATTTTGATAACGGCAGTTACAGGTGAGCCGTGGCCACACATTCCATGCGCCTTGCCCAGGGCTCGCCCGAGGGGGACCTGGCCAGGCCGCCGCCCGGCGCAGCCTCCCCTGTACCCCCCTCACTGTTCACTTGTAGACGAGGCAGCCGGCCAGTCTGTACCTGGACTCCGAATAAATTTCTATGTCCTGCAGCCTCGTCTTCCTCCTTACTGACCTCAGCTCTGCTCGCCTCGGGGATGGGGAATCAGGGTGGGGTCCCCTTCCCCCCACAAAGGACCCAGGAGCCGGGTTCCAGGAAGCAGCATTTATTACCGGCACGCTCAGTCTGGGAAGCGGCGTGCCTGCATCCTGCGGTAGTAGCTCTCGGCCTCGGCCGTCTCGCGCTCTCCGGGGCCCGGGCCGCCCCCCACCGGGGCTCGCAGCGTGGCCTCGCGGCTGCCCCCAACACCTAGGGCTCCGTCTGCTGCGCCCGGCGGAGGCAGCCCCTCACCCGTGGCCAGATTCACAGTGGCCACGGCCGCGAAGCGCGGCTCCTCCTGCTCCGCGTCGCTGATGGACGAACCGGGGGACGTGCCCGGAGCCCGGGTCCCGACGCGGAAGGCGCGTGCCAGGTCGCCCAGCTCATAGCCACCGTCGCCCTCGGGGCCGCGGGCCGCACGCCACTCCCAGGGCGCCCCGGCCGCCGACAGGTGCACCACGGGGTGATGCGGGCCGTGCGCGTCCACCGTGACCACGCTGGCCGAGTCGCGCTCCGACGGAGAGCGATACTGTGAGGAGTCCGAGCTGGCACTGGACGAGGACGCGGTCTCGGCCGCTGCCTTGGCGCCTGGCGCCTTGGACATGGCGATCACCTGCAGCAGGCGCGGAGGGTTGGGCGCGCGGGGCGGCGTCGGGGCGGGGGGTGGGGCCGCGCCTGCGCCCTTCTCTGCCGCCGCCACCGCCAGCCACTTGGCGCGTACGGCGGCGGCACCGCCCTTGGGGGACGGGCCCGCCCCCGCCACCGGTGCGGCCTCCTCCGGGATGTGTACCAGGGGCTGCGGGCCCGGGCGCGCCGGGAGCAGCACGCGCGGGCCCAGCCCGGGCCGTGCCTGCACGGTGGGGTACAGCGTGGGCGGCGCGGGGCCGCCGTCCTCCTCCACCTCCTCCTCCTCCTCGTCCTCGTCTTCCTCCTCCTCGTCGTCGTCCTCCTCTTCCTCCTCCTCGGCCATGGGCTCGGCGGGCGCACGCAGGTGCACCGGGCTGGCCTCGTCCGCGAGCCCCAGCGCACGCCCCTCCTGCGCCGTCCGCTTCCACTGGCTGATGAGCTGCTTGGAGCGCGAGGCGTCCAGCGGCACGTGGATGGTCATGTGGCGGCGCGCGGGGTCGTCCAGGGATGGTGTGCTGACGCGCGGCAGCGTGTTGCTGAAGGTCACCATGTTTTCCTTGCCCATGGGACTGCGGGGGGCCAGCAGGTCCACATCCACGCTGGCGCGCTTCAGGCTGCCCAGTGACGTCTTCTCGCGCGCCACGGGTCTGGGCACCCCCTCCAGCCGCCCGGGCGGGCCCAGCTCGTCGGTGCTCACCGACTTGTTCTGCTGGTACACAGAGTCGTGGCCGCGCTGCGTGAGCGCCCTCAGCGGGTCCTTGGTGGGCACCGGAGCCGCGGACTTCTCCGCGGGCGGAGCCTGGAAGTTGCCCACTGCATGGCAGGCCTGAGGGGACATGGCCAACGTCAGTGCCTGCGCGGGGTGGCTGGGGAGCTGCCCTCAGACACACCAGGGGTCCCCCCTAACTCCCGGATCCCGGATCCCGGATCCCCTCTTTTGCTCCGAGCCTGTGGCTACCCGGCCACTCACCAGGTAGGCAGCAATGCCAGCCCCGATGAGGAATCCGGCGTAGACGTCCACGGGGTGGCTGCGGTACTGCGTGATCTGAGTGAGGCCGCACACGCCCGCGGCGATGGCGAAGGCGAACACCAGGATGGGTTTGAGCAGCTTGGTGGTGTCGGAGATGACTGAGTTGAAGTACATCTGCGGGGAGCAGCTGTCAGCGGCAGCCAGCTCCCGGGGGGCTGGAGCAAGGTGACCAGGCTGTAGGGCTGGGGACCCAGGACACACTTACCGATACGTAGACTGCGGCGAAGGCGGAGAGCGTGGCGTGCTGTGACGGGAAGGTCTTCCTGGAAGGGGTGCCAGCGTGAGCCCCACTGTCCAGGGACTGGCCCCGTGCCTGGTTTCCCCATGTGTCCAGTGAATCGGGGGGGAGGGCAGGGCAGGGCCGTGACACTCCCACCCGGGCCCTGGGCGGGGAGCTCACCGTGCAGATAGGATGGCGTGGGCATCGTGGCCGGAGCAGATGTCTTGCGTGATATAGGGGTTCGCCTCACACGAGGTCCCCAGCATTGTGTAGTTGGGCTTGCACACGGTAAGGAAGAAGGGCGTGTGGTAGCCGGTGGCCAGCTGGATGACGTCGGTCACCAGGGCAGTGGCGCAGAGCCCAAATACGTGGACGCCTGAAGGGTGAGAGGGTAAGGCAGGGGTGGGAGGTGCGGGGAGGCAGGGACTCCCCAACCCCGGTGGCCTGTGTGCCGGACTCACCCACGAAGCGCACTGTGCGCCGCAGGAAGGAGTTGAAGTTGCAGCCGCCCGCATTGATGCTGCCCTCGGCCCCGCCCGGGCCCCCGCTGCGGCTCCAGAGCCGCGACTGCAGGCAGTAGAGCAAGCCCTCGCCCACCATGATCTGCCAGAGTGCGGGGCGGCGTTAGGGCGGAGGCCATGCCTGGGGCCCTTGCCCGCGTCCTCTCCCAGGCCCCAGAGGTCTCTCACCGAAGCGGCAGGGGCCGCGAAGGCCAGGCTGAGCAGCATGAGCAGGGGAATGAGCTCCTCGCTGGTCTCCACATAGGGCATGGACAGCGTGCGGTCGTAGCACTGGAAGCCCACCTTAGCCGGCTTGAAGAGGTCAGTCAGCTCCAGGAAGTACAGGGACACGATGGAGGATGCCACGATGGGCAGCTGCAGGGACGGCCAGCCAGTGTCACCCACCGGCCTCATCGAATCCCCTTCCTGCCCATGTGGCTATGCATTCACACTCACTGTGTGGTCACGGTAGATTCTGCCTGCCCTGACGCCCTCCATCCGCAGGTCAGTTCATCCGTCCACAGGGTTCTCCAGCCACTGTCACTGACCCACCATCTATCCGATTATCCACCCATTGATCCTTCTACCCACCATGCATCCACCTATCCACTCCACCCATCCATCCATCACATGCACCAATCACCATCTAGCTGACCAACCCCACCCACTAATCATCACCCATCCATCCACCAAAACTGGTGGTCAACTTAAACACTAGCTGAACTGGATCAGCACGGTACTGAGCGTGGGTGGCCCTGCTGAGGACAGTCACCAGCATAAAAGGAGACCTGGAGAGGAAGAGGAGCCTGGTGGGTTCTCCTAAGTGCTATTGTTTGGAGCCACTGGTCACTCTGGCTTCCCTGATATGAACTCAGCTGTTCTCAATGTCAGAGGAGCTTGGGACCGTGTCGCTGAGAATGGCTGTGGTAGTTTTCTGGGAGCCCTGATTCTTATTTTGAGCATCACTTCTTAGCTCCAGTACAGAACCTGCTGGCACAGCTCCCTCACCCCGCTGGCATAGACTGTTTGGCTTCCACTGCTGACCTTTGGGCCTTCCCAGAACAGATCTGTGGGACAGACCTGTATGGGTCATTGTCATGGGCTCTAGGTTTTCAGCTGAACTCATGCAGCTTATTGCCATGGGATCCAGGAGCTCAGCGGAATTTTTTAAGTCTTTGGTGGTGTGGGCAAATTTCCTGCACTTTCCTTATATTTGACTCCTTGGGTGACCATTATAATTAATACTATACATTGTGTGTCCTTTATGTGATTGTTCTCCTTGCAAACCCCTGACTGCGCTGTGCTGATCCAGTTTAATCCTTCCATTGCTACCCACCAATCACCATCCATCCATCCATCCTAATCCACCAATCACCATCCACCAGTCACCATCCTCCCAGCCATTCTGCATCCACCAATCACCATCTGCCCATTACCGTCCATCCATTCTGCACCCACCAATCACTATCCATCCATCTCCATCCACAACCCACTCATCTCTCCCTCCATTCACCATCTGTCCCTAACTTCGCTCCAGGTACCCCACACACCTGTTTTGGTCATATTTTTGTTATTGGGGGGTTTTGGGGGACAAGTCTTGCTATGTGGTTCAGGCTAGTCCTGAACTATGTAGCCCAGGCTGGCCTCGAACTCACACTGATGCTCCTGCCTCAGCCTCCTGAGTGCTGGGATTATGGTGTGTGCTACCCACCCTGGCTCGGCCCTTCTTTTCATAGAGGAAAACCACGTATCTCACCTCTGTTTCTCCTTTTCTTTCCTCCCTGCTGGGGTGTGCTTGCTTAGACACCCCCTGGTCCGTGGCCATGCCTGACACCCCCACTGTGTCCTACACTGCTTTGGCTCCAGCCCCACCAAACGTGTACAGGGGGCAGGCAGGAGCCTGCAGGGGTCTGGAGAGGCGACGCTGCGGGGTCTGTAGGCGTCAGCATGGAAAGCGCTGGGCTTGAGGGAGTGGGGCTCAGGCCCAAGGCCCGAGGAGATGAGTGAGGAGGGGGACAGTGTCTGGCATATCCTGTGGTTTGGATCAAAAACATTCTCCAAAGCCAGCTGTGGAGGTGACACACCTGCCATAGATTAAAGATTAAAGAGGCTGAGGCAGGAGGATTCCAAATTCAAGATTTAGTGACTGAGCCATAGCCTATCTCAAATAAAACAATAAAAATGGTTGGGGATGTAGTTTAGTGTGAATCCCTGGGTTCAGGCCCCGGTCTCCCCCAACCCCCAAAAGCAGACACTTAGTTTGCAGGTGGGTCAGCCGTCAGGCTGGGGCCTGGCTGGAGCCGGTCATTGGGGTGTGACCCAAAACCGTACCTCTGGTCCCAATTCCTTTCTCTCTGGCTCTCCTCCCCTGCTCTGCTTCCTGGACGCCATGGATTGCGCAGCTCTGCTCTGCAACCATGTGCCTCAGTTTCCCCAAATGTGTGATAGGAATCACAGGACTTAGACGGATAAATAAAGTACACAGCACTACCCGGGAGGCTGAGGCAGGAGGATGGACTCAAGTTTGAGGCTGGCCTACGTAGTGAGCTCAAGGCCAGCCCGAACTGCATAGCGAGACCCTGTCCCCAAAACATACAGATTATTTTAAAAGTCCCCTGCCAGGGACGGGGCCCAACAAGCAGCAGCTTCTCAGCACCAACAAACTGAAGTGGTCAGATCTCCCAGCAGACTCAAACCCAAAACCCAGCCACACCGGAAGTGACACTGGAGAAGCAGTCATCATCCAGGGCTCCCAGATAAAAACCCTGTCTCTCCCATCCATGAGGCCCAGGAGTGAGGTATGCAGACATTCAAAGATGTCCTTCCGGGAGGGGGGGGGCTTTTTAAAATTTTTTAAAGGTCTGATGCCTGTCAAGGTGCTGCCTGCCTGTCATTCCAGCTACCCAGGAGGCTGAGGCAGGAGGACTCCAAGTTCAAGCCCAGCCTGGGCAACATAGTAAGACCCTGTCTCAAAGGAAAAAACAAGAAGGGGCGCAGAGGCACTCAATGCAGGGTGCTAGTGTAGCACCAACAAGGCCTTGGGTTCAACCCCCTGCACCCCCATCCCCCCAAAAAAGCAAAGGAAAAAGAAGCCAAGCATGGGGTTGCACCAGTAGCCCAGCTCTTGGGAAAGCAAACAGGAGACTCATTTAAACCGGTTTTGTTTTTGTGTTTTTATTTTTTGAGTTTTTTTGTTTTGTCTTTTTTTTAATCGGTACAGGGAATTGAACTCACGACCGCGTACTTGCAAGGCAGGCGCTTATGCCACTGAGCTAAAGCCCTTACCCCTTGTTCTGTCTTTTTGAGACAGGGTCTCACTATGCAGTTCAGGCTGGCCCTGAGTTCACTGTGTAGCCCAGGCTGGTTTCAAACTCTCGAAGATCCTCCTGCCTCAGCCTCCCGAGTGCTGGGATCACAGGCATGTGCCACCACGCCTGGCCCTCTGCCCTTTTTATTTTGAGACTTGGTCTTGGGAAGTTGCCTAGCCTGCTTTGAATTTATGACCTTTCTGCCTCTGCCTCTTGAGTAGGTGAGATCACAAGCATGTACCAGGGTCCCCAGCATAAGCTCATTCTTGGGCTGGACAACAGTGCAGGCGGGAGGATTTTCATCCCCACTCCTGATCACAGAGGTTTCAAGGCACAGCTGTGCCCAGCTACTGGGGATGGAGCGCCTCACTGCACCGAGCAAGCCTCAGACACTTTGCGTAATGCCAGCCCAAGGCCTCGGCTGGAACAATGACAGGAACAGAATTATGTGTTCAAAATATGGAAAAAATAATAGTAAAAATGGAATATCCAGGCGTGGTGCCATACGCCTGTCACCCCAGCACTCGGGAGGCTGAGGCAGGAGGATCGCTACAAGTTCCGAGGCCAGTCTGGGCTATGTAGCAAGAGCCTGTCTCAAAAAACAAATAAAATAAATTACATGGGAGAGACCCTCTACCACATCAGCACTTCTGAGGCTGAGGGAGGAGGAGCGCAAATTCGAGCCTAGTTTGGCTCAGCCAGTCTAGAGAGGCTCTGTCTCAAAAGCCTTGAGACTAGAGCTCAGTGCAAAGGCCCTGGGTTCAATCCAGAGCTGCAAGAAGTTAGCATGAGGCATCGGGGCTAGGATACGGCTTGCATGGCCTAGCCCTGTGTTCCATCTCCAGCCCTACAAAAAAAACAAACACTGAAAAGAGGGAGGGGCTGAGGCTGGGGTAGGGGAGAGACGGGGAGGACGAAGAACAGATGTCAACCGATTTCCAGAAGCATTAAACATGTGACAAGAGAGCTCCCAGGCATGGCGGTGCGCACCTATAATCTCAGCACCCAGGAGGCTGAGGCAGGAGGATCACCAGGAGGTCGAGGCCAGCCTGAACCCCATAGCAAGACCTTGACTCACAAAACAAAGATGGGGGGTGAGGGGTGCTGGGCAAGGCAGCTCAGCGGTGATTGTTTGCCCTGCACACTCAGGACTCAGGTTGGGGTTCCATCCCCGGCACTGCAGATACAAATCCCTAAATAAAAGGAAGAATGAATGGAGGTGGGGAAAGGGGCGGGGTGGGGGTGCGACAGCTGCCTCCCAACGGGGTGGGGAACACGCAGGAGGGGGAGGCCCCTGTCACTGCAAGCTGCAGCCCCAAGCAGATTTGCTCCAAACTGTTGCAGGCCCTGCAGTGATGTCACCAGCCGGAGTGGCACCCGCTGCCCGCACGGGTCGGGGGTCCCAGAGCCCACCCTGTCCAGCACCAAGTCCTGCTCGGCCTCTCTCAGGAGCCGGATTCTCCGCGCCTGTCACTCAAGGACTGACCAATGTCACTGTGGGTCCCCACCCCAGCACGGAGTGCGCGCGCTTCAGCCTACATTGTTCCCGGGCTTAGGCCGCAGGCACGCCCTCCCGGCGCCCGCCGGTGGGGCCTTTGGGCAGCCCTTAATTCCTGTGAGGTCCTCGGGGTGGGGGGCTCGCGCCATGCCCCAGGCGGAGCAAGGGCTGACCTGGCACCCCAGGCGGTGCGGGCGCCCGCGGAGGCAGAGTGCACGCGCGCCCAGCCCCGCCTTCTGGCCTCCCGGCACCCTGCGGGGCCAGGCTGGCTTCTGATCCGGACCACAGCTGCAGGTGCCGCCTCCCGGCCTTTGCACACACTGATCCCACAGCCCAGACCACCCTTCCGCGCCTCTGAAACTCCTATTCGACCGACAGAGCCCAAGATTTCTGACCCAGCCCCACGTTCCTCGCCCCACCTTGGGTTCGGCCCCCTCCAGAGGCGGCCAGGGGCATCTGTGCCGGGTCGCGTCAGCCCCCCGCCCCCGGCACCTCACTCACCTCCACGAAGTAGAAGCAGGGCAGAAGCGTCATGCTGTCCTTCGGGGTTTTATTCTTCTCCTTGGCGGAGATCATGGTGCCGCGGGCGCTGCGGGCCGAGGCTGGAGGGGCGCAGAGCTGCGCTGGGG
Organism: Cavia porcellus; assembly: GCF_034190915.1. Lineage (NCBI taxonomy): Eukaryota > Metazoa > Chordata > Mammalia > Rodentia > Caviidae > Cavia > Cavia porcellus. The sequence continues at coordinate 74,522,581 of NW_026947500.1, read as the reverse complement.
AGGGGGACACGCGCGCTGAGCCCTGGGGACCCCGGGACCCCGGCAACCACGGCCGGAGAGGCGGGGAGCAGGTCGGGAAGGGGAGCGGAGAAGGCGCTGCCGGCCCGGGGGTCTCGGTGCCCGCGTTTGTTCCCGGCGCGGCACAGCGCAGCCGCCCAGGGACCGGGGCGCAGGGGTGGGGCCCGGCGCCTCCGCAGCCTCACCTGGCGGGCGGCGAGCACAAAGCTGGTCCGCGGCGGGGGTGGGGCGCGGGGAGGGGGAGGGGCGGGGAGGGGCCCGGCGGGGACCCCGCGGCGGCCTGGGCGCGGCACGCGGGCTCTTTGTCTGCGTGCAAAGGGGGCGCCGGCGTGTCCACCGCAGGCCCCGCCTCCGCCCGGCCCCGCCCCCGGCCCCGCCCGGCCTCCTGCGCCGGTCGCCGCCCCCTCGCAGTCTCAGGGGCCCGGGGCCCGGGGGCCTCGGGACTCGGTCTCCCCGGGCGCCCCCGCGCGCTCCCCGCCGGCCTCTCTAGGGCGCGCGGCGCGGGCTGGGCTCGCGCTGCAGGCGGCTCCGGGCGGTCACGGCCTCCGCGTCCCCCCGCAGCCCCCTCGACCCGGCGCGCCCGCCCCGCGCGCTCCCGTTTCCATGGCGAGTTCCCCGGGCGCCGGGCCAGGAGACAAAGGCTCGGGCAGGAGCAGGGCGCGGTGGGGCGCGGGGCCCTCTCAGCCCCGCCCGGTCCCCATCCCTCTTCCCTCCCCTCCGCCTGCCGACCTGGCGGTGCCCGGGCCTGGAGGGCGCTGGGCGGAACTGACCCTGCGCACTTAGGCAGCGCTTGCTGTATACCGAAGGCACCTCCAGCGCGCACAGCCCTGCGGGGCGGAGACCTGCTAAACCTAGCTCCACACGGGGAAACTGAGGCCGGAGAGCCCAGGGCCCTGTCCGAAGTTGCCAGGCCCCGAGTGACAGGATTGGATACTGCGCATGGGTTCGCTAGCCCCAAGCGCCTTCTGTATGCACAGCTGGGGGACACGCCGGGAGCGGCCTGGCGCTTGCCGTGTGATTAAGCCACTCGCTGGAGTGCGACAGAGGCCGCCCCCGCGCTCTCGCCCGTTTGCTGTCTGCGCCGCTGTGAGTCACAATGTTTTTCTGAAATTGTCTCATGTTTTCAGAGGCTCAGCTCCGTGTTGGCAAAGATTTACTTTAGTGGTAAACTGGGCATGGTGGTGGCGCGCGCCTGTCATCCCATCACTCCGAAGGCTGAGGCAGGAAGATCGCTGAATTCCAGGCTGCCTGGGCTACACAGTGAGACCTATGTATTCATTCATTTATTTATTATTTATTGTCTTTTTTGAGACAGGGTCTCGCTATGTGGGTCAGCCTGGCTTTGGGCTCCCTTTGCATCCCAGACTGGTCTTGAACTCGCAAAAAGCTTCCTGCCTCAGCCTCTCAAATGCTGGGGCTACAGGAGTGCGCCACCTCGTCTGATGAGACCCTATTTGTTTTGGTACCAAGGATCGAACTCACGACCTTGCGCTTGGCAGGCAGGTGCTTATGCTGCCAAGCTAAGTCCCCAGCCCCGAGACCCTATTTATTAAAAAAAAAAAAAAAAGCAAAACACCCCAGATTTTTCTGGGTGGTAACAACACCTTTCCCACAAACTTTCCAATGCTTGGTTTCTTTTTGTGGGTTTTTTTGTTTTGTTTTGTTTTGTTTTTGAGACAAGGTCTCAGTATGGAGCCCAGGCTGGCCTCAAACCCATACTGATCCTCCTGCCTCAGCCTCCTGAGTGCTGGGATGACAGGCGTGCACCACCACACCTGTATTCCCTGATACAGCACTTGGAATCCAGGTCTCAGTTTCCTGGGCTGGAAATGGGGGTAACTAAGGCTCCTGCCCCGTTGGAAGTGCACCCCAGCTGCCTGCCCTATACAGAAGGCACCCCCTGGGCAGCATGAGGAAAAGGACACCAGAGCCACCGTGGCTGATGTCCAGGCGCCACCTCCCCCCTCATTCCTGCCACAGCAGTGGGGGCTGCCTGCTTGTGGACCGTGCCTCAGTTTCCCAGTGCAGCCAGCAGGAGGAGGGGGGAGGCTCCTGGACAGCCGTTGAGAATCCCGGTGTTGAAAGCAGCCACAAATGGCCCCAGCAGGCAGGAGAGGAGGAAGTGCGGGAAGGGGCTGTGCGGGCTTGGAAGGAGCAGGAGTGCCCCCGGGGAGGGAGTGGGGGTAGCCAGAGCTGCCTGAGAGCCCCAAGGCTCTGCACCCACCCCGAGCTCAGCACGGCTCCAGGGGCTCGGTCTGTTCGTGTCCCCACGGCAGACAGGGAAGTTGAGGCCCGGAGGTCCACTGACTGGGATGGAAATGGCCATGCATACCCATTATCCCAGCTCTCCGGAGGCTGAGGCAGGAGGGTCGCCATGAGTTCGAGGCCAGGCTGGACGGCATAGAGAGACCCTGTCTCAAAAACACTGAAACCTAAACAAAGCACAGACAAGAAGGAAATCAGGAGACACGGGAGGACAGAGAGGGGACACCGCCGGGTCGCTGGACCCCGGGACTCCGCTGAGGCTGGATCCGAGCCCCAGGACCCCAGCGTCTTCCTCGACCCGCCCCTCCCACCCTGAAAAGGCTGGCTCCCCCGGAGCCACGCGTGAGAAGCTGGGGCGATGTGATGCTGGGTCACCCTGGCAGGGACGGGAAGATCGCAAGTTTGAGCCCAGCCTGGGCAGTGTCTCAACCTCACACAATCCTGGCTCAAAAATAAAATAAAATAAAATAAAAGCCAAAATCACCAGGTTCCTCAGGGCAGGCTCGAGTTTGTGATCCTCCTGCTTCAGCCTCTCAGGGTTTTAGGATGACAGGTGTGTGCCACCACGCCCAGCTGCAAGTATCATTCTTAAAGATCCAGAGAAGGGAGAAAAAAATCCAGAAAAGGATCCAATGGGTTGTCACATCCCTGTAAGCCAGTTACTCTGGAGGCTGAGGCAGGAGGGTCACAAAGTCAGTATCAGCCTGCACAACTTAAGACCTTGTCTCAAAATGGAAAAAAAAAGTTAAGGAGCTGGGGCTGTTCCAGCTCAGAGCTAGACTGGGTTCAGTCTTCCATACTTAAAAACAACAACAACAACAAAACCTGCGCATAGTGGCGCATGCCTGTTCTCCCAGCAAGCAAGAGGCTGAGGCAGGAGGCTCACTGTATTTTATTTGTTTTTAATTTATTGACTTTTGGAGACAGAGTCTCACTATGCAGCGCAGGCTGGCTTTTGTAGCACAGGCTGGTCTTGAATTCGAAGTAATCCTGCTGCCTCAGTCTCCTGGGTGCTGGGATGACAGGTGTGCCCCACCACGCCTGGGTTTATTTTGTTTTGTTTTTTTGTCTTTTTCCTTTTTTATCAGTACCAGGGATCGAACTCACGACTGCCTGCTTGCAAGGCAGGTGCTTATGCCACTGAGCTAAATCCCCAGCCCCCACACCTGGGTTTTTAATAAATTGTTTATTGATACATTTTAGGTATACATAATGATCACATTCATCATAGGGAATTTTTTTTTTGCCTTTTTTCTTCTAATTGGTACCAGGGATCAAACTCATGACTGCCTGCTTGCAAGGAAGGCACTTATGCTGCTGAGCTAAATCCCCAGCCCCCATCATAGGGAATTTGTACCTATACACTACGTGATATATCTTTTTTTTTTTTTGTCTTTTTCCTTTTTATCGGTACCGGGGATCGAACTCACGACTGCCTGCTTTCAAGGCAGGTGCTTATGCCGCTGAGCTAAACCCCCAGCCCCCACGTGATATATCTTGATTCTTTTTCTTTTTTCCCTGTTCCCTTACCCTCCCAGCAACTCCTTTCCAGTCCTTTTTAAAAATTATTTTTATTATTTTTTACGGTACTGGGAGTTGAACTCACAACCTCACACTTGTCAGGCAGGTGCTGTGCCGCTGAGCTACATCCCGAGCCCTTAAAAATGTATTTGTAGGGGTCGGGGATTTAGCTCAGCGGCATAAGCACCTGCCTTGCAAGCAGGCGGTCGTGAGTTCAATCCCTGGTACCAATAAAAAGGAAAAAGACAAAAAAAATGTATTTGTATTTTTTAATTTTCAGACAAGGTCTTACGGATTCATTACGTTGCCCAGGCTGGGCCAGGTGTGGTGGCGCACACCTGTCATCCTGGCACTCAGGAGGCTGAGGCAGGCAGATCACCATAAATTCAAGACCATCCTGGGCTACACAGTGAGATTCCTGTCTCAATAAAATTGTCGTCCAGGCCTGGGCACAAAGTTGTCCTCCTGTCTCAGCCTGCCAGAGTGGTGAGATTATAGACTCTGCCATCAAAAATTAAATAAAAGAGGGGCCAGGGGTTTAGCTCAGCGGCATAAGAGCCTGCCTGGCAAGCACGAGGTTGTCAGTTCGATCCCTGGCACCAAAAAAAAAAAATAAAATAAAATTTTAAAACTGAAAAGACCATAGGGGCTGGAGGTTTAGCTCAGCGGCATAAGCACCTGCCTTGCAAGCAGGCAGTCGTGAGTTCGATCCCCGGTACCAATAAAAAGGAAAAAGACCAAAAAAAAAAAAAAAAAGAAAGAAAGAAAGAAAGAAAAGACCTGAGTATGTAGCTTAGTACTCTCTGGGTTCCATTTCTACTACAGTAATCAATAAAGAAAAAGAAAAAAGGAAAAAGGAAAAGGCAAAAGCCAGGGGCAGTGGCACATGTCTAGGATCCCAGCACAGTAGTGCTGACGCAGGGACCTGGCAGCGAGTTCGAGGCCAACCTGAACTACATGGGGAGACCTTGTCTCAAACAAACAAATAGGAGGGGGAGGGGCAAAGGGAGGGAGAGGGGCAGAGGCCGCACTGGACGGCCAGGACTGAGCCCGGAGCCAGAGCAGCAGGGATTCACCATCAGCCAGGTCCCTGGGACAACCGCGGGGACGCGCTGCTCCCACAGGCGCGCACTTATGGAGTGCCTGCTGCATACCAGGCCTCTGGGACAGCCCGGGGTAGACAGGACTGTGTTCCTGGGTGCCCTCGCAGCTCCACCTCCTGGATCCGGGCAATCCGCAGTCGCCCCTCCCCAGGTCCCTTCCCCACCGTGGAACTCAGAGGCTCTTTCTAGCCCTTGCCCGGTGAGTGGCACGCTCCCTCTAGAGGATTTTGAGGGAATTGTTCACTATAGTGCCCTCTGCTAGGGCTCAAAATCGGATTGAGAGCAGGGCGTGGGGGTATATGCCTGTCATCCCAGCACTCCAGAAGCTAAGGCAGGATTGCTTGGAGTTTGAGACCAGCCTAGGTTACATAAACAAGTTCAAGGTCATCCTGAACTGCAAGTGAGACCCTATCTCAAAAACAAAAAAATATGACTGAGTATACACTTGGCGTTAGGTAGGGGACTGGGTATACAGTTGGCACTCAAAAAAGCTCTGCCCATGTCAAATGATACAGAGGGGATCGAGGGAGAGGAAATAGCTGGGTAGAAACATGGAGGGGTACCCCAGGAGACAGGTTGTGCGGGGGCTGGGGACATCACCTTCTGCCCACCCCGTGCTCTCCACCTCTGCTGGACCCACCAGCCTCCGCTGGCGCTGAGGTGGTCTGGCTTCCCCAGCAGGACCCCAGCCACTGTGCTGGGGGACCTAGTGCCTGGTTATGGGCTGGGGTTGCCTGGGCACCTGAGGTGTAGGCTCTCGTCTAGCTCGGGCAGGCTCCGAGTCCTGCAGGAGTTGCAATCACCTACCTATACTGGCGGCATAATGTGTCCACGCTGGGGCCAAGGCACAGAGCTGGGATCAGCTCCAAAATTACTGGACAGGTGGGCGTGGCTAATTGGAAGGGCGTGGCCAGTGTGGTTATAGGCGTGGCTGGTGAGGACCCAGCAGGCCAATGGGTGAGGAGATGGGCTGCTGAAGGGTGGTGACTGGGCGTGGCTAGTAGGAAGGGTGTGGCTAGTGGGGGCAGGGTTGGCTAGTGGGCGTGGCGGTGGGCGTGGTAAAGCGCGGTGATTGGGCGTGGCTAGTGAGATGGGGGTGGGACCAGTGGGCATAGTTCCTTGTTCTGGGAGGCTGTTCACCCAGCTGTTCCCTTGGAGAGCCTCTCAGACCACGGGAGCGGGTGGGTGACCCGCCCAGAAACTAGCGGTCCAGGTGTCCAGCAGGGGATAATTAAGTGCCACGTCCTTCCCTAGCCTTCCTCACATTTCACCCCAGCCACCTCGGCCTGGCCTGGGGACTGACCAGCTCGTTTCCGTGGCTCCCCAGCCCCTGGGAGACTCGGGCGGCCCCTGATCTCCGAGGCATCCTGCGGAGCTTGGACACCTCAGTGGTCCGCGGGTGCACCACGCGCCAGTCCCCCAGCTTGGCCCGCGCTAGCCCTTGTCCTGACATTAATAAGGGTGGAAACCCCCTCCAACCTGTCTGTCTGTCCTTTCCGCGTGTGCACTCAGGGAGCGGCCCAGGGCCCGGTCAGGGGGGCCCCGGGGGGCCGTGGGCTCTGGTCCAGCTCGGGTAGGCGGGTGGGGGGGGGACTTCCTGGAGGCGGCGGCAGGCTGGCTCCAGCGTCTCCTGCTGTGCCAGGCCACTTCTGCCAGGCTGGGCTCCTTTGCCGCCGCCTGGTGGCAGCCGAAGCGGCTGAAGCCCAGGCCTGTGGCTTCTCCAGGTTGTTTAAAATCTCAGCCGACCACAGGGCGGGGAAGCTCCGATTGCTTTAAAGCCCGCAAGAAGGTGAGGAGCAAACCCGTGCAGAGGCGCTGGGCTCTGGGGAGTTCGTGACCGCCCATGGGGACCTTGCTATGACCAGCGTCAGGGAGCAGGAGGAGACAGGGAGAGTTCACAGACAGGGCAGAAAGAAAACCACAAAAGGGGGAATGCTTGTCATCCCAGCACTCAGGAGGCTGAGGCAGGAAGATTGCTGCGAGTTCGAGACCAGCCTGGGCTAAAAAGGGAGCTCTAGGCCAGCCTGGCCTGCATAGCGAGACCCCATCCCAAAAAGACCAAAAAAAAAAAAAAAAAAAAAAAAAAAAAACCCACAAGGAGGCTGGGGGTGAGGCTCAGAAGCAGACCATTGCCTAGCAGGCAAAACAAACAAACAAACACAAAAGAAGGAAAGCCTGCAAAAACCTCCGACAGTGTTCTTTGTCTGGGCTGCTTAGTAAGGGTGCTTCAGAGGAAGGCTGGAGAGGGAAGCCCGGCCCTGGGGAGGCCTGGGCCGCGGGTCCCGGATGCAGATGGCTTTGCCAGATCGGCCAGGGCTGTTGAAATTCAGCCACGCCAAACCACAGGCATAAGAAACAGGATGCCTGGCACAAGGACAGAGCACAGCGAGAAACGGCTCCCGGGACCCCAGGAGGGGGTCCCTGCCTCTGGGTCAGCCAACAATTGGGGTCCTCAGCCTTTGTTATTTTGAGATGGGTTCTTTCTAAACCTCTGAGTTTCCAAGTGGGACTTAAATTTGGGATCCTCCTGCTCCAGCTTCCTAGAGTCCAAGGGGGACAGGCAGCCTGGTTTGTTGACTCCTTAGCTCTGATCCCAGGAACATATTCTCTCTCTCTCTCTCTCTCTCTCTCTCTCTCTCTCTCTCTCTCTCTGAGAGACGGGATCTTGCTATGTAGTTCAGGCTGGCTTTGAACATAGCCCAGGCTGCCCATGAGCTTGTGTCGATCCTCCTGCCTCAGCCTCCTGATCGCCAGGATGAGAGGTCTGCACGCCCTGCAGTCCCAGCAACACTCACTGAGCAGAGCCTCGCAGACAGCACTTCCTAAGCCAAGGCCTTGCGAGGTGCTGATTCTCTGAGATTTCCAGCAGCTCTGGGAGATGAAGTCTATTTTCATGGTTCCAGTTGGTTTTTTTTTTGTTTTTTTTTTGTCTTTTTCCTTTTTATCGGTACCGGGGATTGAACTCACGACTGCCTGCTTGCAAGGCAGGTGCTTATGCTGCTGAGCTAGATCCCGGCCCCTATGGTTACAGAGGAGAAACTGAGTCACAAAAAGATCAACTCGGTGGCCTGAAGCCATGCAGTAGCGACCAGGATACGAATCCAGAGTCCACACCGTTAGATGTCACTGCCTCTGAATCTGGCCTCATCCAAACCAAAGCCCCCAGAGATGACCTCTCTCACCCCTCCCCCTGCAAGTACAGCTCCAAGTAGGGCTGTGTGTCCAGCAGGTGGGCACTAAGTGCTCTGTGGCAGCTTGGATGCAGCCCTGAAGGTCTCTGCCCAAGGGGGAGAGGTCGATACCGCTCAGCAGGAGTCTGACCAAGCTGGGATGAGGGGCAGATGAGCCTGAGCGCCTGCTGCATACCCGGCTTGGAGACAGAGGCGGCGGTTACCCCGACAGAGAGCTTTAGGGGTTGGCATGTGGGGGGGATGCAGGGGCAAACGGTCCAGCCCTCCCCCCAGCTCTGGTGACCCTGTCCCCTGCCCATCCGTTGGGTCCTCCCCCACACCTTGTGCCCACTCGGGGACGTTGGTGTTGTAACAACTTTGGCTGCCAGGAATCTGCCAACTCCTGGCCTGGGCTCCTTCCCTTTTGCTCTAGCAGGGAGGCCCTCGGGCCTGGGCATCACCTGCCAGGTCATTCCTCCAGCCCAGACAGTGACAAGGCTCAACATAGCCCCAGGATGTCCTGGGGAGACTCAGACAGTGGACCAGTATCACTGGTGCCAGGCTTGGTGTGACATTATCCAGCTGCAAATGGAGGCCAAGGTTCAAAACCACAGCTCCAGGGGCTGGAGATTTAGCTCAGCGGCATAAGTGCCTGCTTTGCAAGCAGGCAGTCGTGAGTTCGATCCCCGGTACCGATAAAAAGGAAAAAGAAAAAACAAAACAAAAAAACAAAACAACAACAAAAAAACCCCACAGCTCCTCCAGCACTCAGGGAGGCTGAGGCAGGAGGATCTCAAGTTCCAGCCCAGCCTGGGCAGCAAAGTGACTTAGCAAGAGATGTCTCAAAACAAAAAATGAAAAAAGGCTGGGACATAGCTTAGCAGGAAGACCTGGGATTAATCCCCAGTACCTCCCCACCAAAAGAGGTGGCAGGCTATGCTGCCTGGGCCATGGGAGCCTGGCAGAGGACCCAGAGGAATGCCAGGAACAGCACTGGGAGCACTGGGAATGCTTAGTGCCATGGGGAAACTGAGGAGGAGGAGATCCTATCAGTCCCAAGGTCCAGGTTGCAAAATGACGGGATTTCCGCTGGAGGTCATGAGTTCGATTCCCGGAATTGAACAGGAAAGATACGGGATTTGCAGTTACATCTGAAAGCCGAATGAGCAGTGGTGTGTGTGTGTGTGTGTGTGTGTGAGTGTGTGTGTGCACACACTCACACACACACACACATCCTGGGGACGGAGCCTAGGGCCTCCTGCATGCCAGGTAGCTGCTCACCACTGAGCCACACCCCCAGCATTTTTGTATTTTGAGACCAGGTCTTGCTGAGTTGCCTGAGGTGAGCTCTAATGTGGGATCCTCCTGCCTCAGCCTCCTGAGCAGCTGGGATGAGAGGCCACCCTACCAGGGACTAACTGTGTAGCTAAGTAAGTTCTGGGCGGTAACAGGGACTGGTTTATGGTAAAGAAAAAAAGTTAGCCAGGGGTGGGGACGCACAGCTAGAATTCCAGCACTGGGAGGCTGAGGCAGAAGGATCATCATAAGTTCGAGACCAGCCCGGGCCACATATTGGGCTCAAGGCCAGCCTATAGTGCACGGTGAGACCCTGTCTAAAAAAGAAAAAAGAAAAAAAAAGGCCCCTTACACCAGGCATGGTGGTGACACGACCCATCATCCCAGCACTGGGTGAGGCTGAGGCAGGAGGGTCCCTATGAGTTCAAGGCCAGCACTACATAGCAAGACTCTGTCTCAAGGAAAAAGACAGACAGACAGACAGAAAAAGAAGGAAAAAAGGAAGGAAGACAGAAAGAGGCTGTTACCCGACATCCAAGTTTGTGTATCTGGACCCCGCCAGCCCTCAGCCCCCTTCGCACCCCGAGAGGAAGTGGGGGTGCCAGTGCCATGGGGCAATGTAACGGCCCCGCAGCCCCAGCTATAAGAGGCCTGGTGGCCGGGCTGGCCCAGGAGCCCTGGAACCCCAACCCACCATGGCCCGTGGCCGTCGCATCCCCAGGCCTGCCCTCGCCTACGCCCTGCTGGCTCTGCTGCTGGCCGGTGAGTGGTCCCTGCCCACGTGTCCGGAGTCCTTTCTGCGCTCCCGCCTGGTGGGGGGGGGGTCAGGATGAGAATCTGGGAGATAAAGGCTGCGGGTCCCAGCAGGGGACCCAGACGCGGCCTCTCTTCCCCCAGTGCCTCAGTTCCCCATCCTGCACCCCCAGGCCCTACACTGGCCTCAGACATCGTGGGCGGCCGCCCGGCACGGCCCCACTCCAGGCCTTACATGGTGTCCCTACAGCGGCGCGGGGGACACTTCTGCGGTGGGACACTCATCGCCAGGGACTTTGTGATGTCGGCTGCACACTGCGTGAATGGCCTGTGAGTCCCCACCAAGTCCCACCAGGTGGGACCCCTCAGGGCCTGTCCTGAGCTCCCCCACCCCAGAGCCACCAAGGACTCCTCCGAACCCTGGAGAAAAGAGGGGGTCTCTCACTGTGTAGCTCAGGCTGGCTTTAAACCCCCTAGACGAGCCAGGCTGGCCTCAGACTCACAGAAATTCTCCTGCCTCAGCCTCCCCAGTGCGGGATGGCAAAAGTCCAGGGGACCACATGGAGGAGGAGCTCCCCTTGCACTCCAGGCAGGGAAGGCGTGGTGGGTCTCTGAGGTCCCCTTGCCACCCTAGGCCCCAGGGTCACCCACCTTTCCCGCCCGCAGAAATTTCCGGTCAGTGCAGGTGGTATTGGGCGCACATGACCTGCGGCGCAGGGAGCGCACCCGGCAGACCTTCGGTGTGGAGCGGATCTTTGAGAACGGCTTTGACCCCACACTGCTGCTCAATGACATCGTGATTCTCCAGGTGCTGAGGTTGGGAGGACTTGGAAGAGGACCGGGGGACATGCTGGGGCCACATCGCGGGGTCTGGAATGACAGCCATGGTAGCAGGGTGGCTCGTTCCCTCCCTGAGTGAGCCTCAGTGAAATGGGAGGTTAATGCTTCCCTGGACTGCTGTGGAGGAATTAAATGAGATGATACTGTAGGAAAGGTCCCAGCAGTTGTCAGTCAACAAACTTTTTTTTTTTTTTTTGAGACTGAGTCTTGCTATGTCATTTTGGCTGGCCTTGAGCTCCAAGCAACCCTCCTGACTCAGCCTCACCCCGGCAGGTTTGGGTGGAGTCTCATTTTCTTTTGCATTGCCCATGTTTTGTTGTTTTGAGTGTCTGCTGTTTACTGCACACAAGGACAGCTCCCCACACTACACCATGAGCTCTCTTTGCAGATGGGAAACTGAGGCAGGGTTGGGTTCCTGCCTTGCAAGCGACCAGAACCACAGGGCGGCCTCAGATAGGGAAACTGAGGCTGGGTGAGGTCCCCTGTGACTCCCCGGCTCTTGGTCCCCCCACTGCCCAATGTAGCTCAACGGCTCGGCCAAGATGAACACCAATGTCCAAGTGGCCCGGCTGCCCGCCCAGGGCCAAGGCGTGAGGAACGGGACGCGGTGCCTGGCCATGGGCTGGGGCCGCCTGGGCACCAACCAGCCTGTCCCGAGTGTCCTGCAGGAGCTCAACGTGACGGTGGTGACGTCCCAGTGTCGCCGGCGCGTCAACGTCTGCACCCTGGTGCCCTGGCGCCGGGCCGGGATCTGCTTCGTGAGTCCCCCTGACCCTGTCCCCTTCCCAGCTGAGCACGGTCAGGCCTCTCGGGGTGGCCCGTGGGCAGCAGAGGGCGCCCCCGCCACCCAGCTGCTAAGTGCTCCTCTGCAGGGCGACTCCGGAGGCCCCTTGGTATGCAACGGGCTGGTGCAGGGGATCGATTCCTTCATCCGGGGTGGCTGTGGCTCGGGCTACTTCCCTGATGCCTTTGCGCCCGTGGCCGAGTACATCGACTGGATCAACTCCATCAGCCACTCCGGCCAGCCCAGCCCCCGGCCCCACCCCAGGGTGCCCGGGAGCAGGACCCCCTAGGGACGGGCCACCTGGCCTTTGCACATCCACTCCCCCAACGTCAAGGGCAATAAAAGCCTCTCTGTTTTGTACAGCGAGCCTGGTGTCTCTCTGGCCCCCCTGGGGTACAGCGGCTGGGGTGTCCCAAATACACCGTCCCAAGTGGCACCAGAGTCAGAAGCCACCCCCCCCACACACACACACTGTTATTTTGTTGAGCTGGCTCATTCAGGCCAGAGCTGAACTTACTATATGTCCCAGGCTATGCTTGAATTCGCAGTGATCCTCCTGCCTCAGCCTCCTGAGTGCTGGGATGACGGGGGCATCACCACACCCGCCTTTCTCCTTAAGTTTTCACAAAAAGGACCCATTTCTGGTTTTTGTTCTCTAGAACTTATAGGATTTTTTTTCTCACAAGAAAAAAATAAAAAGGGCCAGGGACACAGGCCAGGGGTGGAGCCCTGGGTTGAGGCTCAGCGCTGCAAAAGAATAAAAACAAAACAAAAACTTGCATTTCATGAGGAGACTGGAGTGTCTGACCCATGGGCACGGACAGGAGCCCTCTGTGGTCACGGGCGGTTACTGTGACACGCAGCTCCCGCCATCCTGAACCATGCCAGAGGCAGAGAAAGAAGAAAAGTGCCAGCTGGGTGTGGGGGTGCATATCATCCCTAGTCTTCAGCTCCCCAGGAGGCCGAGGCAGGAGGGTGCCAAGTGTGAGCTCACGCTTGGCAACACAGCAAGACCTGGCTCAAAATAAATAATAAAAGGCCTGGGGGTGCAGCTCAGTGCAAAGGCCCTGGGGTCAACTCAAGTATTAAAAGGAAAGAAAGAAAGAAAGAAAGAAAGAACAAACCAGAAAAAGCGGACTACCAGAGTTCAGCTGTGTCTCCTTGTGACAGTGGATAAGTCCAGGGCCCGCTCTGCCCCGAGGCACCTCCTTCCTCATTAGCCCCTGCTGAGGGCCGTGGTCCACCCCAGAGGCCTGTCCGTGTCCTCAGCGTCCCTGCCGCAGAGGGGAACGGGCTGCTCCATCTTGCCGGGCCCTGGGCCGCGGCCAAGAGCTGCTGTAATCTGACATTCTCACTTGCACAATCTGGGCTCTGTCCCGAGAGGCCTGAGTCCCAGATCTTCTGATTTGAGGCCCGCTTTCCTTCTGTGCCACATCCCCCGGCGCCCCGGCCCTGGCTCTTCTGTTAGAAGGAAACACGGGAGGGCCTGACAAATCACCTCTGTCTGCCTCTTTCCCTTTCTTTTCTTTTTTCCCCCCTCTGGCACTGGGATTTGAACCCAGAGCCTTCACACTGAGCGACATCCGCAGCCCATTGTATTTTGATTTTATCTTTTGAGACAGGGGCTCACTAAGTTGCTAAATATCTATGCTGCGCTTGGGCTGGCTACACTCCTGCCTCAGCCTCCCAGACGCTGGGATCACAGGTGTGCGCCACCACGCCCAGCCGTTCCCGACCCGAACCCTCACCCCACAGAGCGCCACTGTCTCAGACCCTGGGCATCAAATCCTGTGTCCAGGCTTCAGCCTGGGAGGGAGCTCCTCCTCTCACTCAGCCAATCAGAAGCAGCCCTGAGAATTTGGCTGCTATGATGGGACATTTTAGGAAGGCTCATAAGTTGAGTCTGGGGCCTCTGGGACAACAACAGGGGAGCCTAGTGGGCAGAGAAGCCATTAAAGAAGAAAGGAGAAACCAGAAATGGGAGCTTGACCTCATCTAGGCACCTGGATCAAACCATACCTGAAGGCAAAAATCTCTGTTTTCTTCAGTGATGCCTGCACCAGTTTTACATGTTTTATTTTTTTGTCACTTGTTTCTGACCATCTTTCCAGCCATCTCTACATTCTATCTTTGCAACTCTCTGCTTCTTGGGGTGTCAAATCACCCCCAGACCAAGGGCATGGTCCAGGGGCATTAGGAAGTACTCCCTGCACCCCTGGAGGAATTGAAGAAGGGCGGGGAAGATTAAGCAAGTTGTTTACAGACTTGGACCTCCAGCTGCTATTGTGAAATTTGGGGCTGGAAGGACACAGTGGCCTGGGGGACACGTGGGCTGCGGTGGGCACCCGGGCCACCTCTTCCTGGCCATCCCCAGGAGGCACCCCCACAGGGTAGGATCTGGCCAGGCCCTTTGGGACAGGAGAGACCCCTTGTCCTATTCCCAAGTCTGGCAAGGGGATGAGGAAATGGGGGGTAAAGGGGGTTGGGCAGGCAGGCGGGTTCCCCTTTCCCCAGCTGGATGGATGCCCTAGGCTCAGATGGGGCCCCTGGGAGGCATCCGCCCCCTCCACCCCCATAAAAGGCCCCCATCACACCCGGCTCAGTGTCCAGTCTGCGATTACCATGGCCCGCTTGGTGGTTCTGCTCCTTTTGGGGGCTGCGGTGTGTGGTGAGTGGGCCTGGGGAGTGGGGGCTTGGCCTGGGGTCCCCCAGTTTCACAAACGGCCAGCTTCAAAAGCCAAGGGGCTGCCGGGGATTTAGCTCAGTGGCAGTAAGCGCCTGCCTAGCAAGGGCGAGATAGTGAGTTCAATCCCCGGTATATAAAAAAAGAAAAGAAAAAAGCTAAGGGGCCAGGTGTGATGGCGCACGCCTGTCATCCCAGCACTCAGGAGGCTGAGGCAGGAGGATCCCTGCGAGTTAGAGGTCAGCGTGGGCTACCTAGTGGGTCCCTGTTTTAAGAAATCTGAGCCTTCAGAACTCTGAACTTTGTCCACAGCAGGAATCTACAGTTCTACCGTGGAAACTGAGGCCTGTGGGGCTTTCAGGGCAGGCGGGGGCATTAGGTTTTGTCGCCCCACTTTTCTTAGGTTTAATTTGAAAGTCTTAGATCAGGGCGTGGCGCTGGCATTTGGCCCAAACCCCACCAACGCCTGTGGCTCCATCTGGGGCCTCCACCGCCCTACTGGGTGTCTGCGTCCGCAGCTGCTGGGACTGCGCCCCACAGTGATGGGCCCGCGGCCCCAGGGCCGGGGGGGCCTGGCAGGAGGCTGCACCCTGGTCCTCACGGCCCTCTCTCCACCACAGCGGCGCAGCCCCGCGGCCGGATCCTGGGCGGCCAGGAGGCCGAGGCCCACGCGCGGCCCTACATGGCGTCGGTGCAGGTGGACGGCAGACACCTGTGCGGCGGCGTCCTGGTGGCTCCACAGTGGGTGCTGAGCGCCGCGCACTGCCTGGAGGAGGCGTGAGTGCAGGGCGGGGTGGGGCGGCCCAGAGGGCGTGGCCTTCCTGGCCGGGGCGTGTCCGATGGGCGTGGCCTTAGGCTGGGCTGGGGGCGGGGCCTGAGGACTGGGCGGGGCCTGCGGGCCGGGCACCAACCTCGGCCCCCGCCCCCGTCCATAGGGACGGCAAGGTGCAGGTGCTGCTGGGCGCGCACTCCTTGTCACAGCCCGAGCCCTCCAAGCGCCTGTACGACGTGACTCGCTCAGTGCCCCACCCGGACAGCAGTCCCGACACCATCGATCACGACCTCCTCCTGCTTCAGGTCAGCCCTGGCCAGCGGTGTCTCGCCCGCTGCGCTGCTTCCCCTTGGTCCCCATCTCGCCCCCACCTTTCCCCGGCCACGCAGCCCTGATGTAGCCTCCTGCCCCAACAGCTGTCTGAGAAGGCGGTGCTGGGCCCGCGCGTGCGCCCTCTGCCCCTGCAGCGCCAGGACCGCGACGTGGCGCCCGGGACTCTCTGCGATGTGGCCGGTTGGGGCGTCGTCAGTCACACGGGTCGCCGACCCGACCGCCTGCAGCACGTGCGCCTGCCGGTGCTAGACCGGGCCACCTGTAACCTGCGCCAGTACCACGACGGCACCATCACCGAACGCATGATGTGCGCGGAGAGCAACCGGCGTGACAGCTGCAAGGTGCGTGGACGCGCGGGGCGGGGCCGAGGCGGGGTGGGGCGGGGCTGCTGGGGCGGGGCTCGGTGAGTGGGCAGGGTTGCGGAAGGGGCGGGGAGAGTGGTCACGTGGATAGGGTAGCGCCAGGGAAAGGGTGGAGCCTGAGAAGGAGGACCTCCGCAAGGGGCGTGGCCTTAAGGGTGGGCGTGGCCCAGGTCGAGTAATGAGCAGGGCTCATAAATTGATTGGTTCTGATGTGGCGAAGCCCGAAGAAGGGGCGGGGCTGGTAAAGAGGGTGTGAACCAGGACTGAGAGGTAGGGCCAGTCCTGGCAGACGGGGCGGGGCTTGCAAGGGCACAGGCTAAAGGCTGGGTGGAGCTCGCAGCTGAGGGGCGGGGCCTAAAATAGAGGTTGGGTCTATGACTCTCTCCGACCCGTCCCACAGGGTGACTCTGGCGGCCCGCTGGTGTGCGGGGGCGTGCTCGAGGGCGTGGTCACCTCGGGATCCCGGGTGTGTGGCAACCGCAGGAAGCCGGGGATCTACACGCGCGTAGCCAGCTACACAGCTTGGATCGACAGCGTGCTGGGTGCAGCGGCCTGAGCGGGACTGCAGTAACGAGCCCAGGAGCCATAATAAATGCTTCCAGAGCTGTCTGGGTTGCCTAACTACATCTTCCGTGTGTGCACGAATTCCTTGTGTCATTTTATTTATTTTGAGATAGGCTCTCTGTAGTTTAGGTTTATCTCGAACTCACTATATAGCCCAGGCTGGTTTTGAACTTTTGGTTTCTGCCTCAGTCTCCTGAGTACTGTGCATACAGGTGTGTGCCACCATGCCCAGCTTTAAAGGAAATTTTTGGACAGATGCAGTGGCACATAACAGTAATCCTAGTACTCAGGAGGCTAAGGCAGGAGGATCAATGAAGCTGGAGGCCAGCCTGGGTTGCATAGTGAGCTCAAGGCCAGAACTATACAGCCAGATCCTATTTCTGCCTCTGTATCTGTCACACACACACACACACACAAATTTTGCATAAACAATGGATGATTTTTATACTTCAGGATGCATGCAGAAAATGCTGGTTATTTATTTTAAAATCAGCTTTTCCAGGGTGTCCTGCATTGTCCGGGACAGCACTGAGGACAGTGACGTGGCCCAGGCACAGTTACTGTCCAGCAGGCGATGTGTCTGGGTACAGGTGCTGCCTGGCTGCAAGCCCTATTTTATCACCACGGAGCAGGATCGATCCAGAGGCAGTGGGCAGCTCTCTGACCTGGGAAAGCAGCTCTCCCACCTCCCCATGGATCTGACGGCTGTCACTCACACACCCTGGAGACAGGAAGGACAGGAGCCTTCTCTGTGGCCCTGGGGACAGGCTGGGTCATGCAGGCAGGCGTGATGGGCTGATGTCACCCTGCATGGGCCCAACCCCACTCGCCCAAAGGAAGTCAGGGCCTGGGGCACTGGTGGAGGGCCTCTTGAGTACTGAGAGCCAGGGTGCAGAGTGACATGTGGGGTGTCACACCTGCTTGGCTCCAAGACCCCCTGGGCATTTTCAGCCCTATGCTGTGGTCAGGGGTAGCCATGGGGGTCTCTGGAGGAGGAGGTGGCTGTGAAGGAGGCTGACAGGTGTGCTGGGGAGCATCCTCTAAGCCTCCAAGAACTGTGCCCAGGGACACAGGTCAGGCTTCCCCACTGCTGAGCCCAGGCGTGGAGCTCCACAGAAATGAGATTGTCAGGAAGCCCTATGGTGGGGACATAGAATGTCCCAGAATGCCCACCTCATCTTGGCCAACTGAATGTTTCAGAAGCCGCCCACAGTGGCCATCCCCAATGTGTGACCTCCCCTTGGTCCCCACCCTGCCAGCTTGCCCGTGGTAGGAGGAGTTCCCCAGTTAGCAACCCAAACCAGGGATGCCAGGCCTGGTGGTGTGGGCCCAGGCCGAGGCCCAGGGGATGAGGCTGTCGCCTCCTGCCAGCCTTGGTGGCAGCAGGTGTCTACCTGACCCCAGGCAAAAGACACGGATGCCACTCCTAATGGATGTGGCCTCAGACCCAGTAAAGCAACAGCGTGGCATCAAGGGAGGTACAGCGACAGGGTGGGGATTGGAAGTGCGGCCTCTGCCTGGCCACACGCTCACAAACCTGTCCCCAAGGCTTCCTGGGGTGCCTGGCCCCATCACCCCACGGGGCTGCCCTGCCTGCGGCTCTGGGGTGGCTGCTCCCCAGCCTCACACTGACCTGGGCTCACATGCAGCCGGGTGCCCTGTGGGGTGCAAAGGACAGCCAATTACTGCATCCAGGCAGGGCTCGCCTGAAACCTGCGGGGGACTCGACACAATGACATAATCCATGACCGTGCTGCTAGGTGGCAAGCTGGACCTCTGGGGACGCAGGCCTGAGAGCTTCAGAGAGGCGGGGTGGAGGGGGACAGAGGAAGACAAGGCAAAGCGAGGAGGGGACAGATGAAAAGGACCCCCCCCCCGCCTGCTCTCAGCACACACCAGGTGACAGGTTCTGCGGACACAAGAGGGAAACTGAGGCACGTGGCTGAGCACCAGGCATTTTTTTTTTTTGTTGTCTTTTTCAGTACCAGGGATCGAACTCACGACTGCCTGCTTGCAAGGCAGGCGTTTATGCCACTGAGCTAAATCCCCAGCCCCACCAGGCATGTTCTAAGGGGAACATTACAAAAATAAAATAAAATAAAATATAAACAAATGGGAATACAGGGGCCTGATGAGCCCTCCCCCGCTGTTTTTTTTGGCTGAGGGACCCCCTAGGTAATCCCAGCTGAGGCCACCCTTCTGCCTCAGCCTCCTAAGTGCTGAAACCATTTGCTTGCCACCCTGCCTGGCTCCGACCAGGCTCCCACTCGAGGTCTCGGGCGCTCTGCACACGGGTGGGGCGCCCCGCGGCCCCACGGGCTGTGTGACCCGCTCTGGGCCCGACTGTGCCGTGGGCCGTGCTGGGCCGCCTCAGGAGAAGCTGAGGGGCATCTTCCGCCACAGCCCCCCGCACAGGCAGTTTTTGGTCCAGCGCTGTTCCCACTGCTTCACTGCGGTCGCCTTGTTGGGGGACTTGAGCATGGTGACGCAGCCACACCTAGGGACGGGCGGCAGGATGGGCTCAGGTGAGCGGGGGCCGCCCCCAGGCTGGGCCTCGCCCACAGCCCGGCGCCCGCCGTACCTGGCACAGGCCTTGCAGCCCTCGGTGGGGTAGGCGCCCAGGTGCAGCCGCCGCAGGTGGTCGATCTTGGGCTGGCCCGGAACCCTGGGGGGGGGGGCTGGTGTGAGGGGAGGTGGGGACAGCCAGGGCAGGGCCTCTGTCTACGGGGGTGGTGGCCTTGGTGGGCCGGGCGGGCTGGTGCCCTGACAGAGAGCCTGCTCCCAGGGGGGCCGCCCAGCACCTCTGCCACCATCCAAGCGGGAGGCTGGTATGGACCGCCGGGCTATAAAAAATGTCCAAGTGACCTTGCCTTTTTTGAGTACCCTAGACTGAACCCAGGACCTCTGCACTGAGCTACACCCCAGCCCTTTTGTAAATTTTGAGGCAGGGTCTCACTAAGCTGCCCAAGCTGGACTTTAACTAGAAATTCTCCTGCTTCAGCCTCCCAGAGTGCTGGGATGACAGGTGCACCACCAGTCAGATACAACTAAATTGAAGCTGCTTCCCTGCAGACGGGGTGGCTGCCACCACCACCTCAGGACCACTGTGCAGTGAAGATGGGGGTCAGCAGACCTGGGCACGCACCCCTACGGTGCAGGGATCCTGTGCAAAGGCCCTGGGTCCTTGGGAAGGAGGAACCCCGGGGCTTGGTGCGTGCTAGGCAAGTGCTCACCACTGAGCCACAGCCCGAGGCCCAAAGGAAGAAGCCAGGAGGGGAGCAGCCATGCACGCACAGCCTGGGGCAGCACAGAGGAGGGGCAAGCATGCACATCCCCACACGGCAGAAACCCGGGGCCGGGGCACACCTGGCCAGGCCGTCCAGTTGTGAGGTGGGGGTGCTGCCAGGCAGCATGGGTGCCTTGCCAAAGTGCAGGCGCACAGGCTGCTTGGGCTGCAGGCGGCTGACCAGCCCATCGCTGACGGGCAGCCAGTCCAGCGTGGGCACCAGCAGCTGGCTGGGCAGCAGGCAGCACTCGTCTACCAGGGCCTCGTCTGGCTCACTTGCTGGCCCTTCATCGCGGCCTGCAGGGCGGAGACATCGTCACCTGTGGTGGCCAGCCTGGAACCTCACCCACTGCCTGTTAGGACACACATGGACCTGTGCAGGGGACCAGGGTGCACCAGGTCCAGGGCCAGCTCTGGCCTGCTTTGCTGGGTGGCCCTGGGAAGTCCCTCCTAATCTCTGGCTCCAGTGACCTCCTTTCTAAAACAGGCCTTGAGCTGCTTCTGTCTATGGGATCTTCTGCTATGGTAGGGGGACCCCACTAGGGCTTGTATTTTGGTGGGGAGATGAGAGCAGAAGGCAGGGTGCCTCACAGCATATCCAGAGCTTGGTGAGTAGGCGGAAGAGCAGGGACATGCTGTCCTGCGTGTCAGACGTGGCTGTGTACACGGGCAGGCAGCTGGGCTTCAGCAGACCCCAGATGCGGATGACCACCATCAGCTCCCGAAGCATGCCTAGCGAGGTGCCATCCCGTAGGAAGCTGTGGCCCGGCCGCAGCGGGGAACCCTGTGAGGCAGTCGTCACAGTGAGCATGCAGTCCGGGGGACACTGGCTACTCCTGACAGCGGTATGTGGGGGCTAGGGACACCTCCAGATTGCCCGGTCAGTGCAGCCGGATTCCCTCTGTCCCCAGGGCTGGGATTTCACAGCTCCGAACCACCGTGCACCCCTCATACTTAGGGTGAGAGGCAGCAGAGGAGAGCAGGACCGCAGGGGGCCTTGGTGGGAAAGGTGGTGATAAAGGCGGGGCCACAGTGAGATTTGTGGGTGGGACTTAAAGGATAGGCGGGGCTACAAGGGGCGGGGCTACGAGGGACTGCGCACGCGCACCTGGTTGGGCAGGCTGGCCAGCAGGTAGAGCACAAAGTCTCCCACCCACTGGAGGAGCTGCTGCAGCGCCTGGAGTGTGTTCGTGTCCAGAACAAACTCCTCCGTCTTGAGGTTGATCATGACCTTATCGATGTCTGAAAGGAGACGAGGACAGGGTGGTCAGGGGCCCTGAGGTTCTTCAACCTGCATGGACTGAGCACCCTCGGTTCTGGCCCCAGCGTGGTGCCCGGCACCCGTCAGACGCCCGGTGGATGCCCGTGGGTGCAGCTTAGGATGACAACAGATGCCACCAGAAGCGTAGGCTTCTGATCAAACCAGGGTATCGCTGAATGAAAGCCTGTGCCTGGGTGGGATGGATACTTAAACAGCCGTGAAAAAGGCACCGAGGAAACAGCGTAGTGAGGAAGCGCTCCGCAGCCCCTGGGATGTACCGGGGACACACACAGCACAGGCCCAGGTGCCAGCGTGGGGGAGCACCCGGGATGCTGTGGCGTGTCCCTTCCAGAGCTGGGGACGGCAGATGGCCAGGGAAGTCCCATGCCACCTCCCGCCAGCCTGGCGGGCAGCGCCCCCTCTGGACAGCGAGGGAAAGGCCATGCTGGGCTCCAGTGCTGCTTTCTCTACAGGGTGCAGCTCCCACGCCTCCGCCTGCGCGGGCCAAGCGCACTCCCAGCACGCTACACCAGGGGCCCGGCCCTTTTTATGTATTTTTCATTTTCAGACAGGGCTTCAAGAAATTTCTCAGGCTGACCTCAGGCGGCTCTTCCTGCCTCAGCCTCCAGAGTTGCTGGGCTAACAGGCTGTGGGAGCCACTTCCCCCAGGTAGAATTTGAAATTTCTTTTTCCCCTTTGGCACTGGAGATTGAATTTATAATCTCATGCTTGCCATGCAGGTGCTTATACCCAGTCCCGAAATCTGAATTTTTAGGTAAAAAAGAAAAAAAGATTCTTTTGGAGACAGAGTCTGGGTATGTAGCCCAGGCCAGCCTCCAACTTGCAGCGATCCTCCTGCCTCAGCCTCCTAAGTCCTGGGATAACACGCTTGCATCGCCTTGCCCTTGGAAGCTTACTTTTTAAAGGGAAAGGTAAGCATGGAGCCAGGGTGCAGGCTCTGCCTGGCTGTCTAGATGGGGCGGTCCCAAAAGCATCTTGGGGTTTGCTCCAAACTCCTCCCATAATCCCAGGTGACTGGCAGCGGGAACCGAGGCGCCTGTCACCGCCCCACTCACCCGCATCGGTGATCTTGGCGCAGATCTCAGTCAGCCGGTCCCCGGGGCTCTTGTCGGGCGTGTTGAGGAAGTGGGGGCGCAGCAGGGACTTGAGGGTGGAGCTGATGGCCACCAGGAAGAGCTTGGTGTGGTAGTCGCACACGCGTGTCACTGTGCAGGGCGACAGCCTGCACAACGAGGCCTTCATGGCCAGGATGCGGGTGGACAGGACCTGGGGAAGAGGGCAGAGAGGAGGGGCTGGGGGCCGGGGACACCGCCCGGCCTGGTGGGTGCAGCACTGTCTGGATGAGACATGGGGCCTCATGTGAGGGCTAAACACAGCAAGAAGACCCGAAACCCTCCTGCCTCGGCCTCCAGTGTAGCATGGATGACAGGCATCCGGCGCCACACCTGGCTCACAAGACAGCTTCTAAGGCTCAGTGGTGCTGGGTACTGTGGGCCCTGGGAAGAGGGGTCTCAGGTGTCCCACTGAGGGGTGTCAGGACTTCTCCTCCCCTCTGCTCTCAGCCCTTCACTTTCCCTGCTGGCACCCCAGGGCACAGCTGCGCAGCCTGACCCCGCTGTTCTGGAGGGTCTCCCTGTGCAGTTCAGGCTGGCCTTGAACGCGCTATGTGAGTCCAGGTGGTGATTCTCCTGCCTCAGCTTCCCAGAGTGTTGGGATTATGGCCACGTGCCACCAGGCCCGGCAAAAATTAATTTTTTTTTATTAAAACAAAAATTAATTTTTGAGACAGGGTCTTGTTAGGGATCAATGAGTTTTCTGAGGGTGGGGGGTCCACTTGCAATTCTCCTGCCTCAGCCTCCCATAGTGCTGGGCTGACAAGGCCACAGGTCCACACCACTATGGGTGTGGACAAAGCACAGGTTTTTAAAGAGTCTGCAGCAGGTTGGAGCCTCTACACTCTGCACAACCTCATCTATCCTAGACTTAAGGCCAGTTCACCTGCTCCATACGGGCCCCTGCCACCTCGTCCTGCGCCCATGGCCTCCCCTGCCCGCTTATTCTCACCTGTCCGGTTGGCTCCCTCCCCCACCCCCAGGTCCCGCACTTTCAGCCCGCCCACCCGCCCACGGCCCCGCCCACGGCCGTCGCGGCCCCGCCCACCTGCTGCAGCGCCGCCTTCTGGCGTGTGTATTCCTCGTGCAGCCGCTCCACCAGGCTCTGCACCATGGCGGGCTGCACGTGCAGCAGGATGTCCCACCAGTCGTAGCCGGTCACCATGCAGTACTCCAGCAGGAAGAGCAGGTGCCGCAGCGCCAGGCCCACCTCCAGCGCGTGCCCCATGGAGGGCGAGATGCGTAGCATGCTGAGCTGCGGGGCGGCAAGGGCGCAGGTTTGCGGGGCGCGGGTCCCCCTGCCTGTCCCACCACCCCATCCCCGCCCCCGCCAGACCCCAGCCGCAGGGTGACGGTGCACACCTTCCCGTGGTTGTCGATGCCCACCAGGGCCAGGGAGGTCCAGGACAGCTGCATGGCCTTGAAGTGCACAGAGGGGCCGGCGGCACGCGCGCGCTTGATGGCAGGCTCGTCCACGGAGCGCGGCGTGGCCGAGCTGTAGAACACGGCCATGGTCTGCAGCGACAGCCGGTGCACGACATGGACGCTGCCGTCGTGGAAGGCCAGTGCCAGCCCTGAGGGGACCCGCAGTCAGCGTGGGCGAGGGCTGGGCGCGAGCAGCTATGGGCATCAGCTTTGGACTTGAGTTGGGGGTGGCCCGTCGGGGGGCTGGAGCCCCCCAAGTCCAGCAGCCGCTCGCCCCATACCCTTTACTTTGTCTTTTTTGAGACAGGGTCTCGCCATGCAGTTCTGGCTTGTCTTAAGCTCACTTTGTAGCCCAGGCTGGCCTCCAACTTGCAAAAATCCTCCTGCCTCAGCCTCTTGGGCTGGGCTGGGCTGACAGGCATGCGCCACCACGCCCGGCTATACCCTTTTAGACCCCCAGAACATGGTGGCTTCAGACCCTGCCCCAGCTGCCCCAGCACCAGGCTGGGTCCCAGCTGATGTGGGATCAGGTTAGGGATATGTGTTCCCAATGAGGGACCCTTCAGTGCAGCAAGATCAGGGCTCTGGTGAGGGGCGCAGAGCAGCCTGGGCTCCTGGAGACTTCGGACAGTGGCAGGGTTGGGGGACTGATGGCAGCCACCAACACTCCTGTGGTCCTGAGAAAACCACTGGGCTCTGCTTCTCCTTGAGGGCAGGCCGGTCCCCAGGGCCCAGCACACACCAGAGGACTGAGCCATCCTCAGAGGTGGTGAAGAGGCCAGGCTGATGCTGAGAATCTGGGCATGGCTTCCAGGCCAGAAGCTGAGTCTCCACAGTCCTCTGTGGGCTCCCAACAATAGGCCCTGAGCCAGCTGGGCATGGGCTGACACGGGGAGGCTGAGGCAGGAGGATCCATGGCAAGTTAAGAGCCCAGCCTGGAGAACTCGAGAGCCGTGGTGAGACGCCACACTTGGCCCTGTCTCAAAATTAAAAATTAAAAAAAGTGGCCAGGAGATGGCGCCGAGTGTGAAGGCTCAGGGTTTGACCTGCAGCCTCCCCCCCCCCCCCCCCACACACACACACGAAGGTCAGGCTTGGTGTGCTCTTTGACACTTGGGAGAACAGCCTGAGGTACAGACAGACCCCAGCCCCTTACAGTGGGGAACAGCACCGGACAGCCTTAGGGCCAGCACTGTGGCTGCTAAGTGCGGCCTGGGAGAGAGTCACCCCATGTTATTGATCTGTAACTGCTCTTTGCATATGAAGGCGCAAAGTTTGTGTCCCCCAGGCCAGCTGGTCACCCACCCCCAGGGGACCTGCTGGGGGCCACATACCGAGGCCGGGATAGAACTGGGTGTCACTGGCCACCTTGAGGTCAGTGTTGGTGAGTGAGATGGGCAGCTTGGGCAGTGCAACGGCCGACACACGGTCCAGGTCGTTGGTGGCTGAGAGGATCCGCCATTTGAGGATCATGGGTTGTTTGTCACCAACTGGAATGTTGTGGGACAAGAAAATAGGGTGACAGAAAGAAGGGGGGGGACTGACAAAGCTGTCAGAGCACCCCGCGTTCTCTCCTCCTGGTCCCATCCATCCTTGCTGCCTCCTAAGCAGAGGATGCAGGGCTGGCCCGGTGGAGTGTGCAGCTCCTCCGGCTGGCTAGCTCAGGGTGGCCGTGACCCGAGGCTGCCCATGGGACTCAGCCCTGATTTCATTTCCAGAGGGGACCCAGGGACGCTAATCGCTGAGCTACACCCAAACCCTTACATTATTTCTACTTTGAGGCAGCGTCTTCTAAGTTGCCTAGGCTGGGCCTCAACTTAGGAACCCTCCTGCCTCAGCTTCCTGAGCGGCTGTGATTCAGCACCCAGCCAGCCCTGGGTGTGAGCTGGTGGTGGGGACACTTTCCTGTCCCCTGCTGGTGCAGTGCCACACTGACCCGGAGCCAGAAGCCCTTCCTGACCCAAGCCAGCTAGAGGTGACATTGTGTTTCTTGTCACCTGCGAAGTCCTGGTTAGAACCCAGTCCCCCAGTCCACCCCCAGAAGGCTGTGTGGCATGAGAGCCCCATGCCCTCAGCTGGTAAAGCAGCAGCCTCCACGCGTGGCCTTCAGTTTTCCAGCACCTACGCATGGCAGTGGGGACAGATGTCCCACAGTGACAGGAATAACCAGGCCCGGCGAGGACAAGGAGCCGGTCATGGACTCGGGGAGGGAAAGCAGTGCCCTGCATCCCCAGCCCCAGCCTCCTTCCCGTGGCCTCCCAGGCCCTCAGAGAATCTGGCCAGCATCTTTCTCCAGGGGAAACCAAGGCCTAGAGTAGTCTCAGTGTCTCTTGGAGGACCTGGTCACGGGCAGCATGGGGAGTGTGCAGGGCTGTCACCAGGGCCTGGCCTTGTGGACCTGCGCCCTGGCCTTCACCCCAGCGTGGGTCACGGCCACCAGCCCTAGGTCACAGGTCAAGGGGAGTGGGGGGCCCTTGGGAAGGTGGCAGGGGCTGGCAGAGGCCACACCCCGGGACCGTGAGCGTTTGTGGGAGTGATGACTTCCTGAATGGGTGAGATGCGCCAGGTTCCCAGGACTGTGTGATCGGGCTTCAGGGGACACTGCCATTCCTGACCACGGCAGGGCCATGGCTGTGCCCAGCGAGGCCCAGGAGGCAAGGGCTAGTGGCCACCTGGCCCTGAGGAGCCCGGACCTCTGGGCCTGCCTGCTGCTTGGGAGGTGACTCAGGGTGACTCGGCTGGAAGGGGCAACCTCCCCTTTGCTCCGGACCACACAATGGGAGGTTTATGTAAAGGTGGCTGCCAGTTCAGGGGCCTCTTGACCCCGCTCATTAGCGGCTTCCATCAGCGCTGGCCCGCCCACCAGGCCTCTGCAGGGCCCATTAGCACTAATGGGCAGCAGGCGCTGTCGGGGCGGGGGAAGGGGCGGGGGAAGGGGGCTGCACAGCTCGGGCTGGGCTGAAACCCACAGGCTCCTCAGGGGGGTCCGGGAATCCGGGGGGTTTTGAGAACTGAGTGGCTTCAGAGCTAGGCATGGCGGGGACACCTGTAACCCAGGACTTAGGAGACCGAGGCAGGAAGAGCCCCTGGAGTTTGAGGCCAGCCTGGGCTACACAGGAGTCCAAGGCGAGGCGGAACTGCACACCCTGCCTCAGTGAATCCAAAGACCAGAACACGACTGAGGTGGCCTTCAGGGAGGGCTGAGGGTGGGCCATGGCTCTGGGAGGGACCGGGAGAGCAGGGCTGCTGCAGAGGGGCCAGGGGACGCAGCCCCCACAAATCCACTCAGCCCCCTCCCCGCCCCGACCTCCTCGTGAAACTGGGGTCTCGGAAAGATTACACCCATTTTAGGCCACGGTGTCCCCCTGCGGTCCCGAAGCCCTGCTGGGGCCACAGCCTCACCCCGGACCTTGGCACGGCCACTCCCTGGGCTGGACCTGGGCTGCTCCCCCCTTGCTGGGTGATGGGGGCACGCAACTCCTCTTTCGGAGCCTGTCTCCTGCGCTCGGTGGCCAAGGAGGACAAGGAGGGCGGAGTGAACAAATGAACCTGCACAAATGAAAACCTAGCGGCCGTCGGGGTTGCTGCCTGCCTTCCGTTCCCAGCCCCCAGCGGCCCCCAACCCCCACCCTCCCCAGGGCGGCGGGGCCTCACCGGCGGGCGCGATCTGCTGGAAGATGTTGTTCACCGGCAGCCCCTCCTTGCGCAGGGACCAGCACTCCACCAGGCTGCTGGTCTGGCTGGACGCGCACAGCAGCACCTGCGGGGGACAGGGGCCTGGCGTCCTGTGTCCCCTCCCCACCCACTGCGGCCTCTCCGGAGACCGCGCATGTCACCACTAGGGGGCGCTTCCCGTGGTGGGGGGAAGGCCGAGACACCTGCGGCCTCAGAGATTTGTGGGAGCACAATGGGGTGTGGCAGGCTGAGCAACAGCCTCAGCGGCACATCTGTCCCATGGGTGTGGTGGCCCATGTCTGTCACCCCAGCTTTTGGGACACTGAGGCAGGAGGACTGCCATGATTTGGAGGCCAGTCTGAACTACACAGCGTGAACTCTTCTCAAAAAGAGAAAAAACAGCCGGGTGCGGGGGCGCGCGCCTGTCATCCCAGCACTCGGGAGGCTGAGGCAGGAGGATTGTTGGGAATTCGAGACCAGCTGGGCTACACAGTGAGCTCAAGGCCAGCCTGGACGGCATAGGGAGACCTCATCTCAAAGAGAACAAAAAAAAAAGACATACAAAACAAAAACAAAACCAACACTGTCCTAATCCCAGGGACCAGAGCACCCGTCACCTCCTGCAGCAGAAGGGGTGCTAATGGGGTCATTCTGACTGCCTGGGGCTCGGGGGTATGGGTCATGGGATGGCAAGGGGCACCGCTGGCTCTGCGGATGGAGGATGGGGCTACAAGCCAAGGGCTGCGGGCAGCTCCAGGTTCTCCCAGACACCAGGCCCCGCCCAGCGCGCCGGCCCCCACCTGCTCGGACATGTCTCGCGCCAGGAACTTGAGGTGGGTGATGGCGGGGAAGCGGTCCTTGCGGTGCGGGTCGGTGGTGCAGCGCATGAACAGGGAGGGCAGGATCTCGGTGTCGATGCGGCACTTCTCGCTGACCACGCTCACGCACACCTTGTAGAACTGCACGGGCAGCGCGCTGCTGCCGTCCGCCGTGGCCACCACGATGTTCCCACCGCCCGTGAAGGCGATGTCGGCCAGCGCCACACGGCCGCGCAGCCGGCACAGGCTCTCGGTGGACGTCAGCACCTGGCCGCTGGGCTTGAGCAGGGACACGGTGACCAGCCCGCTGACCGTCACGGCGATCCAGCCCTCCATGGGCTTCCCGCCGAACAGCGTGAGCGAGGGTGAGAACTTCACGCGGGAGAACTTCTCGCTGAAGCTGGAGGCGCCGGACTGGGGAGCGGGAGGGGGCTCGCTCAGCCCCTGGGTCACCGCGGGCACCCCACGCCCCTCACCCAAGGGCAGCACCCCGGGACGCCAGCGCACAAGGCAGAGGCGGCATGGTGCTCAACTACGGCCTCGCAACCTGGCACCATCCGAAATGGGCATCTCCTCCTTTCTAAGGTCCAAAAAACGGCTTCCGTTTACTTTTGCCATAACAGGGATTGAACCCAGGGCCTCTGCACTGAGCTCCACCCAGCCCTTTTTATTTCTTGAGACCAGGTCTTGCTAAATTGGGAACCTGCTCATTTCTCAGCTGGGGTAGCTGGCACCGCCTTCTGACTTGGTTTTTTTTTGTTGTTGTTACCAGGCATCAAACTCATGACCTCACATTTGCCAAGCAGGCACTTGGGCCGCTGAGCTAAACCCCTGGCCCAGGTTTTGGGGTTTGGTTTTGTGGGGTTTTTTTTTGGTGGTACTGGGGATTGAACTCATGACCTTGCACGTGCCAGGCAGGCGCTTATGCCGCTGAGCTAAAACCCCAGCCCAAAGTTTTGGTGTTTTTAACAAATTTTTTTTGGTTTTTCTGAGGTAGGATTTCACTGTGGTTCAGGTAGGCCTTGAGCTCATTTTGTAGCCCAGGCTGGCCTCGAACTTGCAACAATCATCCTGCCTGTCAGCCTCCTGAATGCTGGAATGACGGGTCTGAGCCACCATTCCCAGCTTGAACTCAGATTCAGAGTTTGATTCTAGGTGTGAACCTCGTCCAGAGCTCACAGAGGAACCTAGGACGCTCACACTGCACAGCAGACAGGATGGCCGGTGGGCAGTGGGGCGCGCATCTTGCTGGGGCCACCTACCTTTTCCACATGCAGGGCCAGCTTGACACCATTGTGCAGCCAGGACAGGGCCACGATGGGGTCGCCCTCCACCAGGCTGCCCACACGGCTCTCCCAGCTGTTGGCCAGGTGGTCCACCATGTTCCAGCACTTGATCTGCCCATCGGCATCAGCCGAGAGCAGCCGGGAGCCTGTGGGACAGAGCTACGTCATGGCCTCCCTGGACGAGAGGACTGAGCCCGAAAGGCAGGACCCACAGCTCGGGGACCTGCAGACCCAGGCTCCCAGCCTCACCTGACTGGTCCCACTCCAGGCAGGTGATGGCCTCGCTGTGGCCCGAGTTGATGGAGTGCACGTCCCAGGGGTGCTCGGTGTCCAGGATGTGGATCATGCGGGTCAGGTCTGGGGGGGATTGGCCATGGTCAGCCCTGCCACCTGGGCCTGCCAGAGGAGGCCGAAGCCCATGGGGTGGTCCCTGTGCTAAGGACCACAGCTGAAATGTAAGGAACTGGCCGCCGATGTGGCTTCGAACATGCTTTTGAAAGGGACACAGAAGCCAGGGGTGGTGGCGCACACCTGGCCCCCCCATGCTCTGGGAGGCCGAGTCTGGAGGGTTGCAAATTGCAGAGAAGCCTGGATGGCTCAGTGCGACCCACTCTCAAAATAAAAACTAAAACTGGGTTTCAGGCTGAGGCCTAATTTCCAGCGCTATAAATAAATACATAAACAAGACACAGACAATGAAACGGGAAGAAAATGACCTCAAAGGCTCCGAGTGGGCGCCTCCCTCTCCGTCTCCCTCATTATCCTGAGCCTCTGTGCTTTGTGACCCTAACAGCTCCTATTACCAGAGCAATGGCCAGGCCCGCCAGCAGGGGCCTGAGTCACCGAGTCACCGTGCCCTAGCCAGTCCACCCACGGTTGCCTTCACCAGGGCAACCCCAGGTCCCAGGCATGGGAGGGCTCTGAGCCTCTGCTTCCTGGAGGTGACAATGCCCAACCCCCAGTGCAGAGGGACGGGGCTTAAGACCCTGGCTGCCCATCTCCGAAGGCGCAGGGAGCAGCGGGCTGGGCAGGGACCCACCCTGGTCATCATTCCGCAGGTCCGTGGTGAAGGCGATGAGGTTTCGGCATGACCATGCACAGGCCAGGGGCACCGAGGGGCAGTGGGTGCTCTTGGGCCATTTCTCCCACTCGCACACGTATGCCAGATCCATGGTGCCCACCGTGCCCAAGGCCGTTGCTGGCTCCTGTCAGGGGCAGGGATGATGCGATGAGTGTTATACTGGGCTGCCCGGAGGGAACTAAGGACAGCATCAGCCAGTGCAAAGGTCCAGGGGTCACATGCAGCCTGGGCTGTGGCCAGATTTAAGCGTGGCGATTTTAGGACAAGAAGGTGGGGGGACGTTCCCGGGCCTGTGGGTGTCCATCCTCCACCAGGTGGGAGCCAAGAGGGCGGACACAGTCTTAGGTTTCTGCAGGCCCTTCAGGCTGCACTCTCCAGGGGCAAATCATGGAGGGTATGGGTGCAGTGGGGGACAGGGAGAGGTCACTGCCCTGGTGCAGGGGACAGCAAGGGCGGAAGGGGGTCAGGAGAGACTGTGCATGGACGCTGGGTCTATTCTGAGGGGAGAGCAGAGGCTTTGAGGACGTAAGGGGCAGGGCGGGAGGGGCAGTGACTTTCTAGGGACTTGGCATCAATGGGACAGCATCTCCCTGCACCACTGCAGTGGCCGGGGGAACACAAGTACTCTGACTCATTTCGCTCAATACCCCCCGCGCCGTTGCTTCTCACCCTACACGTCGCACCCTGGACCCCAAGCTCTCATCACAGGCCCCTTAAACAGCCTTCAGGCCCTGCCCCCAACACGCTTCCACCTCCAGACCCCGCGATTCCCCGGTGGGCCACAAACTCCCAGGTTGCACCCAGGGACCCAAGACCTCCAGACCCCGTACCAAGTTCTGCGACCGTCCCTGCACCCTCAGCTCTCTCTGTCCTGCTCCCAGACACTCAAGGTCCTCAGACCCCACTCCCCGACCCCAGCGTGGGCATCAGTGCGGGTCTCACCCCAAATTCCCGCCCAAGGCCCCACCCCGAGCTTCAAGTCGCTTACCCAGGATCCTCTACGGCCGGCCCCGCCCCCTGACCTGTAAGCCCCGCCCCGCATCCGGCAGGTCCCGCAGTAACTTCCAGGGGCCGCGGATGCCGTCCGGAGGCCGGCAGACCTCTCCAGGCCGCCACAGTTACGCGCTCACCTGGCTGGCACGAGCGCCCAGCCGAGCGGGCGGCCGCGGCCCGTACTCGCCCCAGCGGCCCAACTCCTGTGCCGCCATCTTTTCCGGACCAACGAGTCGCCGGAGCGGCACCAGGGCTTCGCAAAGACCTGTGGGATGGCGATGGCTCCAGCACAGCTTGACTTCTTGGATTATTTGCATATAGAAATTCCCAGCAGCCACTGCAGTTATATATGATAGAAATGAAAGACATTTTATGAACTTTGACTAATTAATATATTCAGTTTTTCGATGTTTGGATACTAATAGTATAAAAAAAAGCCAGTGAAATTTTAAAAAGTAATCACCCTTACTGAAAAGAGATTTATTTTAGGGTCTTTAAATAGGTGGTGA
Organism: Cavia porcellus; assembly: GCF_034190915.1. Taxonomy (NCBI): domain Eukaryota; kingdom Metazoa; phylum Chordata; class Mammalia; order Rodentia; family Caviidae; genus Cavia; species Cavia porcellus. The sequence goes on along the minus strand of NW_026947500.1, from coordinate 74,490,650 downwards.
GCAAGCACCTGGTTTGTGCTCGCTTCGGCAGCACATATACTAAAATTGGAACGATACAGAGAAGATTAGCATGGCCCCTGCGCAAGGATGACACGCAAATTCGTGAAGCGTTCCATATTTTTTATCTCTTCGGTCCTGATGCTCACTGGCAGAAAAACAGCCTCTGACACATGTGACACATGACATACCTTCATCTTTTTATGATTCATGTGACGTTTCCATTTTTTAAGCGTTCCTGCTTTTTCCACACACAGAAGAGAGAACATTGTTTCACTTAACATTACTTCCTGTTCCATCTGTTTTCCCACGAAAGATGCGGCCTCCTTTTTACACCTGAGTAGTACTCCATTCTGCATAAACATCCATTTTCTTGGTCCACTTATCTATTGAGGTACCCTGGGACCTCGTCCATGCCTTGGGCATTTTGTAAACAGTGCTGCAGGAACTCAGCCAAGTCTGGTCTCCACAGGCAAGTAGGGGAGCGGGATCATAGGTTGACTTTTTTTTTTAAAGCAGTGCTGGGTATGGAACCGGAGCTGAGGGTCCCCAGGGCAAGCACTAACCAGTGGGCTGCATTCCCAGGTTTTTTACTGTGAGACGGGGCCTCCAAACCGTACACCCACATGGTGGCTTGTGAACTTGTGGGTCATTTCAGTTTTAAACATCTCCCCCAATTCTTTTTCCAAAAGTGGATGCTTGGACCAGGTGTGGGGTCACACGCCTGTCATCCCAGCACTGTGGGAGGCTGAGGCAAGACGATCCAGTTCTAGATCCATCTTGGTAAGTTAATGGCTTAAAGAGACCCTGCCTCACAATAAGAGTCAAGAAGGGCCTGGAGACTTAGCTCAGTGGCATAGCTTCCTGCTTGCTAAACACAAGGTCTTGAGTTTGATCCCTGTTACAGAAAGGAGCCTTTTTTTTTTTTTTTTTTTTTTGGCTGGTCCTGTCATCCCATCACTCGGGAGGCTGAGGCAGGAAAATCATCTAGAATTTGAGGTCAGTCTGGGCTTCGAGGGGTGGGGACGCCGGGGTACTTTTTTCCCCCTTCTGTACTGGGGATAGGACCCAACGTTGGCACTGAGCTGCATCTCCTGGCTGCCTGGCTTTTGTGTGTGTGTGTGTGTGCCAAATTGTGTTTGAAAAACCAAAAGTGGAGAGTGGGGGGGGTTGCTGTAAACTAAATACAGAAAGGGACACCCTAGAGGAGGCCGGGCAGCCTGGATAGCCAACAGCCCAGCCATCTGTCCATCTGTCCGTCTGTTCATCCATTTGTCCATCTCACTTCACAGGCCATCAGATACGCACGGGCTCCAGGGTGTGGACTCCCTAGAGCAAGGGCTGTTAGAACCAGACTGGGACCGACCGACGGAGCACACAGCAGCGGGGGACGTCTGGAGCCAGGCAGGTGGCAACTGAGGACGTTGGCCAGGGCCCCAGGAGGCGGGAGAGGCGAGCAGCTCATCTTTCAGTGGCTCGGGTTGTAGTTTTTGTTTTTTGCAGTGCTGGAGATACAGTCCAGGGCCCGGTGCCTTACTGTGTAGCCCAGGCTGGCCTTGAACTGGCAGTGATCTCCTGCCTCAGCCTCCCGGGCGCAGGGATGACAGGCCTGCGCCCCAAGATGCCCAGTCCCCATCCCCCTTTTTGTAATTATTTGTTTCAGCCTTTTTGGTTCTGAGTTGGTCGCTAAGTTGCCAGGCGCCTCCTACCTCGCTGTGCAGCTAGGGGGAACCAGTAACCGCCTCACCAGCCTCCCACAAGAGACCCCATCCCCATCGGTGTCCCAAAGCTTGCAGGGGGACCCGGGTACCCATGAGGACCGGCTGGGTCTCACAGAAGCCTGTCACCCAAGGCTCTCACCCTCAGGGACCAAGACCTGCGAAGTGCTGACCCGACAAACAACGCAGCCTGTGGCCAGAGCACCAGTAATTTATTAAACGTCACCCCTCCCCACCCCCACCACACATAACAAGGGGCCACACAGGGGCCGGGGGTGGCCTGCTCCATACCCGGGTGCCCTGGGGCCCCTTGACCTCCCAAGCCAGAGCCAGGCTGTGCAGAGGAGGTGAGGACAGAGGCTTCTGGCTGGAAGTCCTGGGTCCCCAGAATACCGGGGGTGTGTGAGGAGCAGGCCGGTGGGGCGTGGTGGCTCACACATTAAAAGCATCACGCACCAGCCCTTGAGACAAAGCTGCGTGTTGGGTCTCGGGGACCTGTGGGGGTCACACGCCGACACACACAAGGACAGCTTAAAAAGTGGTAAAAGACAAGCGGGGACCACGACAAAGCCCCACAGGAAACCACCGGGGTGTTTTTTTGGTTTTTCCCTCCAAAAGACAAATTTAAAAGTCTGTAACAAACCTTGCCTAATTCATTAAAAGTGACAAAAATTCAGCCTTCTTGCTGGCTGTTCAAGCCTCAGGCTGAACCCAAATTAAAAAAAAAAAAAAAGCTATACAAAACTTTCAGATGGAAGTACCCAGTGAGATCTCCCCACCCAAACACAAGTCCCAGGGTGGTACACGTGGGGGCTGGGACACTCAAGGCAACCCCTGTCCCCAGACTTGATCTTTTAAGAACTGTGCAGGGTGGGGGACAAGGATGAAGGAGAAAGGGCCACCCCAGAGGGCAAGCTGGTTTCTAAGAATGAAGTCTAAAAACAGGACGTGTCTCAGCAGATGGCCTCGGAGGTCTGGTCTGGACGTGGTATGGTGGCGTCAGCTGAGCTGCTCCAGGTAGGCAGACAGGAGCAGCCCGGGGGGCAGGAAGTCCAGGTGGCGGTTGCTGACCTTCATCTGCTTCCCGCCCTCCAGCTCAGCACCTGCGAGTGCAAGGCGTTGGTGGGGGAAGAAATGACCCTGAGTGCCCCCCTCGCGTCCCACATGCAGGCAAGGACACGAAGGCCCAGTGGGTCCAGGCCCAGCCCAGGTTGGGCCCCGGGCAGCCGCCCTGCCCCCGCCAGCTCAGGCTGCAGAAACAAAAGCAGGTAGGTGTAGGGCTGAAGCTCAGGAGGGGCGGCAAGGCCTGGGTTGCCATGGAAACCATCTCCCTGGCAACTCCAGGCAGGAGCCAGGGACAGGTGTGGGAAGCTGGGACCACACGGGGGTGCTTTGGGCTGTGCTAGCTCCCTCCCTCCACAAAGGCGGGGACACGGGGTGGGGCACAAGGGGGGCCTTATGCCTATGCACGCCCAGACAGAGGCCTGGTCTCATTGCCCAGGCTTGGTCACCACAACTGGGATCCCCTGCCGGAGTGACGCAGAGGCCAAGCGGGTCTCTGTCCCCAGCACTTGATGGGTTTTTTGTTTTGTTTTGTTTTTTGGGGATGGAAGCCCAGGCCTCTTGACACAGGGTATTGCTATGTTGCTCAACAGTCCACTCTAGTCTTCAACTTGGGATCTTCCTGCCTCAGCCTCCCAGCACGCTGGGGGACAGACTGCACCACCAGCCCGACTGCTGTGGACCCCACTGCCACGCCTCCCTCCACCTGCCCCCTGCTGCCGGCCACCGCGGGCCGCACTTACTAGCTGATATGAGGTCCATGTACTGGCACAGGGCGTGGAGCAGCAGCCGCTCGAAGCTGCGGAGGGGAGGGAGTTAGCTGCGGATGAAAGCCGCGGTGCGAGGGCAGCAGGAGGGCTCTCCACGCCCACTACCTGTTGTCCAGCATAGCCGTGTACACGGCCTGGGGGGACACGGAGAAGAACCTCGACAGCCGCTCCTCCCAGGTCTCCAGCGTCTCCTGCAGAAGAGATGCCCCAGATGGCAGGCCACTGTGTGACCCTGCCTGTTGGTCAGGTTCCCGGGGCTTGGGACAGCCTCTGGGGCCTGAATGGCAATATGACCCACTACATGAGGCTGTTCCCAATAGTACGAGGCACTTAAACATGTCCATACCACATCCATCTTGTTCCTTCCCCCTAGCGAACTCCTATACATCCTGCTGTGCCCACTTCCATTATCCCTATAGTCTCTTGGGTCTATATCCTTTGTGTCCCATCATGCAACCCGCCCTGGATAATTTGTTTCCCTTCAACCTGATCCCAAACCCTAAAGAAAAACGTGGTTGGGAGAAAAAAGCAGCTGGCTGGCCTGGCACGTACCATGGGGATGCGACCCCGCTTGAGCACGGATCGCAGGCGTCGGCTGATGCGCTGGAAGCACTGGCGAGGGGTGTAGGCTGGGTCCTCTGGAAGAAGCCACCATGGCTGTGAGGCCCCACCCTAGGCCCCGCCCACCGACAAACCACACCCCCTTTCATATCCTGGTCCCGTCCACCCCTGCTGGTTGGTCCTGCCACTCCAGCCTTGGCCAACCCGCACCCTAGCTCTTGGCTCCACCCCAAAGCTCTGCCCACCCGAGCCACACCCCCTTCTTACATGCAAGTCCCAATCCGTCTTGACCACACCCCTAAAACGGCTCCCACCCACCAATCACCCGCCATGTACACCCTGGGCCCACCCACAAGTCCACCTCTTCGGCGATCTTCACCGCGGCCAGGGCCCCTCCTCCGGGCCCTGCTCTGATCCTGGTCCTCCAGGTAGCGCAGCACCCGTTCCTGCTCCTCCCCGGAGCGGTTCATGAAGTCGTTCCATACCTGGAAGAGAGGCGGGCGGTGACCACCACACTGGGCCTCAGTTTCCCCTCTGGCAGTGTAAATGGACACAGGAGGCAGGCCGGAGACACTGTGGGGGTGCTAACGCAGCTCCCACACCCTAGTGGGCTCCTTATCCAACACCAGGAGCCTTGGAACCGGGCCGGGGACTCCCGGGAAGGGCAGGCGCCTGGCCTGGCCTGGCCTGGCCTTACCTCCATGTAGGTGGCATTGCTGCAGGCCTCTGCAAAGATGCCTGGGGCCGCGGCAGGCGTCAGGTCCCCATCTTCCAGAGCAGGTGGCCCCCCGTCTGTCTCCAGCAGGGTCAGGAGGTATTGGGCTGGATGAAAACAGGCGGAAGCTATGCAACCTCCACAGCTCCCGCGTCCTTCGATCTGCTTTGTTAAAGCCCCAGTTCCAACGCCCAGACAGGACTCAGCTCTGATCTAGTTGGGGAGAAGTCTGTTTCCTGCCCCCTGACCAGTACCAACACGCCCCCCACAGCCCTGCCTACTGTTCTCCAGCCGCTGGAGGCTCTTCCGACCCTTGGCCCTGGGCACCAGGTCTGAGTTCCGCACGGCCTGGTTGATGAAGTGCTGCTTCCGTCTGGAGGCTGAGAACCTCTTCACCTGGGAGGTGGCTAGGGCAGGCAGGCAGCCCTGAAGAGGCCTGGAAGCAATGACAAGGGGGTTCCTGGGCGGAATCAGACTGCAGCTGGGTCAGGCAAACAGCTCCAAGCCGGCTGGGTTTCAGTCTCAAGCCCAGGGGGGCCCAGGGCCGCCGGGACTCGAACCTGCGGCCCTGGGGACTCTAGGGAACCAAGAGCCTAGACTCTCAAGCCTGCCCCCACCGCAGCAGCAGGAAGCCGCGTTAAAGCCGCCTGGCCTGAGCGAGTGTGGGGACCTTGCGGAGCCGCAGGGCTAAACTAATCCCAAACCAATGGGGCTTAAGTGGCCGCGGATTAGCGGGCTCCCGCCGGCACCGGGCGAGCCTCCTGCTGGGGGGCAGGCAGGTGCCAGTCTCAGTGGCCACCCAGGGTGTGCGGCAGCTCTGGGAAGGAAATTTTGCAGGCAGGAGAAAGCGCAGCAGGCCAGACGCCCCAAACTCGCAAAGCCCCCCATCTGGAGGCCTAGTGCAGCTGCTCCGCCATCAACCCAGCTACGCGGGAGGCTGAGGCAGGAGAGTACCGCAGTGGGGCCCAGCCGGAACTACTTAATGGAGAAATTAGCTCAAAATTGTAAAAATTCCTGCCTGGTGAGGTTGAGGTCGTGAGTTTGATCCCTAGTGCAAAACAAAACAAACCAAACATATATTTTAAAAATTATGAGGGGCTAGAGGCGAGGCTCAGCGGTACAGCACCCCTGGGTTCAATTCCTAGTACTGCAAAGAATTAAAAACAACTCCCCAATCAGTGCTCAGCAATAATCATCTCATGATTCCAAGGCACAGCGGAAAAGTCCACCCAAAGTTTCCTGGCATTCAGTGTCCACCACACAAATTAAAGATAAACGGGCTCGGGCCAGGGGTTTAGCTCAGCGGCACACGCCCGCCTGGCAAATTCGAGGTCCTGAGTTCGATCCCCGATACCAAAAAATCAAAAGAGACACGGCCTCCTGACACTCCAGGGCCCGCGGTAAGACACCCGGAAGGCCAGGCGTGAGCGCAGGGTGTGCTGGGTCTGCACCTGTGTCCGGAGACCCCAGCACTAAGTTTCTGCATGGTGGCGCACGCCTGTGATCCCAGCACTCACTCGGGAGGCTGAGGAAGGAGGATCACTGCGAGTTTGAGACCAGCCTGGGTACAAAGTGAGTTCAAGGCCAGCCTAAAATGCATAGAGACCCTGTTTCAAAAAAAACAAAATAAAATATAAAAACCAGGCTCACCCACCTGCCTACCTCCTGGGACGGGGAGCTCACTCCCTCACTCACCGTGCCTGGCCACGGGGGTTCCCTACATCGGGCGTTGCCTCCATGCTGGGCTCATTCCCCGTCCCCTACACTGTCCCTCGAGGAGACAAACACTGTGCAGCTGATGTCACGCACAGGTTGGGAAACCCAGGGGCAGTGTCTCCGCCCTCAGCTGCAGGGGCGGGCGCTGCAAAGCCAGTCTGGGCACAGTGACGTCCCCTGGGTGCTCGGAGAACGCTGTGCACTGTGCCAGGCTGGCACCTCGGGGGTGCCCTACTGAGCCCCAGGGAACCCCAACCTCCCTACACCAGGCAGCTGCTTGGCGCAGATAAGAGCCTACATCCGGGGCCCAGGCGCACCGCCTGGGAGCCGCCCGGGGAAACATGCCTTTACCCTCCACCGCGCATGCGCAGGCACCACTCTGACCCGACCTTGACCCCAAGTCACCCTGGGGTGCCAAAGGCCCAACCCTCCGCCCAGCACCTTTCTCTATCTGACTCCCTGGGTCTCTTTCCCAATGTCACCTTCCTACAGCGCCCCACCCCAGGTTCCAGTCTTTCTTCCTGCTTCCAGGTTGGCACCGGAACCAGCTGGGCCACCAACTTCTTGTTTACTCCCGAGCCACTTTCTACTGCTCTGAACCCAGAAGGACAAGCGCGGCCCTCAGTCACACAACCTGCAGCAGCCATTGAGGGGTCACCCCGGCCATTGTTTGTTGAGTGAATAACAAAACTTCTTTTACATGATTAACCAAGAGCAGTTGGGCCACTTTTCCACACCATCCAATGAGACCACTTTACAGCCAGAGAAACTGAGCAGTTAAGGGGTGCTAGAGATGCTCACGCTGTGGGGTTCCAGCGGGAGCCTAAGGAAAACCGGCCTCCCCCCTGCCCCAGAGCCCATTTCTCCCTGCACACTGCCACTGCCCGGGGATGAGCACACCCTGGGAGGCTGAGTCAGGGAGATCGAAAGTTCAAACCCAGCCTGGACAATTTGAGTGACTCTGTAAGACCCTGTCTCAAAATATTTTATGAAAAAAAATGTTATGAAGGGCTGTGGACCAAGCTCAGGGGAAAGGCCCAGGGTCCTCCCTGCCCCTGCTCGGCCAGCCCCAGGACAAGAGGAAGCTACAGGACTTCCCCAACAGGAAACAGGGCGTAGGACTCAGCAGGTGCGGGCAAGGCAGGGGTCGGGGAGACCAGCGACTCCCAGCCCCCGGGCAGGAGGAGAAGATTGCCAGGGACCCGCCTGGGCCACATTTCCACACCCAGGGCCACACCTGCCTCTCGCACCTAAACTGGCTCCAGGGCCAACACCTGTCTTCCAAGCAGGAGAAGAGCCCGAGGTAGGAGGATCTCAAGTTGCAGGCCCGCCTGGGCCACCCCGTGACTCAGCAGGCCCCCGCCTAGGTGTCCACAAAGCAATGAGGAACCACTAATGAGACAGCAATACAGCATGCGGTGACGAAATCACACTAAGTGATGGTAAAGTCACTGACACAAGAGGACATTCAGGGGAGTCACAAAGACCACCTAGAAGGAGCCCAGCATGGCGCGCACCTGTTCATCTCAGCACTAGGGAGGTCGAGGCAGGAGGATTTCAACGACCTCCAGGCCAGCCTGGACTACAATGAGACCGTCTCAAAAAAAAAAAAAAAAAAAAAAAAAGGCTAAGAAGCCAAGTTGGAGGGGGCACCCCTGTCATTCCAGCACTCGGGAGGCTGAGGCAGGAGGATCTCTGTGAGTTCAAGGTAAACTACAAAGTGAGACCCTGTCTCAGGGGGAAAAAAAGGTGGGGGTGAGGTAGGACTGTAACCCAGTGTGAAGACCCTGGGTTCCATCACCAGTATGGAAAAATTAAAATATACAAACAGACGTTCCTGTCACCGTGGGCACCTAAGAGCTGGGTGCCTGGTCTCAGGTACTCAAAAGCAGTCACCAATGAAATCCCATTTTACAGATGAGAAACTGAGGCAATGGGCCCAATAACTGACTCAAATCTCACAGACTCCTTTGTAGGAGGCAGAAATAAACCCCAAAGCCGGGCATTCTGATGCACGCCTGTCGTCCCAGCACTCGGGAGGCTGAGGCAGGAGGATCGTTGCGAGTTTGAGACCAGCCTGGGCTACAAAGCGAGCTCAGGGCCAGCCTGGACTGCACAGCGAGACCGTGTCGCAAAAAAACAAAGCAAAACAAGAAATGGACCCCCACAAACGTCACCTCCACGGACAGTGGGAGACCCACGCAGGTCCAGCCCCGTCAGGGTCCCGGGACCCCCATGAGGCCCCGAGGCGCAGACCCCTCCCCACTAAACCTGGCCTCGCACCCCGGGCGCAGGCGGAGCGCGGCTGCAGGACGCAGGGGTGCGCTCACAGCCCTGCGGGGTGCAGGCGCCCAAGCCGGCCGGGCAGCCTCGGGGACCCCCCGCCCCCGAGACAGACACGGAGCCGGGGGAGCGGAGCCCTCCCCGGGCACTTCGTGGGCTCCCGAGAGCCAGGAAGACGCCCCAAGTGTGGGGTGCGGGGAGGAAGGGGAGGGCGCGGGGCCCGGCCCGGGGGGGGAAGCCCGCGCCCCCCAGTCTCCCGCGAGCCCCCGCGCGCTCACAGCCTCCGCCGCGCGCCCGGGGCGCCCCCGGCCGCCGCCTCCGCGCCGCCCTCCGGGGTCTCCAGCGCCACCATGGCCGGGCCGCGCTCCGCGCCCGCTGCCGGCCTGCGCCGCCGGCGGAAGTGACGGAGGGGGCGGGGCCCGGCGGGGACGCGGGGGAGGGGCGGCGGAGTGCGAGCGGGGCGGCCCTCCCGCCTCCCGGGGGCCCAGCGCGGTCGCCACCGGAGCTCGGCCCTGATTCCTGGTCCCTGGCGCACGCCTGGAAGCCCGGCTCTCGGGAGGCTGAGGCAGGAGGATCGGTGCGAGTCGGAGGCCAGCCTGGACTGCATAGCGAGACCCAGTCTCCAAAATCAATCGGTCAATCAATAACAAAAACCCGGGGCAGCGTTACCCCATCCCCTCTCTGTCCTTCTACGTTTATTATTCATTCAACAAGCATGCGTGCGCTCCAGCGGTGACTCAAGAGAGGCTCCTGCCCCCCCAGTGCGGGACGGGAGTGGGCAGTCCAGGAGCTGCGTGGTAGCGGGAGTGGCCGTGGGGAGGAGGATGCCTCAGCAGAGGAACAGCCTGTGCAAAGTCCCGGGGGCATGGCGATCCCGAGCGAACCGGTGCCCTGAGTTTGCTTTTGTTTGTGTGTTTGGTTGGTTGCCTTGGTTTTTTAGGGACAAAGCCTTGCTGTGTAGTGCAGGCGGGCCTCGCCTGGCGGCCTTCCAAGTACTATGACAGGCGTGTGCCATCACGGCAGGCTGGCTGTAGGAGTTTTTTTCTTTCAGTCGAATTTTTTGTTTATTTTTTGGCACCAGGAATAGAACTCCTGACCTTGTGCTTGCCAGGCCGGCGCTGAGCTACTGGTGTATTTTAAATAAACACAATCATCACAAGCGCCTTAGAGAACTTGTACCTGCACATAAAACTGGATTTCCCCCGCTCCCTGCCCCCTCCAGCCCCGCCTCCTCTCCCTGTTTACAAAAGCAGGGGGCGCTTACTTCTTTTAGGAAGACGCCAGAAGGGGACTGGCTGGGTCACATCTCCAGCCCCAGTTCTTTGAGGATCTCCACGCTGGCTTCCACAGTGGTCGCGCCAGTCCCGCCGAGAAGGGCTCCTCTTTCCCGATGGCCCTGTATCAAGTGTCACTGGCTGATTTTGTTTTGTTTTTCTGAGCCAGGGTCTCGCTGTGCAGTCTAGGCTGGTCTTGAGCTCACTTTGTAACCCAGGCTGGTCTCGAACTCGCAGCGATCCTCCTGCCTCAGCCTCCCGAGTGCTTCAGCAAAGAAAGAGCAAGGAGGGAGAAAGGAGAGAAGCTGGGGACGGCGGACCCAGCAGAGCACAGGGTGTGAGACTCGTGCAGATACCTGGGAAGAGGGAGAGAAAGCGATGGGGAGGCAAGCGCGCCCCCTCGTGGCAGGGGTGCGAAACGCTGGCGGGGACGTTTAGTTCCCAGATCTGGCTCCTGGGTTAACTGCAAAGGTCCAGGAAAGAGGTGGGAGCTTAATCCCAGAGCACGCTGCCTGCCACCTGCTTCCCTAAGTTCTCCTTTTTATATTTATGCATGCATAAATTTACACTCTGGGGGATTGAACCCAGGACCTTTGCACTGAGTTCATCCCCAACACTTTTTATATTTGTATTTATTTTGCCAGGATCTCGCCATGCAATCCAGCCTGGCTTTGAACTCACTATGTACCCCAGGCTGGCCTAGAACTCACCACAGTGATCCTCCTGCCTCAGCCTCTCCAATGCTGGCATTATAGGCATCCACCACCACACCTGGGTTTTAGTTTTGTTTATTATTATTTTTTTATTTCTCTGGTCTTTTCTGAGGGAGAGTTTCATTAAAAGGTTCAGCTTGGCCTTGAATTCAATTTGTAGCCCAGGCTGGCCTCGAACTCGCAGCAATCCTCCTGCCTAAGCCTCCGAGTGCTGGGATGACAGGCGTGCGCCATGTGCCTGGTTTATTTTCATTTTCACTTTGAGTCAGGGTCTCATGTCGCCCTGGATGAGCTCCATGTCTTCTCACTTTGGGGATAACAGACTTGTGTCACCATGCCCTGATTCTTTTAGTTTTTTTTTTTTTTTTTTTTTTTTTTTTTTGTTTTTTTGTTTCAGGGACCAGACTCACGAACTCGCGCTTGCCAGGCAGGCACTCACACCTCTGAGCTAAATCCCCAGCCCTTTTTAGTATTTCTTGCTGAGTGACAGCCTCTTTTTCTCTGCTCCATAGTATGCCGCTGTGGCCTGAGTCTGCCGAAGCCCAGGACAGACTGCGGGAGGTCTCTACGAGGTGACCCCGGTGTGGGATGGTGGGGTCCAGGTCCCCCCTTTTAGAATCACCTTCTCCCTGGTTCCTGCAGCCAGAGGTGCGAATCCCTCACGTGCTCTGCAGATGTCAGTCGGACGCCCCACGGGGCGCCAGCTTCCACATTCAGCAAGACCCCGCCGGACCTGAGCGGGGCCGTGGTGCACGCACACCTGTAATCACAGTTACTGGGAAGGCTCAGGCAGGAGGATGCAAAGTTTGAGGCCAGCCTGCCTCAAAATAAAAAGGGCTAAGGTGAGGGGAGTGCCGCTCAGTGGGGGGAGCCTTTGCCAAGCTGGCGGGACACCCCAACTTCCATCCTTGACACCACCAAAAACTAAAAATAAAAAGTCACATGTCAGCAGTGCCTCGCCTACCCAGAACCGTCCAAGGCACCCGGGATCCTGGGACAGACGCTCGGGACCCTCTGCAGCGCTCACCTCGGGTCTCGGCCCCCCAGCACCCCCACTATTCTCCCTGCTCCCCTTCCCTGCACCCCCGCCCCCGCCCTGGCCCTGGCCTTGGCCTTGGCGGTGCCACAAGGGCGGGCGGATGGTGGCGGGGGGCGCGCACGCAGCGCAGCCGCCAGAAGGCGGGGGAGAAAGGCGGGGCGCACGGTATAAACGCGGGGCGCTGCGCGCGACCGGAGGAATCGCGGAGCCCAGCAGCACCGCCGGGAACCTCCTCGGGACCTGCGCGTCTCGCCCCAGCTCCCCCGGACGTCCCGGGCCGGGTCCAGGCGCGCAGGAGGAGCAGCAGGAGACTGCGGGGCCATGCGCGCTGCGGCCACTCCGGGGCCCAACGCGTCCTGGGCGGCGCTGGGCAACGGCTCGGACGGCCCGGACCCCGCGCCGCTGCCGCTGGACGCCTGGCTGGTGCCGCTCTTCTTCGCCGCGCTCATGGTGCTTGGCCTGGCCGGGAACTCGCTGGTCATCTTCGTCATCTGCCGCCACAAGCCGATGCGGACGGTGAGCAACTTCTACATCGGTGAGTGCGGGCGCAGGGGCGGAGGGGGCGGCTCCCCAGGACTCGGCTCTCTCTCCTGCAGGCCCCCCCCCCCAGTCCTCGTCTCTGCACCCCTCAGACCGGAGCTCGCTGTCTCGGCCACCGGCGCTCAGCTGCCGGGAAGCAGAGCACTGTGGCGCACGCGTCCGGAAGGCTGAGGCAGGAGGGTCGCAAGTTTGAGCCCAGCCTGGGCAATTTTAGGAAGCGCGCATCTCAGGATTAAAAATAAAAAAGGGGCTGGGGATGTGACTCAGTGCAAAAATTCTGGGCTCCATCGCCAGCGCCAAAACAAGACAAAACAAAAAAGACTAAAAAAGGAGGCTCATAAAAAGAGGGGTGCCCGGGAGACCCCGTCCACTGCCAGAGTCCTATTGCAAAATTGTTCCGTGGCTCGAATGCACAGGTCCGTGGGGTGTTGGGGCAGCTTCGACCGCTGCCCCGGGCGCTCTGAGCCTCAGCTGGCCCCTCTGGGTGCTGGGGTGCATGGGTGCGCGCGGCGTTCCTTCTGGGGTGACTGTGGGGCTACGCCCCCCCCCCCCGACACACATACTATTTTTTTTGACATAAGGTTCCCTTTATGTACTTCAGGCAGGGACTGAACTCTCAGCGATCCTCCTGCCTCAGCCTCCCCAGTGCTGGGATCACAGCCGTGCACCGCCACACTATGATGCCGACCCCAGTTTGGGAGGGAGGAAACGGAGCCCGGGACGGAGCGGAGCGCTCAGTGCCAGGGCAGGGGTGCGGCGGGTGGTGAGCGCGCGGCCAGCGTACGGGCACCCGGGGCTGCGCAGCTCTGCTCCTCCGAGCTCTGGGGTGCACCTGGGGCCGGGGAGGCCAGACCCCACATGCCCCTCCGACTCCCGCAGCCAACCTGGCGGCCACGGACGTGATCTTCCTGGTGTGCTGCGTCCCCTTCACGGCCCTGCTGTACCCGCTGCCGACCTGGGTGCTGGGTGACTTCATGTGCAAGTTCGTCAACTACATTCAGCAGGTGCGCGCTGGGCCGGGGACCCGGGATGGCGCGGGGCGAGGGGCGGGGCGTGGGTCTGTGGGGCGTGGCTTGGGAGTCGATGTGTGCAGCGCCTTTCGGGGCGTGGTCTGTGGGGGCGGGGTCTTGGGGCGGGGCGGGGCGGTGCCTTTCTTGGGCGGCTCAGGGCGTGGCCTGTGAGTGGGCGTGGGCTTGAGGGCGGGGCCTAGGTGTGGGCGGTGTCATCTAGGCAGGGTCTTTGAGGGGCGGGGTCTGTGTTTCCATGGAGATACCCGCTGCGAACTGGTGGTCCGTAGCAGGAGGTGCGGAAGAGCAGGTCCCAAGTTCCCTCCCCAACGCGGTCTGCGTGGCCCGATGTGTGTGCGTGGGGAGGGGACACAGGGCCCAAGCACAGAGCGTTGCCCTCTCCCCACCTTTCCAGGTCTCCGTGCAGGCCACGTGCGCCACCCTGACCGCCATGAGCGTGGACCGCTGGTACGTGACCGTGTTCCCGCTGCGCGCTCTGCACCGCCGCACGCCGCGCTTGGCGCTGGCCGTCAGCCTGGGCATCTGGGTGGGTGAGTGCAGCTCGGGGGGCCGCGGGAAGAGGAGGGGGACAGGTCTGCGGGCCCATGGGTGTCCCTGTCCCCGGCCTGAGGCTGGCATCTGGGAAATGCGTGCGGAAGGTTTCCTAGCGGAGGAGGCTCACCCAGCAACCCGAGGGGCGCATGGGAGCCTGGCATCCCAGGGCTCTTGGAAGCTGAGGCAGGAAGATCTCAGTCTGGGCGATTTTGGGAGCTTCTGGCTCAACTAAAATAATAAAAGGGGTGGGGCATGGCTAAAGGCAAAGACCCGGGGTCCCGTCCCCAGGGTGTGCTCTGTCCCCGGGCCCCTGGCGGCGTCTCCATCCTGGCGCCTGGCCTAGGCTCGGCGGCCCTGTCCGCCCCGGTGCTCGCCCTGCACCGCCTCTCCCCGGGGCCGAGGACCTACTGCAGCGAGGCCTTCCCCAGCGCCGCCCTGGAGCGCGCCTTCGCCCTCTACAACCTGCTGGCGCTGTACCTGCTGCCGCTCGCGGCCACCTGCGCCTGCTACGGGGCCATGCTGCGCCACCTCGGCCGCGCCGCCCTGCGCCCTGCGCCCTCCGACAGCACCTCCCAGGTTTGCAGCCCAGCAGGGCGGCCCGGGGCTGGAGACGTCGCGGTTTAGGGGACCCGTTTGACCCCACCTTCCCTCTAACTGGCTCCTCCGTCCCCAGGGGCGGCTGCTGGCCCAGCGCGCGGGGGCGGTGCGCGCCAAGGTGTCCCGGCTGGTGGCAGCCGTGGTGCTGCTCTTCGCCGCCTGCTGGGGCCCCATCCAGTTGTTCCTGGTGCTGCAGGCCTTGGGTCCGGCCGGCCAGTGGCACCCGCGCAGCTACGCCGCCTACGCACTCAAGACCTGGGCGCACTGTATGTCCTACAGCAACTCGGCCCTTAACCCACTGCTCTACGCCTTCCTGGGCTCCCACTTCCGCCAGGCCTTCCGCAGCGTGTGCCCCTGCGCCCCAAGGTGCCGGCGGCGGCCCCGTGCCTCCGCGCTCCTGGCTCGTGGTGCCCCCCAAGCCGAGCTGCGCTGCTTGGGCGCCCAGCCGGTGCCACCCGGACTCTGAGGCCCTGGAGTCGGGGCCTGGCCCCGTGCAGCTTGTGAGTCCTGGGGGGCTCGCAGCCCCTTTCTTAGCCCCTGTGGCCACCTGGGCGAAGCTTGTTTTCCTGTTAATCGTGGTTTTCTTTTTTTGTCGCGTCCCTGTGTGGGGCTTGGTCTTCATTTGTTGTGATGTTTGTTGTTGACACCATGATCACTATTTCTGAGCGTCCTCCAGGGGAGGCCCCAGCGGGAAGACTCGACAGAGCTTTCCAGAGAGAGTTGGAGGTCTCCCCACACTTTGTGGTTGACTGTGCCATTGCTAAGATCCCAGGACTTCTCTGGATCTTAAAATGCGGGGGGAGAGGGAGGTGTGCACGCCTTGACCAGTGACACAGAGGGACCCTGTGGCTATCAGGGGAGCATCTGGCCTGGACTGGGGGAGCAGTGGTGTCCTTGCATAAATCAGCCCTGTCTTGGGGAGCAGTGCACTTATTCTAGCACTCTGGGAGGCTAAGGCGGGAGGGTCTCAAATTCCATCCCAGCCTGGGCAACTCAGCAACTTAGGAAGCCTCTGGTTTAACTGAATAAAACAATTAATTAACAGGCCTGGGGGAGGTCTCAGTGCAGCGGCCCGGTTCAGTCCCTCCTACTGCGAAATCGTCCTCTTCATCACTTCTGTGTGGGCTGGAGTGCACGGGGCTGCGAGCGAGCACACACGATCAATTGCTCCGTAGCAGATCACCCCAAAACAGACCAGTGAGGGGTGGGGTATAGCTCAGTGGCACAGCAGGAGCTTAGCATACAGGAGGTGCTGGGGTTCCAGCCCCAGCCCCACAGTGAAATAGAACAAAACCAAACCAAAGCCACGGTCCTGCAGCGTCAGTGTGCCCAGGGTCCGGTCTGTGGTTGACGGCTAGCTCGGCCACGCGCTAGCTCCGCTATCCCTGACCGCAGGACCTTGATCTCGGTGCCTGGGCCTCACCTGGGAAACTAGAGGCAGCTTTGGTCCCCACTCTAGGAGGCTGAGGCAAGAGAATCGCAAGTTTAAGGCCAACCTGGGCAGTTTAGTGACTGCGAGATCTTGTCCCAAAAAATAAAAATAAAAAAGGTCTGGTGGGGGCGTAGCTCTATGAGAAAACTTTGGGTTCTGCGCTTCCTAAAAAAAGTGGACCAAGGCCGGGCATGGTGGCTCACACCTGTCATCCTAGCACTTGGGAGGCTGAGGCAGGAGGATCATTGTGAATTCGGGACCAGTCTGGGCTACAAAGTGAGCTCCAGGTCTGCCTGAACTACACAGTGAGACTCTGTCTCAAAAAGACAGGAAAAAAAAAATCATCCCTGGCTGTTGTAGCACACGCTGGGTGTTGGCCCCTCTGCTCACCTGTCCTGGCCACACTTGTGCGGCCCCTGGGACCCGCCTACCTTCTGGGCTTCCCACGGGCCGGTTGCCCTGTGCCAGGCCAGCTGAAACTCATGACTGGCATCTTGGCTCGGTTGCCTCTGCTTCCAGGAAGCCCTCCAGGCTGGGCCAGGAGCTGCCACATGCCAAGGCTGACCTCCCTGTGGGTCTCCTCCAGGGGCAGGGCTGTGGTGCTCCCCACCGTGTACCCAGGGTCAGCTGTAGAGGACCGGATCCCTGTGCTAGGGCTGACTAATCAAGCTTGTGGTGGTATGTACAGAGACTGATGTGGATTTTTTATTTTGAGAAAAAACAAATTTTAAAAATGGAACACCTGGCTGGGTATTTAGCTCAGCAGCACAAGTGCCTGCCTGGCAAGCACGAAGTTGTTTGATTCCTGGTACCAAAAAGAGAAAAGAAAAAAAAAAAAATGGCCAAGGATGTTGCTCGGTGCAAAGGCCCTGGGTTCAATCCTAATTACAACAGAAAAATGTAAAGGGGAAAAAAAGGTTTTGCAGGCCTGAGTTTCCCCTCATCTTCAGTGGTCTTGTTTGTCTGTGCATTTGAGACAGGGGCTCTCTGGGTGGCCCAGGCTGGCCTCGAACTCACTTTGTAGCCCAGGCTGGTCTGGAACTTGAGGTGCTGGCTCCCAGCGCGCCTGGCTGCGCCAGTCTTTGTGGAAGTGATCTTGCGCCACCTGGTGGCTGCCAGCGCCGGTCCCACCAACTCGCTGCAGGCCACGCCCACGCACATCAGGCCCCACCCATACGCCTCCGGCCCTGCCTGCCTACTTCAGGTCACGCCCCCTTCGGACACGCCCACAAGCAGCTCTGTGAACGTCCAGCAGGGGGCGCGCGCGCCTTGCGCAGCCTGCTGGCTTCCCTTTCTCCGCCCTACACTGGGGACGCCGCTCATTAGCACCCTAACCTGAGCCAGCTGGGGCTGGAAGTGTGGGGTGCTGTGAAGAGCGACACTTAGGGCCTCTTTGTGAATTTTTCAGCGCCACGCACTTATGGTTATTTTTTGTTTTTGGGCAAGGGTATCATTTTGTAGTCCAGGCTGGCTGTGAACCTCTGGGGATCCTCCTGCCTCAGCCTCCCCAGAGGTGGGATTACAGGTGTGTACTGCCAAACCTGGCCCCGCCCCTCCCCCTGAGTACTAGGAATTGAAATCAGGACCTTTCTCTTGCCAGGCAGAGGCTGTGCCACTGAGCTATATCCTGGGTCCCCTCTGGGTGCTTTTATTTTGTATTTTTGAGATTATTTTAGAGACCTCTGTGTGGAGAGACAAGCAAATCTGGGGGCGAGAGAAATCATCCAAATGCATTCATTCCAACTTCAGAGGCTCTGCCCTCAGCGCGGGGAAGCAGGCAGAGCGCTCTAAAATACAGCTGTTTCAAAATAAAGACACTAAGGGGCCTGGGAGGAGGCCCTGATGCAGACCGAGGAGCAGGGCTGAGCCAGGAGAAGCAGAGGCCTGGCTGGGGTGCGCTGTAGCCATTTCACAGCTTGAAAGCTGCAGGCAGAGGGATCCGCGCTGACCTCGATTTGCACCGCAGCCAGCCTGCCAGCCGCCACGTAAATTCCCTGGCCTAAAAATAGGACCTCACCCTGTGGGCAGCCTGGGTGCCCCAGGCCTCCTTCCCTCTGGGAGGGCAGTAGCCACACAGGCAGGGGACCGCAGGGTCTGCATCCCGCCGCCCTCACGCCCCCACCCTGCCCTCTGCCTTGTGAGTAATCCCCAGAACCCCTAGACACGTGGTGACATCAGAGCAGCCCATTTTGCAGAGGGGTAAACTGAGGTAGAGACATACGTCCTCCCCACCCGCAAAGTTGGCAGATTCCTGGTCTGTGCTATCTTGCCCTATCTTAGAGACCTAAATTGGGACCCGGTTCCCCCAAAGTTTTCTATCCCAGGATGTTCCCTTACTGCCTGTGCCCTGGGGGAGGGCTGTCCTGCCTCTCCTTTGGGTTTTTACTCAATATTAACCTGTATATTTGTTTTCTTTTTCTTTCTTTTTTTTTTTTTTTTTTTGTCTTTTTCATTTTTATCAGTACCGGGGATCGAAAACTCACGACCACCTGCTTGCAAGGCAGGTGCTTATGCCGCTGAGCTAAATCCCCAGCCCCTATTTATTTGTTTTTTAAGACGGTCTCACTATGGAGGACAGGCTGGGCTTGATTGAATTTGCAGCAGTCCTCCTGCCTCAGCCTCCTGAGCACTGGCATTACAGATGTGCCATCGTGCCTGGCTCTTTGTTTTGTAGTACTGGGGATTGAATTTAGGGCCCTCACACTACTGCAGGACACCTTGCGCTGTTTTTAGTTTTTTGAGATGCTAAGTCACTAAATTACCCAGGCTGGGCTTGAGACCTTCCTGCCTCAGCCTTCCAGAGTGCTGGAATGAGAGGCCTATGCCACCTTGCCTGCCTGTGCTGTGTGTGTGTGTGTGTGTGTGTGTGTGTGTGTGTGTGTGTGAGAGAGAGAGAGAGAGAGAGAGAGAGAGAGAGAGAGAGAGAGAGATCCTGGGGAGGGAGCCAGGGCTTCTGTCTGGCTAGACAGGTGCTTCCCCGCTCAGCCACACCCCCGCCGCCCGGTGTCTAATGGCCTGGGGCTGGAGGTTTCCAGGTACCTGTGACTGACTTCCAGGCTGCGGGGCCCTGGGGACAGCCCTGAGTGCCAGCCCTGCTGGCAGCGAGAACCATCCCTGGAGCCCAGGACTCTGCTAGCTGTGCAGTCCTGAGAAGGCGGGAGGGGAGGGGAGGCGGGCTGCCCAGGACCCCCACCACTGCAGCAGAGTCCCTCTGGGTGGCCCGTCCCCGTGTTCCCGAGGGCCTTATCTAGGCTGTGGGTCCTCCCTGGGGCTCCTGGAGAGCCCGGATCTCCCCTCTTTACTGCACTGTACCTCGGTCCCCTCACCCTGCAGGTTAGAAACGGGGTGACCCTGGGAGGGCGCTGCATCCAGCGCCCAGCGCAGACAGCACTAGTTATTATAATTATCTTATTATCATTAATATAGGGATGGGACCCAGGGCCTTATCCTATTTTTATTTTGAGAATTCCTCCACTGAACTACCGACGCTGGCCTTCTTTTTATTCTGACACGATATCGGTGATCTTCCTGCCTCAGCCTCCCTCCGGGCTGGGATGACAGGCCTGGGCCAGCGCCCGCCCCGCCCCGCGACACCATTGTTTGGAAGCTGATCCTGGAGCCTCGCATCTCCCCTCCCTCGCGTGGCTGTCGCGCTCCCCGGGGTGGCGACAGCTGGGGTCGCCGGGATTCCCCGCGGGGACCCCCCCCTCCCCGTCCCTGCGCGCGCAGAGCCCCGCCCGCGGCCGCGCCCTCCTCCCCACGGGCAGGGCCTGGCTCCCTCCCTCCCTGCCTCCCAGCGCGTCCTCGTCCGTCTCCTCCCGTCCTGGCCCCGCTGTCCCCGCGGCTCTGCGCTCTCCGGGTCAATACGCCCATTGCACGGACGTGGAAACCGAGGCCGGGGAGTGAAATCACTTTCTCCGGGTGGCTCAGCCTAAGGGGCGGAGGTGCAAGTCCCAGCCCTTAAACTTGTTTTCAAGCAGGTAAGCTAGGGAAAAGGTTTAGGACGCAAATCGGTTTCTAGCCCGCCCGCCCACCGCAGGGTGCCAAGGTCGCTTTCCGATCCCGCTCCTAGCCCGGACCGTAGACTCCTCCGCCGGTCGCAGCCCCGCCCTTGCCCTTGGCTCCCTCTGCGCTCGGGATCGCGGAGCGCCTTTAGCCGACGGTCCCTAGGGCAGGGGGCGGGGCCTTCGGTGGTGCCCTTCCCCTTCCCTTTTATTATTTATTATCATTTAAAGGGGCCGCGACCTGAAAATTTCCGTCCGCTCTCTGCCCCCCCCCCCAGCCTCTCTTAGGTTTCGTTGAGCGTCGTCCGCCCGAGCGCGGGAGATCGGTGCGGGGGGGGCTGGGCTGGGGGGCGTCTGGAGAAAAAGGAGGGGTCCCGCGAGCCCCCTCCCGTGTCCCGGGCCCACCACGCTGAATCACCGGCGAGGTATTTGCATCTGAGAGCGATTCGTCACCCGGTGATTTGTCCGCGGGGCGGTGAGCGCCGGGTGGGGGAGGGGCGGGGCGGGGGGCCGGCCGCGCGCGGGGAGCCTCGTACCAATCCGGGCGGATGGGGGTGTAGACGCGGACGGGGCTCGGCGAGTCGGTGAGTCGGCGCGCCCAGCACGAGCCCGGCGGGTGGCCGGGAGCCTACAGCGCGCACCGGCGCCGGGGGAGGCCGGCGAGGCGGGGCAGACGGGGAGGCCGGGCCCCGGGCATGCGCCCCCCGAGCCGCCGCGCGCGGTAAGGCCGTTTGCAGCGCGCTCGGGCTCCGGGCTGCGCGCTCCGCGCCCTGGAGACCGAAGAGCGGGTGGGGGTGGGGTCTCCAAAGTTAGGTGGAGACGCGGATGGGGAGCCGGGTCTGGGCAGGCGCCTCTGGCCCGTCGCAGTTGGAGGGGTGATCGTCCGTGCCTTAGCCCGGACCCCGGGACCTCCCCGGGTACCCAAGTGCGCCGAGGCGCGCCGGGAGCTTGGGGGGTCGCGGGCACGCGCTCCCCGGACCCGGCGGAAGGAAATGCGCTCTGCGCGCGCGCGCGCGGGGTCTGCGCTCCCGGGGTTTATTTCTTCTTTTTTCCTTTTCCCTTTTTCCCCCCTTTCCCCCCCAAACCGGGACAGGCACTGGCGCGCCCCTAGGTGGGCAGTGCCGGGAGCCCCTCCCAGCCTGGCCCGTTCCCTTCGGAAGTGTCCACCGCGGCTCCCACGGCCGCCCCGCTGCGTTCCCGGGGCCCGGGTTCCCAGGGAGAGCCCCCTCCCCAGCACTGGCACCTCCCCGCACCCCAAGACACAAAAGCGGGCGCAGGAAGCGGGCGGGGGGGGGCAGCGCGCGTGTGTCAACTCCAACGTTCGCGCCGGGCCCGGCGGCGGGTTTGTCAAATATCTTCCGTTTTTAGCCGCTCGGGCCACAGGGGTCCCCCTCCTCCCGTCCCCATGCAAATCGGCCGCTTTCCAAGAAGCCTTTGAAATCCGGACGGGGTTTTTATCATCTGTGGCCGCTGCCGCTGGGGTTTTGGTATTCTCACTTCCTTGGGGGGAGCCCCCTCCCCGCCCCACTTTCTCAGCCCCCTCCCAAGCCCCGCGCGCCGCCCTCCCCTCCCCCCCGTGCTTCCCTGCGTGGAGCAAGGGGGGCCTCTTTCGCCACCCGCGGGCTCCAGCCTTGCACAACTCTTTAAATAACCGTGTTTTGCAAGGCCCGGCCGAGCGGGTGACCTCCCCCACTCCGGCTTGGGGGGGGGCAGGAGGGTGTGGCTCCGGGTCGGTCCCCAACCCCCACCCAGCGGGTCCGGGCGACCACCCTCCACCCGGCGCCCCGCCTGGCGGAGCCTCTCCTCGGGGCTGTCATAAAATCGGGGTGGGGGCGGAGGACAAAGGGCTGGGGAGGAGGAGGAGGGGTCTGCAGGGTGAGCGTGGCCGGCGTCAGGGGGGTGGGCTGGGGGCCGGCGCCGATGGGGGAGCCCAGGCCTGGTCTTGGGGTCAGGAGGTGGTCTGGGGTGCCCACCTGCCCCCCTTCCTCTCCGCCAGCCCCAACGTGGAGGAGCCCGTGGCGAGCCCCTCCCCCACCCGGCGACCCGGAAGGGTCATTAAACCCGGCGGCCCTCGAGGAGGGCAGCGGGAGGAGCGGCTTCCTCAGGCCTCTTCCTCTGCCCCCCACCCTGCACCGCCACCGAGGAGGGGGCGTCGCCTGCAGCGTTTCCGTGAGGGGGGGCTCGGCTCCAAGTTGTCAACGGCGGGGGAGGGGCGGCCGTGCAGAAATGTCCCCTCAGCGTTTCCTGGGTCCAGCGGCGACTGGTGACCATCCCGGAGATGGGGGCGCCCTGGGTGCTGACTTGGCGACCTCTGGAGGACAGAACTCCCCGAGGTCTTCTTTGTGCCTTGGGACCTGTGCCCTTGCTGGACAGACGGTGACACCAGCCAAGTCCCCTTGGGATGTCCCCTGCCTCCTTTTCCCGTGGGGCCACCACCTGGCTCCCCCAGCTGCCTGACACTGGAAGTCTGGGGGCTGAGGAGGCCCCTGGGAGGGAGGCCACCCCGGGGTCCCGCGTGTGTCCAGTGGCCAGGATCCCCGTGGCTGCAGCCTGTCCCCAGCTCCTCCATCCTTCCCCGACCCCTCCGGTCCTGGGTGAACGCTGGGTTCATCTGCCACGTCAGGGTTGGGGGCGGCTTCCTAGACCCTCCTGTCCTCTCCCTCTGCCCACTCTGTCCCCATGCTGGTCCCACCCTGGGCAGAGGTGGGTGGCAATGGCCTGGGGCAGCCTGGGCCCCTGGGAGGGCAGAGCGCAGTAGCATTGCATTGTGGGATATCTGCCCCAGGAGGCCCCAACATAGGGACCACAGACCCCTGCCACCTGCGGAGAGCAGAGCCAGCATGAGGGGCCCTGACCTCACCTGGGCACCCGTTTTCCCCAGTGGCAAATGGGGAGCCCCTTGACCCCCAGGTGGCACCTGCTGTATACTGACCTTTGGGGCCACAGGTCCGCTCCATCCCCTCCCCTTCCGTTGCTGTCATTATCGATGTTTGGCCAGGGGGTAAACTGAGGCCCAGAGGGGCCACAGTGTGGGCCTCGCTGTGTGGTGAGGTGCCCGTTTAGGTAGGGGGTGTCACGGCAGGCCCTCGATCTGACTTTGTCTGTTAATCAGAACAGAGGAGCTGGGCGTGACAGCGCATGCCCGACATCCCAGCTCCCTGGGAGGCCGAGGCAGGAGGATCTCCAAATGCGGGCTGTTCACCCCTGTCTTTAACCTGCAAGAGCTGGGGGTGTAGCTCAGCGCTGAGAGAGACCAGGAAGGAGGGGTCCTGGGGTGCCTGGTTTGGGCTGCCCCAACCTGGGCCTGGGTGGCACTGAGACCTTGGAATTAGAGCCCAGAACCCGGCTGGATTCTGGGGTCCGGAACTGACTGGCTGTAGCCAATCAGAATCTAGGAACACGAGGTCTCCCCGACTTTCCTTATGAAGCAACAGAAACCCCGAGATCGCTGGGTGACCCAGGTGGCAGCAGTGCATTTTCCGGTGGCCCTGAGACCCCTTGAGGCTTGGCGGGGGTGGCCCTGTTACCCAGTCTCACGCCAGTGGGCAGCCAGAGAGGGCCATGGGGACCACACGCCCCTCTGTGTCCGGGGAGGCTACCAGGTGTGCGTCCCGCTGGGCACAGGGGCCAGGGATTCTCCCAAGAGCCTTTGCGATGTGATGTGGGATGCACGGGGCTGGCCGTGGTCTTATTGCCTGTCTGTCTGTCTGTCTGTCTGTCCTCTCTCTCTCTCTGCTCCCCCTCAGGTGCCTGCCAGCCCGTGAATGAGCCGGACCCCAGCCATCACCCCCGGGTCCCCCACGTGCGAAGGGCCCCGGCTGGCCGCCCCGGGCATGTCCTGCCAGCCTTCAGCCTGAGCCGGCGGCCCCCGCCCCCGCCCTCCCCGCCATCCTGCACTGCCCCAGCTCCCCCGAGACCCCCACGCTGCAGTGTGGCCGGGCTCCCTCCCCGCAGGGGCCGCCCCCGCCGCCTGGCCCCGGTGCCCGGGGCGGCGGCCCAGCGCGCAGAGCCATGAAGCTGCAGGCCGTGATGGAGACCCTCCTCCAGCGGCAGCAGAGGGCACACCAGGAGCTGGAGGCACGGCAGCAGCCGCCCCCGCCGCCCGAGACCCCTGCCCCGGGACCCACAGCCCGGATACGGGCCGCCCCCGAGGAAGACAGGGACCCCGACAGCGCCCGCATGCAGCGGGCACAGATGGCCGCATTGGCTGCCATGCGGGCTGCCGCTGCTGGCCTTGGACACCCGCCCAGCCCTGGTGCTGGCTCTGTGGAGGGTCCTCCCGGTTCAGAGGACGAGGACATGGACCAGGAAGGAGCTCCTGGCTCGCCTGGCCGAGGCAAGGAGGGGCTGGGGCATTTGGAAGGAGACAGACCCTTCGAGGACATGGGCTCTGATGAGGACATGTGAGTTGGGCCAGTGGGGTGGCAGAGAAAATCCTCGTGGCTCCTTGGAGGGGGGAACGGGCTTTAGATGGGCGGTGCACAAAGTTCTGTGAGTTTGAGGCGTGTGGAAGATGAGACAGTGCAAAGGTCCTGGGGCAGGAACTGCCTGATGGTTAGGGGTGCAGAACAGGCCTGGGGAAGGGTAGGAGCTGGGATCTGGGCCCAGGAATAGGTCACCTTGTCCTGGGGTGTTGGCAGCAGAATGAATGTCCTTGATAACTCCAGTGCTTAGGGGCCCCGAAGCCTGAGCATGTGGGAGCTTGCTGTCCCCACTTTTGGAAGGGGAAACTGAGGCCGGGATAGACACACCCCTTTCCGAGGTACTGGGACAAGCCAACGCCCTGTCCCCTGACTAGTCTGTGCCCTGTGTCCACTCTAGGAAACAAAAGTGGGAGGAGGAAGAGGAGCTCGAGGAGGATATGGGGGACGAGGAAGAGGAGGAAGAGGAGGAGGAAGAGGACTTCGAGGAGGAGGAAGAGGAGGAGGAGGAAGAGGGGCTGGGCCCCCCGGGCCCCCCAGGCCTGGGCTCTGCGGGCCTCTTCCCCCGCAAGGCCCCACCGGCCCAGGTCTTCCGTGGCGATGGCGTCCCCAGGGCACTCGGAGGTCCTGAGCGGCCGGGACCTGGCCCTCCACAGCCCAGCGGGGCCTCCCACGTCACCTCCCAGCTGCAGCCGCCGGACCACGGGGACTGGACCTACGAGGAGCAGTTCAAGCAGGTGGGTCTGACGACGTCGCCGGGACCGGAGGTCCTCCAGTTGTCCCCATCACCCTGTATCGCGCTGACCCCAGCCCATAGGTTTTGGGGGAGCCACACTGAGGCTTCCGCGAGAGGCTGGGACGGACCAGGGCATAAAGGCTTGGAGGCAGGACGCCTCGTGGGGTGACATTGTCCCCCAGGGTGGGTGGAGGTCTCTGAGAGGACTGGCCGAGGAACCAGGTCCCGTGCTGTGAGTCGGTTTCCCCAAACCTGGTGGGTGCCAGGCGCAGGGGTGCACGCTTGTCATCCTAGCTGTCTGGGAGGCTGAGGCAGGAGGATCCCTAATTCAAGTCCGCATTGAGATGATCTGTGTGGCTGCTGTGGGAGGCTGGACAGTTGGTGGCCGCTTGGATACAACTTCAGAAGAGCCAGGCACATGGGGCTGGGATGAGGAGCTGAGGGTGGGCAAGGCCGGCAAGGTGGGGGGGTCTCAGGGTCACCCCCAGAAGCTTCCTGGGCCGCTGCGGGTCTCGGAGGAAGCAGGGGCGGCCCTGGCCCTTCCCCGCAGGCGGCCGGGCTGGAGGAAGTGGCCGGACGGCGGAGGGGCCTTTGAAGTCCGGCACACAGATGGGAAGCAGATGTGGCCGAGCTTGCGTTCAGCCCCCGGCCAGCTGGGCCTGGCCTGGCCTCCCGGAGCTGCCAGTGGGAGCCAGGGGTGAGGAGACGACTCCAGCGACCCGTGATAGCTACGAGGGACCGGCTTGGGGGTCCCAGGGCCCCCCAGGCTCCACCCTCTGAGGGCTGCCGGGTGCTTGCAGGGTGGAGAAGGGCCTTGTGGTTTGTTAGCGATCCAGAGATTTCGGTTTGGAGCCCGACACGGCTGGGAATGTCCGTCCTCCCAGTAGTGTGGGAGGCTGAGGCAGGAGCATCCCGGGGTGACTTCCGAGATCCTGTCTCTCACAGGGCTGGGAGCGTAGCTTAGGGAGCAGGTTGTGGGTTCAGTTCTTGGTCCTGCAGGAGAGAGGGAGACTTCAGTGTAGGCAGCTATAAACCCAGAGGTAGCTGGAAACCGGACGCATGGTGCCGTAGGGTGTAACCAGTTTCAAAGGCAGGGGACGGTGCTGGGCACAGCACAAGCCGGGCTCGGGCAGGACAGAGAATTTTCAGGAATCAGGCAGGAGAGTTTCCAGGAGTCCCGGGGAGCTGGGTGATGTCACCAGGCTGGATGGGCCTGGCGTCGAGGTGTGAGGCAGGCAGGCGGCCAGCAGACCTGCCTGGACGTCACCGCTCCTGGGCGTGACCAGGCCCCGCCCAGTGCCTGGCCTCAGCTGCTAGCTCTGGCCAGACCTGAGAGGGAGGTCCTGGCTGTCTGGACAGCTCCACCGTGCTCTGCGCCTCAGTTTCCTTGTGTCAGGGGCAGGTCAGTGATGACCAGGAGGTCAGGGATGACATCACATCATTGAGCAGCACGGGGCAGCCTAAGGCCCCTCGGGTTGGAGCGTTTGTAACCCAGCACTGAACTCCGAAAAGGAGCCAGAAACTCCATCACTCTGGGAGGCTGAGGCAGGAGGATGGCTGTGAGTTCCAAGCCAGTCTGGGGTTCACATAGCGAGACCCTTGTCAGGGATGTAGCTCAGTACGGGAGCCCTGGGTTCCATCTCGGTACCCCCCAAAATAAAAAACGGAGACAGGTGTGCCCAGGATGTGACCTGGCAGGGTGACAGTCTGCACCTGATTCCCAGGACGGGCACAGCTTGGCGTGTGCAGAGCCTGGACGCCGCCCCCTGTCTGGTTGGGGACGCAGCCTCGGAGGGCGATTGGCTGCCATGGGCAGACGGGGCGGGCACTGGAGCCCGGGCCCTATGTTCCCTGCCAAGCTGGGGCTGGCACTGCCACCTGCCCAGCTGGCCGGGCATCGGTGCCCAGCAGATGTCAGGGCTGCCGGGCCGTGTTGACTCTGGCGCCGGCCCCGCTGCCCTGCCCGGCACGTGGCAGTCCTGGCTGGCCGCCGCCTGGCTCTGGGTTCTGGCAGGGCCGGGG
Source organism: Cavia porcellus (assembly GCF_034190915.1). NCBI lineage: Eukaryota > Metazoa > Chordata > Mammalia > Rodentia > Caviidae > Cavia > Cavia porcellus. The sequence goes on along the minus strand of NW_026947500.1, from coordinate 74,463,488 downwards.
CTGACGTTTCTATCGTGCAGCTGGGAAGCTCTGTTGTGGGCTGCAGGCCGGGCTCAGCTGCCCGAGCGTCCAGGGCCGTCCAGGGCCCCCCAGGGTGGAGCAGTCCAGCTCGGCCAAGGAGCTCCTGGCTGGTCCGGGGAGGGTGCATCATCAGGATCTTGGCATGGGGCAGGCATCCTGGTAGCTTCCTGTCACCCGAGGGCCACACCCGAGCACCGAGTGGCCATTGTGGGCTTTGAGCTGGTGGCTCCTGAAGCCCAGGTCCTCGGCCACTGTGGGGCTTGGAACCTGGTTTTCAGCAGCTCGGCAGCATGAGGTCTGATTTACACACACGTGCGTTGCGTCTGGGAGTGTGTGACTCGGTGGCTTGCAGGACGTTGGCAGCAGAGATCTCTGCTGGCTTCAGAACGTCCCACTGCCCCAGAAGGAAGCCCCGGCTATCTTGTGAGCAGTCACCCGGCCCTCCCAGCCCGGCACCCCTGTGGTCACTTCCTGTCTCTGGAGTCACCCATCCTGGGCATTTCCGGCCCGTGGAGCCCATGCTGTGTGTCCTCTGTGTCTGACGTCTCTCCCTGAGCACAGTGTCCTCAGGGTCCTGCCATGCTATGGCCGAAGTCACAGCCTCTCCTCTTCCTGGCTGACTAATATTCCAGTGTTCAGATAGGCCATGCTGGACATGTGGGTTTGTGAGCGTACCAGTGTGCAGACCGTGTGGACCTTTGGGTGTCTGACTGTGAGGCTAACTTGTGCTGAACGTGGGGGATTTTCCTGGTTTTTGAGGAGAAGCTTGTGTACACCATGCACACACAGTTATGCGTAGACGGCGCCTTGATAGACACCTGTCATCCTAGCCTTGCGGGAGGCTGAGGCAGGAGGCGCCCAAGTTCTAGCCATGCCTGGGCTCCTTAGTGACTTAGCAAGGCCCTGTCTCAAGATTGTGTCGCTCGGGGCTGGGGATTTAGCTCAGCGGCATAAGCACCTGCCTTGCAAGCAGGCAGTCATGGTACCAGTTCGATCCCTGGTACCGAAAAAATGAAAAAGACAAAAAACAACAACAAAAAAAGATTGTGTTGCTCAGCGCCGCTCGAGAGCAGGAAAAACCGTAGGTGGCCCCGGAGGCTGGAAGGACTACGGGGTGTGGCAGACTGGACCTCAGCTCTGGCCTGGCCCCCTCCCCTCCCCTCCCCTCCCCTCCCCTCCCCTCCCCTCCCCTCCCCCCCAGTTGCTGTGGTCCCTGGTCCCCCCCCCGTCCCATCCCCCCCCCCCCCCCCCCCGTACTGGGGATCGAAGCCACGACCACACGCTTGCAAGGCAGGCGCTTATGCCTCTGAGCTAAATCCCCAGTCCCGGTCCCTGGTTTTTCCCAGCCGGTTGATTGGTGCCCCCTTTGCTTCCCAGCAAACAAGCACTAGGAGCTGCTTGGTTTTGGGGCCACGTGTGGTGGGAGCTGGGGAGCGGATGGGCAGATACTTTCCTCCTTTTGCGCCCCAGGGTCCCCCCAGGCTGGTAGGAGCCAGACCTGTGTGTGCCTCCAAGGGGCCGGAATGGGGCGTAGTAAAAAGGGTTGAGGGGGAGCTGCTAGAGAGGTAAGGGGCATTGGAACTGGGGCTTTGAAGGGTATAGATGAGTTTGCCAGCGCGTTTAGGGCTCATGGGGATGTTTGGCAGGGCGCTATGCACGCTGGGAGGATGGAACAGTCTGTGGTCCAGGCAGGGACAAAGGAGCCAGTGGAGGAGGAGGCTGAGGTTTCCCAGCAGGGCAGAGGGCACCGCCCATAGAGGCCCCGGGTTGGGCAGAGGGTGCTGCCACCGCCGCTGCCGCCACCACCAGATACGTGCAGGACGGGGCATGTGTCCAGAGGGCCCTCGGCTGCCCGGCCGGGCAGGGTGGGGACGGGGCGGGAAGCCCCTCGCTGGGCAGCGCCACCTCATCAAAGCGGCTGTGGTTGCTGGCACCCGGCCAGCCAGGCTGCGGCGGGCACAGGAGGGCGCCCGCCTGCCAGCCCCTGGCACTGTGCCCTGGCCCGTGCCAGCCCCGGGAACCGCACTGACTCAGCCGGAAGAACCTTATCTGGCCCCTGCACCACCGTCTGGCGGCCAGGTCACTGCCGCAGGGTCACCGCCGCCGCCGTAGCCCGGCTGCTCACCCCGGGGCCGCTGCCAAGCGCCCGGCCCTGCCCCACGCCTTCTAATAGCACACACGCTGCCGGCTGGCACAGCGTCCCCGGCTGGGGCGGGGGAAGGGACCTGGCGGGCAGCACTGGGGGCCCTGTGTGTGTAGGGTTCTGTCCTCAGGGACCCATCTGGTGGCGTCCATGTGTCCGTCTGTCATCTGAGGCCTCTGCCGTGTCTCCAGCCACCTCTTGTGTGGCGCAGGAACCTGACACCCTTTATGGGTCCCTGTTTATTATTTCCTTTTCCAGTTGGGACTGGCCCCAGGGCCTTTGCACTGAGCTACATCCCAGACTTTTGTGGGTTTTTTGGAGACATGGTCTTGATACATAGTCCAGGCTGGACTAGAGCTCACTGTGTAGCCCAGGCTAGTCTGAAACCTATGGCAATCCTCCTGCCTCAGCCTCCCGAGTGCTGGGATGACAGGTGTGCACCACCACAGCCAGCTGTCCTGGGCCATGTTTGCATGTGTCTGCATGTGCACCTGCTGTGGTGTCTCCATGCTTGTGTTTGTGCATGCCGTGTTGCATGCCCACCGTGGCCCCCTGAGGTTGCTGAGGGTCCCGTTAACCATTAGCCTTGAGCTTGCCCAGAGCCCCCATCCGGTCACTGCTGCAACTGGGCACAGGTCAGCTGCCCGCACGCGGCCTAGAGCCCGAGTTGCTGATGCAGCCCTGGTGACCACTGAAGTGTGGACAGGATCTCTGTGCAGTCCAGGCTGGCCTTGAGCTCACTGTGTAGCCCAGGCTGGTCTTGAACTCACAACAGTCCTCCTGCCTCAGCCTCCCGAGTGCTGGGATGACAGACCTGAGCCACACCAGGCTTCAAGCCTGGCTCTGAGACCTGAAATTCTCTGCCTGGTCCCTGTTAGGGAGGTACTGCGCGGAACAGCCGCCCTGACCCTTGTCGGGGGCCCAGTGACCCTCACTGCCTGGTTCCCTTTCGGGGCCCTTCTGCCCTCCCTGGCTGGGGTATGGCCAGGTAGCTGGGTGCCCGTGGGGTGGGGGCGGCCCGTCCCTCCTCCGCCGGCCCACTGCACACGGCTGGAGGACAATGGGGGTCACAGGGTTAAACGGTAACTAATCTGGCCATTGAGGCTGAGCCATGGGTCACAGCCTGGCCCCGTGGTTAGGGCCGGGCTGAGGGGGGCAGGGGCCAGGCAGGGAGAGGGCCCAGACTCGGGGACACCGTCCTGCCCTCCTGCCGGACACCTCCATCTGGAGGGCACAGTTTCAGGAGTGGACAGTAACTCTGAAACACAGAGCTCCCTGCAGCCTGGAGTGGGCCCATCTGGAGACGGGGTGTCCACAGGCACCGGGAGCCGTGACAGCGTCCTCCGGGGTGGGGTTTGGATGCGGTGATGGTGCCTCTGGAAACTCAGCCGCGGGAAGCCTAGCTGCCTAGGAGGCCGAGGCGGGAGGGTCCCGAGTTCAAATCCAGCCGGGATGCGAGACCCTGTCTCAAAATGAAAAAACCGAGCACAGGGCTGGGGATGGAGCTCGGCGCGGGACACAGTGGCCAGCTCCTTCTGGGAGGCCTGGACTCCTGCCTAGGCCACGTGGCCGCCTCTTTTCCCTCCTCCTCTCTGTCTGGCTGTGTGCCCCCCTTGTCACCCCATGTCTCCTCCATGGGTAATGCTCGTCGCCCCCCACCCGGTCTCGTGATCCGGAAATCCAGAGACACCTGAAGCTCGGGGGCCGCCTGGTCATTTCAGGAGCGCTATTAATACCGGCCGTGGGTGGGGTGCGAGGGCTGGCGGGGGCCCCGGCCACCGCGGACAGATGTTTCTGCCCTACCCAGAATCACTTCCCCAATTTCCTGGAGCCCGAGGAGATGACAGGAAATGAAACGGCCGCGTGGCCCAAGGCACGGGGAAGCCCCCAAGCTGTCAGGTGCACCCCGAGACCCGTGCCTGACCAGGCTGTGCCCAGAGAGGGCTGAGAAGGCCCCAAGTTTGCACAAGGAACACTGATTAGGCGCCTGCTGAATGCAGGGTTCCCGCTGCAGTCCCCAGCCCCTGCGACCCCTCAGACCACCACCCCAGCCAGCATCTCCCCTGGCACTCCGATACTGCTTTGAGACTGGGGCTCACTGTGCAGTTCGGGCTGGCCCTGGGCTCACTGTGTAGCCCAGGTCGGCCTCACACTCACAGAGACCCTCCTGCCTCAGCCTCCCGAGACCTGGGATCACGGGCGGGCACCACCACGCCAAGCTCTCTCACACCCCAAATTGATGGCTGTTTTCTCCCCAAGGGCTGGGGACCCCTGGGTGGGGAAGTCCAGGTCCTTCATGGACACAACATGCCCCCCCCCCACACACATATACCAGAAGCCCTGTTCCATGCCCGGGTCCCTGCGTGGCCCTTCGGCTGGGTCGCCCTTGCCAGGTCCTCTCCGGGGAGTTTCCGGAACGGGGAAAAAACCCTCAGGCCTGAAATCCCCTGAGTGTCCCGGCCGGATCTTCTGCAAGGGACCTCAGTGTCGGCCCCCTTCGGCTGCGATGGGTAAACTGAGGCCTGCCAGCGTCTCTCTCCCACCTGAGCCCCGTGGCCCCCACGCCACCCTGGATCACTGCCTGGTACTGATTTGGTCCCGGCCTTCTGCTCAGCTCGGGGCTCGTTGACTTTATCTTTTAGGGGTGGGGCACCCCCCAGGACGAGTCCCTGCTTCCCGAGCCAGGGAAGGACTGGACAAGCACATAGGGGAGGGGCATGTCGTTGGCCTTCTCCCCTGCCTCAGTTTCCCCAAGTGTCGAGCGGGCCCCTTGGGGTATGGAGAAGGCTGTTTCTGTCCAAACCAGGCATCGTGGGTGCTCGGGAACTCCAAGGCGCCTAGGCCTCCAGGGACCTGCCCACCCAACGTCCCCATCGGCATCGTCGCTGTGGTCCCCATGCCGAGTCATCTCAGCCACCCCAGGTCTTGGTCCCTGATGATGTGGGCCGGCTGGCGGGCGTCAGGCTGGCCCGGGGTGTGGGCAGGGGCCTGGCTGGGTCCGGGGTGATGGGAGCTGGCCATCTTCCCTCTCCTGGTTGTTTCTGCTTCTCCCAGTGGGCGCCGCCTCCCAGGACAGGGAAGGCTGCTGGGCAGGGCTGTGGAGGGAGGCACCCCCTGGGCCTGGGGACAGCAGGTGCCCTGGAGCTGTGGGGACAGAGACTGAAGTTTGGGACGGGGGACTCTGGAGGGGAGGACCCGAGAGTGCAGAGGCCCTGAGGCCAGGCCGGCGACGAGGCACAAACAGCCGGGAGGCCTCTGTGGCGAGAGTTGAGGACGCCTCCGGTGGAGGGAGGGGGCTGAGGAGGGCCAGGGGCCTGGGGCGGCAGGGCGCGGGCCCTGTCTCTGGGGAGCCGTAGGGAGCCCTGGGGGGTTGCGGAGCAGCCTCCGCCCCAGGACTCCCCTCCCTGCAGCTGGCCGAGAGAAGCGTGGCTATCAGATCCCCGGCCGCTCCTCCAGGCTCTCACAGGGGAGGAGGCGGGGAGGGCAGGAGACAGAAAACAGCCTCGGTGGTGAATTCGGGCTAGAGAAATGGTGAGTCATTTCTTAGCCAGAACCCAAAGGTTATGAAAATGGCTTGGATCCACCTGGACGCGCACGGTAGCACGATTCTCCATGGCCTGGGGGTAGAAATAGCCTCAGTGTCCAGTGAGGGGGGAGTAGATAAAGCAACAGTGTCCACCCACATGGTGGAATATTACTCAGCCAGGAAAAGGGACGGGGCCTCGACACTCACCGCGCTGTGCGGGGACCTGGAAGGCGCCATGAGCAGTAAGAGACGCCGTGCACAGGAGGGCAGGCAGTGTGGACAGGAGCCGCCCAGCTGGCGCAGCCAGGCACAGGAAGGGGACCTGTGGGCATTGAGGCTGGAGAGGGGACGGGTAAGTGCTCGGCACCGTGGGGCGTTCTGGCCTCCACTGAGGTGGTAGTGTGGCCCCGCCTGACTGCGTGGTCCCTGAATTTCATGCTGCTGTTTTTTAGCAGCTGAGAATTAAAATAAAAAAGCCAGGACACCTCAGGTGACCAGGTCCCTGAGCTTGGTGAGGCCAACCAGACCTGGGAGACCTGGATTCCCTGGCGCTGGGTGGGGCACAGAGGGGCGCTGGCCGGGAGGCGGTGGAGGTCCTCATGCTCCCCGTGCTCCTCCTCCATCTCCTCCTCCTCCTCCATCTCCTCCTCTTCATCTCCTCCCCCTCCTCCTCCCCCTCCTCCATGTCCTCCTCCTCCTCCTCCTCCTCCTCCATGTCCTCCTCCTCCTCTCTCTCCTCCCTGTCCTTGGTCCCCAAGCCTGGGACATTAGGGTGGCTTCTTGCTTTTTCCTGGTGGCCCAGGCACCTGCAGTCCAGGTGCCCCCACCACCCGCCCGCGCCTGGTCCCCATCCCGTCCCAGGTGGGGCCCCATGGACTTTGGAGCCAGCCGGACGCAGCAGGGGGCTGAGCAGGCAGGGCAGGGGAGCGGGGGGGACAAAGTTCTCAGGGCCCCACAGACACAGGGGCCGTTGCTTTACAGCGGGGCCCCTCGGCTGGGACATGCCCTGGGCTCCCTCTATGGCGGGAACCTGCCCAGACGCTCAGGTGGGGCCCAGGAGCAGGGAGGTGACTTGGGCAGGCGTCCCAGGGTCCAGCCTGGGATCGGCGGGCCAGCCCGCATCTGCTCCACCACGGCCTTGGCCTGGTCACTGTGTGGTCTTTGTTGTTAATACAGGGCTTTCTGTGTGGCCCAGGCTGGCCTCACACTCACAGAGATCCCCCTGCCTCAGCCTCCCGAGGGCCAGGGTCACAGACACATGTCACCGTGCCTGGCTTAAATGTTTTGTTTTTGAGACTGGCTCTGGTCGTCCGGTGTCCTCAGGGTTCTTTTGCTGACCTGCCCTAAGGGCAGGCGCAGGCCCCAAGCCAGGACTCGGCACTTGGTCCCCGGAGAGCCCTGCTCCGCAGGGCTGCTGACTGTCACAGCTCGGGGTTGTCGGCCTGGCAGTGGCAGCTGCAGCTCCACGGGGAATTTCCAACTGGCCCTCAGGGCCAGCGCCAGGACTAGTGCCAGGGCTGCCAGTCTCCTCCCAGGCCATGTCCGGATGCGGGACACATGGTCTGCTCTAGAAGGACCACGACCTCTCATCCCCAAGCCCCCCGAGCCCCTGGACCTCAGCCCTGTGGACACCCAGAGCCGAGCGCCATGCATCCACCGATAGCCCTGTGCAAGGTGCTGGAAGAAAGCCAGCAGGAGGAGGGACAGGGTGTGGAGGCCCAGGGGCGGTGGGGAGAAAGAAACCTGGGGAGATCTAGGCCGGACCCACATTCCAGGCTGGGGCCACGGACAATGCAAAGGCCCTGGGGTGGGCGTGGGTGTGTTCTGGGGGCTGTCTTTCCTGGGTGGGAATAAGGGGCTTCGAGAGGCCTGGGCGGGAGCCAGGAGAGCGGCGTCCCCTTTTTAGGTGGACTTTTCCTAAGGGGAGGGTGACATGTGTGCCCCAGCCAGCCCTTGCCCCAGCCGTGCTCCGACTCTGCGTCCATATCTTAGATGGAAAGGACGAGGTCCCTGGAAGGGGCCAGGAATCTGGGCCTGCATGGCCGGAGCTGAATTAGGCTGGGCCCTGGTCTAGGCGGGCCAGCACAGTTCTAGACGAGGGGATAATCAGACAGGGGAAGAAAGGCCCTCTTGACCCAAAACAGCCCAGAAACCAGAGGCATCCACCCACAGACCCAGGGACGACGTGGGACACCAGGAGGTCGGGTCTGTGAGGGGAAGGCCGGCTGGTGCGGTGGCCTGCGTCTGCTCTCAGGAGACAGCATTTGTGTGGGGAGGGGGCCTGGACACCGCCGTGGAGGGCCTAGACACTGTCCCCTGAGGCCCCGCCAGCTGGCCAGGTGGGACCCACCTCACAGGGGAGCGGAACGAGGGGCCTGAGCCCCACAAAGCTGGGGCGGCCTTAACTGCAACTTTGCTGCCCACAGCAGTGGCCTTTAAGGCCGCCTGGTCCCCCAGCAGCCAGGGGCCCTGTGGGTGTCCCCTTTATGGCCTTGAATCAACGCACCGGCTTCATGGGGGTCCGGCGGGGCCCAGCAAAAGCCTGTGAGCTCCCTATATGGCCTGGGACTTAGTGCCCTGCGGCCTTCCAGTCATCAGCAGATTGCGATCTCTGCCCTGGCCTCAGTTTCCCCATGTAGGATACTGGTGGTCACAGTTTTTAAGTGTCCAGGATAAAACGTCTCTGTGTGTGTGTGTGCCGACCGTGATGCGGGTGGAAGCCTGGGTCTTTGCTCTGAGCTGTATCCCCAGCACTTTTTAAGCTTTTAATTTTGAGACTCGGTCTCACTAAGTTGCCAGACTGGGCTTGAACTTGAGATCCTCCTGCCTCAGCCTCCTGAGTAGTGAGGGTCATGGGCGTAGCACCACCACGCCTGGCCTGAGGAGGAGCATCTATGAAGTGGTTGCCGGGTGCTTAACTGAATTCCAGACCTGAGACCCACATGGACCCCATACACAGGTGTACGTGGCCCTGGGCTCCCTGGGCTCGGTTCAGGGAAGGGCGTGGAGAGGAGGGGGTGAGGGGCACCCAGGGCCGACACAGGCAGGGGGAGAGCTGGGCAGGGCAGGAAGGACAAGGCCCGGCCGGTCCAGCCCGGTCTACCTGCAGGCCCCGCAGCCCTGGGGCAGCCGAGGGGGAAAGGGGCCTCCCAGGCCGTCATAAATCAGCGCAGGAATGCGGGCCGGCCAGTCTGGCGCTGGCCGGGGTGGGGCACAGACAAAGGCCTGACAGCTGGCCTTCTGCGGGCCTGGACCACCCAGAGCTGAGGTCTGGACGCTGCGTCCTCCTGACCCCAGCACCCTCCCCCGTCTCCATTACACAGACTGGGAAACTGAGGCCCGGGGCGGGGCGCGGAAGGAAGGGCCAGGGAGAAGGGAAGCTCCCAGCATCCGGCCCAAGCTTCTCTGCTCTGGGCACCTAATGACAGATTAGCCCAGCCTAGGCCTAATTGGTGGTTTCAAGGCCCCCCACAGCCCAGCCAGCCACATTCCCTGGAGCTTAATTTGAAGCCTGGTATTTGCTGCGGCCTCTCCCGGGTAAATTGGCCCCCGCCTGCACCGGGCTTTCTAATTATCTCTGCCCGCTGCCCCTTGCCCAGCCTGCCCTGCCTGCCTTCCCGGGCTCAGGGCTCCCCCCACCCCCCAGAGCCCCAGCGGGTGCCCCAGACGGCATTTCCCCCTCTAGACTGAGGTCCGTCCGTCACTTCCGCCCTGACCGGCCCAGCCTGGCACGTAGACAACAGTGCCCGGCACTGGTTGATCTGTGAGCGCTGGGGATGGGACCCAGCGCCTTTCCAGGGAGCTGGTTTCCTAGCCCTTTTCTTTGGTCCTCTTTTTCCCTTTTTTATTTTTATTTTTATTTTGAGGCAGGCCATCACTGAGTTCTCCAATCCAGCTGCAATTCCCATCGTCCTGCCTCAGCCTCCCAGATACTGGGGTTGCAGGCCTGGGCCACCCCACCCTGCTCACGGGCTGGTGTCACACAGCGGGCCGAGGCCTCAGAGGCCAGGGGAGCTGGTCACACACACACACACAACTCAGTTGTAGCCTCCGTGATCTTGCCCTGCCTCAGTTTCCTCATCTGTGAAGCCCGGCCGGCTCTCAGAGCAGAGCCCCGGGGGACGTCCATGGCGGTCCCGATGATTCCGTGAGGTCACACGGGTGCTGCCTCCAAGACCCCCCACTTCCTGGAACCGGGTGTAGCAAAACACGCTTGTCATCCCGGCGCTCCGGGAGGCTGAGGCAGGAGGATCTCAAGTTCGGGCTCACCCTGGACACCTCGGCAACCAGCGAGACGCTTTGCAGATGTCACCGCTAAGTTAGGGATGGAGATGAGATAGCTCTAAGTCTAGCGGACTGGGGTCCTTCAGGGCCAACATTCAGGAACACAGGGCGACAGAGGCAGAGGCCGGGGTGACCCAGTCTCAAACCCAGGGACTCTGGGATGGCGGGGATTGGGCCGGGCCCCTCTGAGAGCTGCGTCCCTGCAGCAGGGTGAGGCCTGGCCCCGGTCCCCTCCCTGGGGTGCAGCCCTCTGACCCCTGCGTGCTCTGCCCTCAGCTCTATGAACTGGACGGGGACCCCAAGAGGAAGGAGTTCCTGGACGACCTGTTCAGCTTCATGCAGAAGCGAGGTGAGGCCTGGGCGGTGTGGGGTACCTGTGGGGGATGTGAGGGTACGGTGGAGGTACGGAGTGGGGGGCCAGGGAAAGGGGGTGGGAAGGGGGGAGGGGTTGCCCTGCCCTGCTGTGGCCTCGGGGAGTCCCTGTTCCTAGGACCCCACGGCAGGACCAGGAGGTGCCCCGTGGCCGAGGCCTGGGATGGAGTGGGGTGACCGGGCCTCGAGGGGAAACCAGCCAAGGGCAGATCTGGCATCAGACCTGGTTGGGGAAACTGAGGCTAGGGATGGGCTGTAGCCTAGGGCCCTGGGGCAGGCAGATTCAGGGTAGCAGGACAGAATCTTGCCTGGGTCCCCCGACTCCTGGCCTGGGCCCCAGCCACCCATGGCCAGTTCTGTCCAGGCCACACCCTCCCAGCTTCTGTAAACACAGCCGCCAGCCCAGCTGCCACCACCGGAAGGGGGGAGGGGCAGGGAGGGGCGGGGGCTCCTGGACCCCACTGCCCAGCGCCCTGGTTAACTCCTCCCATGCCGGGTGGGGAGCAGCTGGGCCCCTGAAGAGGGCCTTCACATTATCCTCCCAGCGCAGCCCTGGCTGGCCCTGTACACCCTTTATCACTCTGTCCACACCTGCCGGAGCCCCCTGACCATCTGTGAGGGGGCCCCAGGTCCCAGCCTGCCCCCCCAAACCCCCAGCTGACCATCTTGCTGGGTCCCCAATGCCCGGCAGGGTGGATGGTTTCCTCAAGGCACAGAAGTCACCACTGAGGGTGGGTGACGTGGGGCTCCTGGCTGCTTCTGTTTAACCTCTGGCCACACAGGATCACTGTGGTCTGCGTCCTGCCCTGTGTACCTCACCAAGCTCAGAGTTCCTGGAGGGTGACAAACAAACTCCTATATATCCCTCAAAACCCCACCTCAGAGTCCCTTTTTTGCCTTCTGCATCCCTGAACATTACACTTCTGTAGTGGGGAGCTTATAGGGCTAAGAATCCATCCAGTCCCCCAGCCTCTACCCTTGAGGACACAATCTGCATCCTACTAGGCCCTTTTCCTTTATTCTAAACAGGGGGAGAAGTTTTGTTTTGTGTTGGACCTTTTTCTTTCTCTTTTTGAGATAGGGTCTCACTGTGCAGTCCAGGCTGGCTTTGAGCTCATTGTGTAGCCCAGGCTGGTCTCTAACTCACAACGATCCTCCTGCCTCAGTCTCCCAAGTGCTGGGATGACAGCCCTGTGCCACCATACCTGGCTTATTTTGTCTTTTTGTTCTGGCTGTATCAGATGCTCCCAGATAGAGGGTAGGGTGGTGAGTTGGCTCTTCACTCTCAGGGTTCCCATCCCCGAGCCTCAGTTTCCCCTTGGGCTTGAGCAGCCCTACCTGGGGAGGTGGGTCAGGCTGCCCATGTGGCTGCAGAAGCCAGGCCCTGTGGGGGGGGGGGGAGTCAGGGAGCGAGGGGTCTCCTGAGCTCAGGGTCAGGGCTGGGAGGGGGGCGAGTTCCAGGGCTTCCAGAGGCTGTGGGCAGGGCGCTGGTGGGAGCGGGGTGGGCAGAGGGCGGCCTGGCGGGCGCTGCCTCTGTTTCGGAACCGCTGAGCGCAGGCCTGGGCTGGTGGCCGCTGGTTCACAGAGCCAGCCAGGGAAGGGGCGGCCCCGGGGGAGGAGCTGGGCCCCAGGCAGCTGCTATGGAGCGGCAAAGCCCGAGTGTCCCCTGCCTGTCCCCTCCCTGTCCCCTGCCTGTCCCCAGCACTGTGCTGTCCGTGGGTCCTGTTCACTGGCGTGGAGGCTGAGGCAGTGCTGTCTCCTGGTGCCGTCAGGCGGGGTCTCTCCTGGGTGGGGAGGGGAGCTGCCCCAGGGTGACCTCTGGGGACATCTGCGGCTGCCAAACTGGGGAGCTCCCAGCGCAGGGCGGGTGGGGGCCAGGAACGCCCCAGAGCCCTGGTGCCACCCTCACCGTGCCCTGCCCCGCAGGCACCCCGGTGAACCGCATCCCCATCATGGCGAAGCAGGTGCTCGACCTGTTCATGCTGTACGTGCTGGTGACCGAGAAGGGCGGTCTGGTGGAGGTCATCAACAAGAAGCTGTGGCGGGAAATCACCAAGGGCCTCAACTTGCCCACCTCCATCACCAGTGCCGCCTTCACGCTGCGGACCCAGTGAGTGGCCGGGCACAGGGCTGTGGGCAAGCGATGTGGGGCCTGGGGTGCCGCTGACCACGATTAGGGCTTAAAGACACAGCACCCTCACTCCCAGAGCCATGCACCTGGCCTCCTGGCCTCTGGGAAGCTGAGGCAGGACGATCTCCAGCTCACAGGGTCTCACTGTGCAGTCCAGGCTGGCCTTGAGCTCGTTTTGTAGCCCAGGCTGGTCTTGAACTCGCAACTGTCCTCCTGCCTCAGCCTCCGAGTGCTGGGAGCAACTTAGCGATGCAATGGGAGCCTGTCCTTAGAGGAGCTGGTCGAGGGGACGGGCCAGTGCTGCCCCTGCCACGTGCCTCTTCCCCCCCGCAGGTACATGAAGTACTTGTACCCCTACGAGTGTGAGCGGCGGGGCCTGAGCAGCCCCAACGAGCTGCAGGCGGCCATCGACAGCAACCGGCGGGAAGGCCGGCGCCAGAGCTTTGGCGGCTCCCTGTTCTCCTACTCGCCCGGCGGCGCCCACGGCATGCTGTCCTCACCCAAGCTGCCTGTGCAGTCCCTGGGCCTGGCCGCCAGCACCAACGGCAGCTCCATCACCCCGGCCCCCAAGATCAAAAAAGGTGAGGGGCGTGTGCAGCTCCGGGGCCAATCCCAGCGTGACCGCGGGGTCCGGGGAGTCCTTTGCCCCTCTCCAGGCAGCCTCGGGGATCCCAGCACTTGGGAGGCTGAGGCAGGAGTGTCTCGTAGGCAAGCCCTGCCTGGGTATCCTGGCAACTGAGCAAGACTCTGTCCGTATAAAAAATTGAAAAGGCCCAGGGTTCCATCCCCAGTCCAAAAAATAATAATGATAAAAATGCCGGGTGTGGTGGTGCACCCCTTCCGTCCCTGCGCTTGGGAGGCTGAGGCAGGAGGATCGTTGGCAGTTTGAGGCCAGACTTAGCTACAAAGTGAGCTCAAGGCCAGCCACGAAGTGATCATGTCTCAAAAGACAAAATAATACTAATAGCAATAAACGTAGAAGTGCCAAATACCATGGCGGTACCAGTCCCTGCTACCAAAAAAGATCATTTATTGTTTTTTGGGGAGTTTTTTGGTACCAGGAATTGAACTCACAACCTTGTGCTTGCCAGGCAGGCACTTATGCCACTGAGCTAACTCCCCGGCCCCTAGCCGACTTTTTGAAGACAGGGTTTCACTATGTAGTTCCAGGTTGGCATCAGACTCTCTAGGTAGCCCAGGCCAACCTCCAGTGTGTGGTGATCCTCCTGCCTCAGCCTCCTGGGCGCCGGTAACAGGGTTTTATGGTGGGTGCGCCCATTTTGCAAACCCACCTGCTTCCTTGGAGAGGAAGTGAGTTGCCCAGCAGCAGAGGGGTCCCCTGCACCGTGCCTGGGGTGCAAGGCCGGCCCAGCCCAGCCCGCTTGGGTCCCTTCCTGACCCCCTGTCCTCTGTGTGTCTAGAGGAGGACTCGGCCATTCCCATCACGGTCCCCAGCCGCCTGCCCGTGTCCCTGGCGGGCCACCCCGTGGTGGCGGCCCAGGCAGCTGTGCAGGCGGCAGCAGCCCAGGCAGCGGTGCAGGCGGCGGCCCAGGCGGCCGCCCTGGAGCACATCCGGGAGAAGCTGGAGTCCGGGGAGCCGCCGGAGAAGAAGATGGTGCTGGTCTCAGATGAGCAGCAGCGGCTTCTGCACCGGGCTCTGCAGCAGAACCTGCTGGCCATGACCGCCCAGCTGCCCATGAGCATCCGGATCAACAGCCAAGGTACCAGCCCGCCGCCCTGCGCCTCCCGCCCGAGCCGACCCATGTAAAGAGCACCGGGCAATCAATAAGCCGGCGGCCAGCAGCCGGGAGGCCGGCGCCCCAGGAGTCCTCTAGTGAGAGCACACACGTTAGCACCAACCTGCTGACCTCCCGGTCAGGCGGCTGGGAGGGACGCTGACCCTGCGCTGTGGTTTTCTTCTCCCTGCAGCCTCTGAGAGCCGGCAGGACTCAACCGCCAGCCTCGCGGGCACCAACGGCAGCAACAGCATCAGCATGTCGGTGGAACTCAACGGGATCATGTACACAGGTAGGTGTCCGCGGCCGGGCTGATTCCAGCCTGCAGCCGGCCATCCCAGACAAGAGCAGGCAGCGTCTTCATAGAGTGGGAGGCTGAGGCAGGAGGGTTGCTGAGCATCGGAAGGCAGCCTGGACGACATCACGAGAGCTTGTCTCACAACAAAACAAAGTAAAACAGCGCGGGAGCTGGCCATCAGGATGTACCTGTCATCCCAGCACTCTTGAGAGGCTGAGGCGGGCGGATCACAAGTTGTAGCCCAGGGGCCGGGGATTTAGCTCAGCGGCATAAGCGCCTGCCTTGCAAGCAGGCAGTCGTGAGTTCGATCCCCGATACCGATAAAAAGGAAAAAGACAAAAAAAAAAAAAGCAAGTTGTAGCCCAGCCTGAGCAATTTAGCAACTTAATGAGACCCTGTCTCAAAATAAAAACAAAAAAGCCAAGGAAGGACCTTAGAGTCCTCAGGACAGCAGGAAGCCGCAGTGGCACCAACTGGCCACTGTGTGGCGCTGGGGGCGTGGCGCAGCCTGGTTGCCCAGTGCACCGTGGCTGGGAGGTGGTGGGCATCTTCTTCGGGGTCAGCTCGCGGCTGGACACAGCCAGCGGTCCCCGTGACCAGTCTGTCCTCTGTCCTCCACCAGGGGTCCTGTTTGCTCAGCCGCCGGCCCCCACAGCACCCTCAGCACCCAGCAAAGGTGGTGGTGGCAGCAGCACCAGCAGCAGCAGCTCAGGTGGCCGGGGAGGACCCACGGGGACCAGCTCGGGCAGCCAGGCGGGTGCAGCGGGGCTGGCTGCACCCCCTACATCTTCTACCTCAAATAACTCTTTGCCTTAACTCTGTGGCTCCCCGCCTGCCGGCTGCCACCCCCCAAGCCCCCCACCCCAGGAGCCTGACAGTGCCCGGGTCTGGGGTCCAGGAGGGCACGAGTGACCGGTGGGCAGAGCAGAGCCTCACCACGAAACCACATTGACGCCAAAAAAGGAAAGAGAAAAGAAAAAAGAATATATATATATAAATACAGATATATAAAGCAAATTTAATAAAAACAGGGGGAAAGCAAGGAACACTTGAATTTCTCAGGTTTGGGACATTGAGAGATGAATCGTGAGGAGGAAACCGAGCCACTGGAGCCCCGGAGTCCTCCGTTCCGCTCCCAGGGAAGTGGCCAGGCCGCAATGTCAAAGCCAACCCTGTTTACCTCATACATCCCTGCACTGTGTGTTCGGATTTTCGTCTGTTTTTTGTTCTTTTTGTTTCTGTTTTTCAATTTTCACTTTTTATTTTTATCCGTGACCCACTCATCACACCCAGCTCCTTGTGTTGAATGAAACCCCTGAGCCAAGATCACTGATTTTTCTTTTCTTTTGTTTTTCTTTTTTAATTTCTTGCTGTGGGAAGTTTGGGGTGCTTTTTTTTTCCATTCTCCCCCCCCCTTTTTTTTTAAATAGTGACCCTCAAACTCCCAAAGGGTTTTTAAGAGATTTGGGGGGGTTCTGTTCTGTAAATATTCTATTTTATTCTTGGGGGGTGGGGCTTTAGGAAGAGGATATCCATATATCTATATATCTATATATTTGTGCTCATTCAGGGATTAGGAAAAGCAAAGGAAACACAAACCCAACCCCAGCAATAACCATTTTTAATTTTTCTGACTGGTTTGGGCTCCTGGGGGTGTTCCTGGCGGCCGGTGGGTGGCCCTGGAGCCCAGGGTGCTGGACGCTCAGAGCAGGGATGGGGTGGAAAGAATCCAGGCCGGGGGTCCCGGGCACGGCCCCAGGCTCCTGTCTCAGGGATGATTTGGGGGGGTGAGCCAGGCCCAGCTCAGGGTGAGGATTCAGGGGCCCGGCAACCCGAACCCCGACCCTCCGCTCCCCGCTCTTCTCGCCTTCCGCTTGGGGCTGAGATTTTTGTGCTTCCGCCGTGACAGTCAACAGACAGAGGCCCAGAAAGGACCCTGGGTCCCCCCACCATGCTAAGAAAATGAGGGGCGGCCGTGGTGGGGTCTGGGGGACTTTGAGGCCTCTGTGCCCTTGTCCCTGGGACCCCGCCAGGCTCTGATCACCCTGGACTTGGTGCTAACCAGGCTGCATGTGGCATGGGCTGAGGCTCCCCCAGACCCCCGGCCTGAGAAGGGGGGACCCGCTCTTTCTGTGTTTTGGGGTCCCTGCTGGGCCCCTTTTGTCCATTCTCCCAGGAGGGGTGGTAGGCACTGTGTGTGGGGTGTCTCTCAGCTTTTCCTTCTGGAAGGTTCTGCCTGCCCCCTTTTGGGGGGCTGGTGTCTTAGCACAATCATTCCTGGGTGTGTGTGCCCGGGGTAGGGGGCTCTTGTGCCGGGACTCAATCTTGGCCCCCTCTGCAAGAACCACCTGTAGCTCTGGACACAGCCGGCCACTCCGTCCCCTCTGGACAAGGCGGCTCTCGGGGCCACCTTGGGCAATGTCCACTGTACATTTCTTTCTACCTCAGGTCTGACTTCCGATGCCAAAAATCCGTCCCCCATCTCCTTTCTGTCCCCCCTGCTCAGGCCGTGGGGTGTCCCGGGGTGGCGCATGCAGGCCTGAGCTTCCAGCCTTCGCGAGTGGACTGGATCCCAACTCAGGACAGTGGCCCGGGGCAGCCCCAAGATTGCAGGATGGGGTGTGTGAGGGTTCCTGGGACCCCACAGATCAGAAGCTGGGGTCGCCGGGTGAGGCCCCCCCAGCCTCACCGGGTCCCTGCCATTGCCTGCTGGGGGGGGTGGGAAGGGATGTCTTTTGGGGGAGCAGCACAGGCTCCCCTTATGCAAAGTGGAGTGAGGGTGGGGCCCGGGTCAGGGCCGCAGCACTGTGCAGGTGGGGCCCCCAAACTCAGGGTAGTCAGGGGTTTGCGGGGACCCTTGGACAGGCTGATTCTGAAACCCTTTTTGGGCCCCCTAGGCCGGGCTTGGGGCTCTGGCTGGAGGACGGGGCAGGGGGCGGGGACAGGTCAGCGGGCCAGCGTTTGTAAGAGTCGTGCGTTTGTACAGTTTCATTTTTCCCCCCACTGTATGACTTTTATCCATTTCCTTCCTGTTCTTGTTTTTCCATAACTTTTGATTTTTGCTTTTATTTTGTTCTGCCACCTGTCCCCTCTTTGACAAACACAAACTCATCCTTGACCTGTGACACAGATATTTCAGTCTCTCTGGGGCTTCTCGCATGGTGTGGTGATCACACCGGAACTCAGGTAAAAGAAAAAAAAAAACCTTAAAAAAATCCTAAAAAACAGGAAAACAAATGGTAAAAACTGCTGTCTACCTCTGGCTGGGCCCCCCGGCTCGCCCCGGCCGCGGCGGGGATTTACAACAATGTTCAGGTTTTTTGAAGCTCATTCAGGTATTAAAAAGAAAAAAAATTTAAAAAAAAATTACAAAAAGACCAAAAAAAAAAAAAAAAAGAGGAAAAAAAAGTGTGATTTTGAAATTTAAAAGAACACTGAAAGTTTACATTTTATAATAACGTTATTATGCAAATTGTATTTAAACTTCAGAAATATTTAAAACAACTGTAACCCAGAAAAGCTCGTAAGATTAAAACAAAACACTTCTGACTTTAACAGAAAATGTCTCCAGTGCTGGGTTTTTTTTTTGAGTGTGTGTGTGTGTGTGTGTGTGTGTGTTTTCAGGTTTGTTTTGAGACAGGGTCTCACGTTGTAGCCCAGGCTGGGCTGGAACTCCTGGCGATCCTCCTGCCTCAGCCTCCCGGATGCTGGGGTGTGCCACCACAGCTGGTTTCCTGTGCTGATTCACCTTGGCATCTCCACCCTGCCCAGCATATCAGGAAGGTGGACCAGGCACCCCCAAGGGACACTAGCCCATATCTAGGGACACGTGACTGTCATGACAAGATGGGTGGAAACCAAAAACGCTGCTGAGCACCCTGCAGCACCCACAGAGACAGAGCACCCCAGCCCCGATGTTCCTGGTAATAATCCAGGAGGATACTACCTGGCTCCCTAAAAAGGGTCCCGGCAGGCCAGGTGTGGTGGCTCACGCCTGTCATTCCAACTCTTGGGAGGCTGAGGCAGGAGGATCGCTCTGAGTTCCAGACCAGCCTGGGCTAGAGTGAGCTCAAGGCCAGCCTGAGCTGCAGATACGACCCTGTCTCAGAAAGATAAAACTAGAAAAGCACCCTGCAGCCTCCGGGGTGTGGCCACGGCCCCAGGCCTTTGCACAGGCCAGCAGCCTCTCACCCTCCTGGACTGAAACTGAGCAGATACCTGTGACCCCACCTCTGCCCTCGCCCTGGCCTCAGGATCGGGAGCCGGCAGGAGCTGCCTGTCCCCTGCCTGGTCTGGGGGTGCGGCTTTTCCCACTTGTCACGTTGTGGCCCCAGGGTGGGCCGTGGGCCCTGGCTCCCCAGGTGCAGAGCTGTGAGTGTGCCACCCCCAACCCCAAAAAGCCACAGCACGGGCACCAGGCCCGAGAAGGGGCCAACCTGATCCATGATTTCTGCATTCTGGGGACCGGTGTGGACCAAGGTCACCGTGGCGGGGAGCGGGGCAGCCCCAATTGCAGTCACCTGGTCCACAGGAAGGAGAGGACACCGCCCCTGCCACTGCGGCTGGCTTGTGACCCAGAGCAGGAGGAGAAGGTGACACTTTCCAGCTGAGGCCTCTGGACCCCCAGGGGACAAGGGCTGGTGACAAAGACCCGGATGTGGTAGCGCACACCTGTCAGGCCTGCACTCTGGGAGGCTGAGTCAGGAGGAGCCCCGCCAGGGCAACTTAGCAACTTAGTGACCTGCTCTCAAAACTGAAAAAGAGCTGGGGTGTAACTCAGTGCGAAGGTCACGGGTTAGAGCCCCAGGGCTGCAGACAGAACAACCTGAGGGTCTGGTCCTCACTCCACTCCTCAGAGAGGGCGCCCGGGACCCCAGGCCACACAGCGCCCCTCCTTCCCAGCTGCTCCCTCCGGGCAGAGGCTCCGGGGTGAAGCTCAGGGCCGACGTTCCCAGCCCAGGGAATGGCCGGGCCTCAGTTTCCCTGGGTGTGCGCCCACCCTCAGATCGGGGCACAGCCGCCCACACCCTGCACGGTACCACCGAGTCCCAGCGCTGGGTGGTCCCAGATGCCCCGAGCGCGGCTTTTGTGCGCGGCTCTAAGCACAACTGGTCGGGCCCCATTCCAGCGGAGGGGCGGGGTGACCTCTGACTTCGGGGGAGGCGGGGCCGGCCCCGGGAGGGGCGGGGTGCACAGCGGCCACCACCCGCGAGCCAGCTGCAGCGTCCAGGGTAGCGCCGGCTCTGGCTGCAGGGTCCCAGGACGCAGCTGGTCACCGCCCGTGGCCCTGGGACCCTGAAATCCAGAGCAAGCCCCTCCGTCCCGGGAGCCATCGCACACACCCACGTGTGACCTGCGAAGCTTGAGGACCGCTGCACGGTGACCTGGCCAAGGCACGAGGTGCAAACAGCCTCGGGTGCCGGCGCATGCCTGTCATCCCGGCCCTGGAGAGGCTGAGGCAGGAGAGTCACCGCCGAGCTCCAGGCAGCCTGCGCTCAGAGTGAGTTCAAGGCCGGCCTGCACTACGTAGGGAGTCGCTATCCTTGTTTTGTTTTGAGACAGAGTCCGGGTAGCGCAGGCTGGCCCTGAACTCAGATCTTCCTGCCTCAGCCTTCCCAGTGCTGCGATGATAGATGCGTGCCATCGCAGGTCGCACGAGACGTTATTAAAAATAAAATCAAGGGGTCAGAGATTTAGCTCAGTGGCATAAGCGCCTGCCTGGCAAGTGTGAGGTTGTGAGTTCAATCCTTGGTGCCAAAATAAATAAAGTCGAGGGAGCTGGGGTCCTGAACAGCAGCAGAGTGGACCCTCTCCCTCCTGGGGCAGCCCCTGCCCGGCCAGGTCTCTGCTACCGACCTGCCTCTGGGTCTTTGCCCCCGGCTCCCCTCCCCTCCCCTTCCCGCGCTCCTGCCGCCCTCCAACTCGGTCCGTGGCTCGCGCCCGCCACCTAGCGGCCACCGCTTGCTGCTTGCCCTTGCGGCACCGGGCCTGGACCAGAGGACTCCTCACCTCTGTCCACATCTCCAGGGCCAGGGCCCCAGCACCCGGGCCCGCCCTACGTGCATCTCTGACCGGTCACAGGCTCCGCTGAGCTCCCAGCGGGCTTGGGGTGAGGGTCCGGGGACTACATCCCGCCTCCGGCCCTGAGTGCAGATTTGATTTTCACATGAATTCCTTTCCAAACCCGGACCACGAACTCCACCTTCTGGGGTTTGATTTGGTTTTATTTCCTGTAGTGAAACCCAGGTAGTCAACTGCTCTACTACTGAGTTGCACCCCCAGCCCTTTATTTTATTTATTTTATTGGGGGATTGTTTTTGAGACTGGCCTCGAACTCGCAAGGATCTTCCTGCCTCGGCCTGCTGCCTCAGAGTGCTGAAACTTCAGATGTGCACCACCATGCCCGTCACTTTTTAAAAAAACTTAAGACAGCAGTTTCCTAACTGTCCGAGCAGAGCTTCAATTTGCGATCTTCCTGCCCTGACTTCCCCGAGGAGCCAGGATTACAGGTGGGCGCCCTGTAATTTTTAAAAAACCAGTTTTAGTGCTGGGTGTGTGGCTCTGTAACAGAGTGCTTACCCCGCATGTGTCAGTCCTTGGGTTTTATCCCAATACCATGAAAAAAAGGAGAAAAATTATTGTTTTTGGAAATGGCTCTCCTAACTGGCAGCTGGGCCCTGCTGGGTGGACACCAGGTGTCCCAGCTGGAACTCTGAATTCTGTGGTCTCAAAAAGACGAGGTCAAAGGACAGCAGAAGCCCATCAGTAATCACTGCGCACTGTGTGCCGGGTGGATACACCAGGGGTTTTGTGTTTTCTTTTACTGTGCAAGGCGTTTCCTAAATAATTTCTGGCTTGGATTCGACTCTATTGCAATGTCTCCTTCGAGCCTCTGAACTTTATGAGGACCTTGTTTTATATGTGTGCATTTCATTTTTTATTTATTGTCTTTATATGTACATTTTAAAAAGAGACACATATCCACCAGAGAGATTTGGTTACTTGGCCAAAAGCGCACAGAGAGAGGAGAATGGCCAACTCAGACCTCAGGGCTCTGAAGTTACCAACTCCTCGAGGGCAGGAGACCCTAGGCCTCGAAGGTGATCACCATCCAAATCCAAAATCTTTACCTATAGAACACGACTTTTGCATTCTCTACCTGGTAGAAAAACCCATTTCCTGGAGCAGTGAACGCTCCCGGGGCCTCTGCGCAAGCGCGGGTCCGCCAACCCCGCCCCCGAGGAGGTTTAGGTGCCGCTCTAATGCGCGTCAAGGCGTCATTCTCGTCTCGCTGGTGATGACGGAGATCCGGGGTGGCGGGGGCGGGGATAAGATGGCGGCGCCCATGGAGGTGGCAGTGTGTACGGATTCGACGGCGCAACTCTGGACTTGCGTCGTGTGGGAACTGCATTCGGGCGCTAACTTGCTCACCTACCGCGGTGGCCCGGCTGGACCCCGCGGCCTGGCGCTGCTGAACGGCGAGTACCTGCTGGCGGCGCAGCTGGGCAAGAACTACATCAGTGTCTGGGAGCTGCAGCGGAAGGTGCGGCGCGCGGGTCTGGGGCTCCGGTGGGGGAGCACGGAGATCTAGAAAGAAACGGGGGAAGAAGGGCTGGGCACCGCTCCCGCTGGGAAGGCGGGGACGCAATAGGGAGTCTCCGTATGTGCCGGGCGGTGGGCACTTTGGGGCGTTCTGCGCACGCGTGGGACTGGGGGCGCGCATTTAGGGCTGCTGATGTCGCTTGGAGATGGATGGCCGCTCAGGCAAGTGCGCATGCGCAGACTCCGGAGCGCAAAATTTGATTGAAGGAGAGAAATGGGATCATTTGGAGTTTGTGGATTTGGAAGAAGGAGCTCCTCGAATGGGTAGCCCTGGAACCACATGCATTTCTTCTCTCCCTTTTAAAAGAGACACTGAGCTTCATCATTGGCAGCCCCCCAGTATGTAGCTCAGGGGTTGGTTCCCCTGCTGCCGTCTCTGTGCGAGCCCGCGGAGTTCATGCGGGATGGGTCAGCGAGGAAGGAGCGAGACCGGGGAACACATTGGGGGAAAGGGTGTTAGGGCACCATTGTGTTGGTCATTAGGCCCTTCTTGCCTGCCCTTTCTGTCCAGAGGACGCTGACCTGCAGAGCCTCATGTAGCCGGGAGCCCGGGGTGATACACTCCCGTGGTTGCTCCCATCTGGTAGGCTGAAGCAGGAGGATCATAAGTTCGAACTCAGCCTGGGCAACTTGGCCGCTTAGTAAGACCGTGTGTAGAGACCAGAAAAAAGCTGAGGGGCTGAGGCTGTGGCTCAGTGTGAAGGCCTCGGACTGGAAACAAAATAAAGCAGGGACTTTTGTGCAGGTGTGAACCCTGCCTTGTGCAACTACTCTGTCCCTGCTGGGCCTGGCTGTCCCCCTCTCAGCGCCCAGGCATCTCCGCTCCCCACCCCCACCGCCTCCCAGGCAAAGCTCACTGACCTTTTCTGTGTCCCTAGGACCAGCTGCAGCAAAAGATCATGTGCCCCGGGCCCGTCACCTGTGTGACCACGGCACCCAATGGCCTCTACGTCCTGGCGGGGATCGCAGAAAGCATATACCTATGGGAGGTAAGAGGAGGGGAAGTGGGTGTGCGCCTCATCCTCGGGGCCCAGAGAACGACCAGGAGGACCAGAGCCCACGCTGGGAGGAGGCAGGCGGTCTCACCTGTCCTGCACCCCGCTGCCTGCATCCATTGGTTCCCTCCAAACACTTCTTATTTAGTTTTGTCTTTTTGAGACAGGCTTTTACTGTGCAGTTCAGCCTGGCCTTAAACTCACTTTGTAACCCAGGCTGGTCTTGAACTTAAAGGGATTCTCCTGCCTCAGCCTCCTGAGCGCTGGGATTACAGGTGTGCACTACCATGCCTGGCTGTTCCCCCAGGACTCTTTCAAGTCCCAACAAGACCTAATTTTTTTTTTTTTTTTTTTAAACAAGACCCTAATTCTGTCACCAGCCACAGACGCACACTCTGCAAGACGTGGGGTGGGCAAGGAACCCCTTCCCAGGACCTGGTGGTTTTGGCTTTAAAGTTCTATAGAAGGAGGCAGCGTGATGGTTTTCACCTTTCCTTTCCTCACTGCTGGGGAACCGGGTGTGAGCTGCGCACACACCACGCAGCCCCAGACACGCTCTTGACCCTTTCTACAAGGGACCTGGGGTCACCTGTCAGGCTGCGGCCAAGCTCTGACACCCTCCCACGTCAGGGGCGGCCCTGGTGATTTGCAAACAAGTGGGCTTCCCGGCAGCATCAGGAAAGCTGTTTACTCTCAGCCCTCAGTAGGTCTGGACCTGGACTTGTTACCGACACCACTGTATTTGGGGGGCCTGCCTTCCCCCTCAACTGGAGCGATGCAGTTGGGGGCAAAGGCAGCCCCGTTTTTGCCTTTCCTGATCCAGCCCAAGGTGTCTAGGAGGCCAGGGCAGGAGAGCTCTGAGCTGACAGAGCCCATAAAGATGGGGGTGGGGGTCATGACCTTACCATGAGAACGAGGATCGTGGTGTGGGCAGAGGACCAGAGCCTGGTGGGCAGTGCCTCCGGGCAGGGTGTCAGGTGACTGCCAACTCTCGGAGGACTTCTAAGCTGTGACCTGGAGGGGGTGCCCACGGTGTGGTCCCCTTTCTGTACTCCAGTGAAGAGCCAGGTGAGGGGTACGGTAAGAGGAGCCAGGAGCTAGGCTGTGGGCCCAGTGGCCGGCTTGCTGCACCCAGAGCATCTCAGAGCTGTGTCTTACGCTCTGAAACAAGGATGTCCTAGGGCTGTGATGTGGCCCTGGCTGTCCTGGCTTCCAAACTTGACACAGGGGTGATACAAGCGCTCAGGGTTTGGGCGTCCCCAGAGTGTGACCACATCATGGCACGCATGCTTCACATCTACAACTTTATGCATTTATTTTTTTGTTATGTAGCCCAGGCTACTCACAGATTTGCAGCAATCCTCCTGCCTCAGCCTCCTGTGTGCTGCCATGCCCATTCAGCTTTATTCTCTTCTGTGTCTGCCCCTCCGCATCCTTGGAGGGACAGTCACTAGATTTAGGACGTGCCTGCCCCAGTCTGACCTCATCTCTCTCTGCCTGTGAGGCGGGGCTCTGACATAGGTGGGCTCTGACTAGCCCACCCTGATCTGCTCCCCACCCCTCCTGTTTCTTAGGGTCACATCCACAGAATGGAGCAGAATCCTGAGGAGGCCACACGGGAAGTGCTGCCCTCTCCAGGGTCCCTGCTGACCCAGGGTGGCAGAAAACTTGTTGCCCTTGCTGGGTCCCTCACACACCTGGGGACAAAGTGGGGACACCTCTCCAGCAGGACCACTGAGGCCAGGGCCGCAAAAACCACCCACCCTCACCTGGGGCGGGAAGGTCAAAACTCTCCACAGCGCCGTGCCCCACTTTCCCCTCTGAGCAGCACCCCCACGGCCCACAGGTCTCCACCGGGAACCTCCTGGTCATCCTGAGCCGCCACTACCAGGACGTGTCCTGCCTGAAGTTCACGGGTGACAGCAGCCACTTCATCTCGGGGAGCAAGGACTGCCTGGCGCTGGCCTGGAGCCTATGCAGGTGGCACCAGCCTCTGGGGTCTCCTCAGGGTGGGGGATGGGCATTGGGAGCCCAGGGTGCTGACCATACCCCACCCCTGCAGTGTGCTGCAGGTGGACCCCTCCAGGATCCCGGCACCACGCCACGTGTGGTCCCACCACACGCTCCCGGTCACCGACGTGCACTGTGGCATCGGAGGTCCCCTGGCCCGGGTGGCCACAGCCTCACTGGACCAGACTATAAAGGTACAGCATGGTCTCACCCCGGGGAGCACCTGAGGTCAGCAGGGCTCAGACACCTGTAATTCCTGGGCTCCTGGTGAGGATGCCCAGGAGGGGACAGCCAGGATCTCTGTCACCTGGAAATTCCCACTTAGCCAGCCGTGCTCACAGGGACACGAGAGCCACCCCACAAGTGTCACCCTGCCTGGGTTCCCTCTGACCCTGCGCTGCAGGGTGGGGCTGCCGACACCTGATCCCTGACCCCCTGCCCAGCTCTGGGAGATCTCCTCAGGCGACCTGCTGCTGTCCGTCCTCTTCGACGTGGCCATCATGGCCGTGACCATGGACCTGGCCGAGCACCACATGTTCTGCGGGGGCAGTGATGGGTCCATCTTCCAGGTGGACCTGTGTGCAGGGGTGAGCAGCAGAGCCATTTGGGGGTGGCTGGGGGCCTGGGCAGCGTCGCCCCCAGCGCTCACACCTGTCTCGGCCCTGCAGCCTGTGCAGCGGGAGCAGAGCTTCCAGCCCGAGCAGGAGCCCGGCAAGGTCTTCAGGGGCCACAGGAACCAGGTGACCTGCCTGTCAGTGTCCACCGACGGCAGCGTGCTGCTCTCGGGCTCGCACGATGAGTCGGTGCGTCTGTGGGACGTGCAGAGCAAGCAGTGTATGCGTACGGTGACGCTCAAGGGCCCAGTGACCAATGCGGCCATCGTGCTGGCACCCGTGGCCATGCTGAGCTCGGACTCCCGGCCCAGCCTGCCGCTGCCGCCCTTCAACAGGCACCTGCTGGGCGCCGAGCACGGGGACGACCCGCGCCGCGGGGGCCTCGCGCTGCGCCTGGGCCTCCACCGCCAGGTACGCTTCCGTGCCCCTGGGCCACCCTGGTACCCGTTTTTTGTCCCCAGCTGGCGACCCGGGACCCCAGTGTCTCTCCCTTCCCCACACGTCAGCCCTCTCCCAAGACGCAACTTGCTTCCTGCTGGGTGGGGGCCCCTTCCTGGGCATGACCCAGGCCCTCGGTCCCTGTCCCTGTCTTACAGGGCTCAGAGCCCAGCTACTTGGGGCGGCTGGAGCACCTGCAGGCCGAGATGTGCAGCACCCTGGAGAAGGTGTGTGATTGAGGTGACCCCGCGGAGGGGGGGGGACAGGGGTTCCGGATATAGCTGGGGTGGGGGGCGTGGCCCTCACCCCCTGATCCCCACCTTCCCCAGGGCGGTCAGGACCAGCTGCGGGTGCGTGTGAGCGAGCTGGAGGACGAGGTGCGAAACCTGCGCAAGATCAACCGCGACCTCTTCGACTTCTCCACGCACATTATCACCAGGCCCACCAAGTGAGGTGTGGCCCCGCCCCGGCCACAAGCCCCGCCCTGTATGCCGTGGCCCCGCCCCTGGGGGCTGCAGCCTGGCCCCTGACCACAAGCCCCGCCCAGGGGCGGAGTCTGGCCTCCATGAGGCCCCAGGAGCCTCAAGCCTGTGGGTTGCCGGGCTCCGCAGGTTTGCAGGCTCCATATTTCTGGACTTCACTCCTTGTACTCCGGCCATCTGGGCCCAGTGGTGTGTGTTCTGCTATCTATTTGGTGCTGTTCGGTTTTTAACAAAACATGGTTTACGGAGGCCGCCTCGTTGCTGTGGGTTGTGGCGACCCATCCGGAGCACCCCTAACAGGGCGGCAGGTGCTGAGACTGACCTGGGGGCACCCCAGCAGGGGGAGGGACAGCGGTGTCCTGAGGGGGCCCTGGACCAGGTGCAGGCAGCGAGGAGGCGGGGCTGGCAGCAGGGAGGGGATGCCGTGGGATCTGGGGACCCCGAGAGTCCACCGTGGGGGCCCTGGTACTCCTGGGGGAGCCAGGCCAGCGTGCAACAGAGCTTCCAGCCCAGGTCCCCTCACCTCCTCCAGGGAATGACACCCGGTAGGCGCTGTGTCCCCCCGGGCCCCTAGCCTGGGTCTGGGCTGAGGGTGCTGGGGTGTCCTGCAGGCCACTTGGCCAGGTCCCCGATGTCCTGGGGACGCTGCCAGCCAGACACCCTCGGAACCTTCCAGAGCACCTCCTTGGCCGCCAGCCCTGGTTAATGGTCCGGGAGCGCCGCTCTGTGATTGAGCTGCGCTGTCACCTCTGTGGCGGGCACGTGGCCAGCGCTGAGTTCACTGTCGCGCACTGCCGCCTCCGTCTCCGCCCGCCCCTTCCTGGGCTGTGCGGGCCCCGCAGTACTCCAGAGCCCCTCACACAGGAGCCTGCCCAGGGTGGAGGCCTCACGCCCCTCCCAGGGCACTGCCTCAGTTTCCCCGCCCATGGGGCAAGCTCGGTTCTCATCAAAGTTGTAGCATACAAGGGGTTTGGGGGGGTGTCCCTCAGCCCCTCCAGACTGACTCTGCAGCCTGCAGATTCTGAGAGGCAGCAGCATCTCCCTGGTCTGGGTTCCTCCCTGCCCCCACCTCCACCTGAGACTCCCACAGCCCAAAGCTCGGCTGAGGTCCCCTCCTCAAGCCTCCCCTCCCCCGCCCTGCCCAGCCGCTGTAGGCGGGCAGCCAGCCCGGGAGGACACCAGACTGCCGGAGGGAGCAGGGCGCGCGGGGACAGCTGGCGCTGAGGAGCCACAGCTCTGCGGGGTCACAGCGCGAAGAGTTGGGGGGTTCCGGGGGGTGGGGCATTTTCCCGGTCGGCCACTTCACATGGTCTTCTCCAGACTGCCCCCCCCCCATCACAGCGCGGAAAAGCAGGGCTGAGCTGAAGTGGAGGAGGACCCCTGTGACATAGGGAGGGAGACCCCGTCTTGAGAGGAAAGAAAGTGACCCTGCCTGGCTTTATCAAAGCGGTCACTGCAGGCTGCCTGAGAACCAAGGGACATCGAGGGTGTCACCAACCCCCTCGGGAGCCCAGCTGGAGAAGGAGGGGAATGTAGGGGCAATTTGGGTCTTGGGTGGGCAACTTAGCCTTCTAACAAGAGCCTTTTTTTTTTTTTTTTTTTTTTTTTTTGGGTACTGGGGATCTAACTCATGACCTTGTGGTTGCAAGACAGGTGCTAATGCCGCTGAGCTAAATCTCCGGCCCACAAGGGCCTGACTCAACAGGGGCCCCCCCCAGGTTTAAACCTGAGCACCGCAGTTAATTCTGTGTATGTGACCCTGATAAAACTCTACGAGTTCAGTCCTCAGCAGCTAGGGCTGGAAATTCCTCCTATCTGATTTGCATGAGTGGGGAAACAGACCCGGAGAGCTGGGACTCAGTACTCCCAAAACCATTGCACAGAAATGTTTGTTGACTGGCTCCCTGAGCCACAGACGGTGTCTTTGACCGGAAACCTGTCCCCATTTCTGAGGACTCCTGTGGCCCAGAGACAAGCTGGCCCTTCTGTCCCCTGGATCCCAGCCACCAGCCCTCAGGGAAGGCATCCCAAATCCCAATTCATTTCGCTGCCGGCAGCTGACATCGTCTGGCAGATAACGGAACGTTTTCTCATTCTGGCTCCAAGAGAACACAGGGCTGTGTGCAGAAGCAGATTCACTCCCCAGGACTGGGTGTCCCTACTGTCCCCTCCCTGGGGACAGGTGACAGGATGTGCAGCTACTCAGCAAGGGGATCCCTCACTCTCCAGTGACCACATCTACTGAACACCCACTGTGTGCCCAGACTGCCTGAGGGGCCTGGTGAATCCACAGACCCTAGAGGAGCAGGAAGACACTGGGGGCTATGAGTCCACACCCAGCCATCAACTATAAAGTGACTGGTGTGTGCAGATCAAGAGAAATCCTCAGCCAGGTGTGGTGGAGCCTGTCATCCCAGCACTTGGGAGGCTGAGGCAGGAGGACCACTGCAAGTTCCAGACTAGCCTGAGCTACACAGTGAGCTCAAGGCCAGCCTGAATTGTATAGTGAGACAGTGTCTCAGAAAGAAAGAAAAAGTTGAGCCTACCCACACATAGGGAAAAAAGAAATGCTTCTCAGAATCGAGCATTTGGCACTGGGTTTTGATGTGTGAAGAGGTATTCTGTGTTCCAGGTTGGCTACCTATGGCTAGAGGGCAGGTTTCCCTCTGCCCTCAGTGCCTGTCTTAGTGCCCCCGAGTGCACACAATGTGAAAACCCACTCAGGGACTACAGAGATCATTGCTTCTTGGAATGGAGACAAATGTGAGCCCAAGCCTCAGTTTCCCTGTCTGAGCAATGAGCAGCCTTTCCCACGCTGGTAAGCAGGGGGTGGGGCCTGAGATCTTGGAGAACAGGGGTGCGGTGTGGGAGCAGTTTCTTACAGAATTCAACAGAATGGGGCCCATGAAGCTGGGAGCAGTAGGGAGGCTGAGGCAGGAAGATCTCAGAGAGTTCGAGGCCAGCCTGAACTACATAATCAGATCCTGTCTTAAAAAAAAAAAAAAAAAAAAAAAAAGAGAAGAAAAAAATAAATAAATAAATAAAATGAGGACACGATTTCTTGGCCCTGTCCAGTGTGCCCCTGGCCAAGCCCCGGGCATGGATCCCGCTCTGCGCTGACAGGTTGCAGGCGCCAGGGACCAGCAGGCAGCTGGCGGGAGGGCGAGACGGAGGGCGAGACGGACGGCGAGGGTTGCGCAGGCCGCAGGGGCGGTCCCCTGCTGCGCGGTGGCTCGGTGGCGGCGGCGACGCCCGGCTCCGACCCGCAACTTTGTCATGGAGTTTGTGCGAGCCCTGAGGCTCGGCCTGGCGCTGGCCCTGGCCCTGGGGCCCGAGCCGGCCCGCGGCCACCCGCAGCCGTGCGGGGTCCTGGCGCACGTCGGGGGCTCCGTGCGCCTGGGGGTCCTGCTGCCCCGCGCGCCCGCCGTCCGCGCCCGCGCCCGCGCCGCCCTGGCCCGGGCCGCGCTGGCCCCGCCGCTGCCCTACAACCTCAGCCTGGAGCTGGCGGCCGCCGCGGCCCCCGCGCGCGACCCCGCCTCGCTGGCCCGCGGCCTGTGCCGGGCGCTGGCGGCTCCGGGCGTGGCGGCCCTGCTCGCCTTCCCCGAGGCCCGGCCCGAGCTCCTGCAGCTCCACTTTCTGGCGGCCGCCACCGAGACCCCGGTGCTCAGCCTGCTGCGGCGCGAGGCGCGCGCGCCCCTCGGCGCCCCGGTACGCGCGGACGGCGCGCCCAGGACGCGCGGGAACGGGGCCCCGGGGAGGCGGGAAGTGCCGGGGCTCCCCCGGGATGCGAGGGACCCCATCGCCGGACGCCGGGTGCCCCGGGCAGACGCAGGCGTGGCGACCCAGGCGCTGGGGGCCCGGGGAAACCGGGGCGCGCGGAACGGATGCACCCGAAGACCCCGCCGGATGCCGTGCGCGCCGGCGCGGTCACCCGCAGGTCTTCCGCGCCGCCCCCTGCGCTCCCCCAGGGCCTGCGCTTGTCTGGGAGGGCAGGCGGGTCACCTTCCTCTCCGGAGGGTGCAGTTTGGGTGAGCGAATCCCGGCCTCTCCAGGCCTCCTAGGACCCCCCCCCCCAGTTCCCTCTCCCGATGATTTTGGTACCCCTACGCGGGGGGTACCCTTGGGAGCGGCCATCCGCATGCCATCGCCTGCCTCCTCCGCGGGTCCTGGTACTAAATCTCTTCACCCCAGGCCCAAATTCAGCAGCAGGAAGTCGGGACCCCAACAAGGACACCGGGCCGAAGACACCCCACGCGGGGCCAGAAAGGAGCCCCCCAGTGCCCGGCTCCTGTCAGGTCCCCTGGCTCTGGGGTTCAGCCCTGGGGCCCTCGGTCACCTCCCCCCACCACTACCCGGGTCTGGGGAAAGAGAGGAGACCCATACCCCGACCCGCGGCGCCCTCTGCAGCCCATCACGGGAACTGCACTGCACTGGGCCGCGCGGGCCCGGGCTTGGGACCCCAGTGCGAGGGACGAGCAGCACCACCGCCCTCAGTCTCCCGGCATGCAGTGCAGCGCCCGTGTCCACCCAGGAGTAACGCCCTGGCCGCTTGAGCGTCGGGTCACCTGTCCCCTTGCGGAGAGCAGATCTCGGAGCGCTGGGCAGGGCCAGGGGCGGGAGGAAGAGTCCACTAGGAGCGCTCCGGCTTGCTCTGCGCATGCATTCAGGTTGTCCTCAAGCAGCTGTGACCCTCAGCCCTTGAGGGGCCCCAGGCAGTTGTAGGGGGGCTGGAACAGGGATGGAAGCAGTGACCCGAGGCTGGGGGAGCTCAGAAGGGGAACTGGAATTCTGCCCGATGGATGGGGAAGTCTCCATAGAGGAGGGGCAAAGCAGCTGGGTTTTCAAGCAGTGATAGGAGTTGAGAGAGGACACTGACCCTAACTGTGACCGCCCACTTCCCAGACGCCGTTCCACCTGCAGCTGGACTGGGCCAGCCCCTTGGAGACCCTGCTGGATGTGCTGGTGGCCGTGCTGCAGGCCCATGGCTGGGAGGATGTGGGCCTGGCATTGTGCCGTGTCCGTGACCCCAGTGGCTTGGTGGCCCTCTGGAGAAGCCGGGCTGGCCGCGCCCCGAGGCTTGTGCTGGACCTGAGCCGGCTGGACACTGGGGACGCAGGGTTGGGGGCACGCCTGGCCGCCCTGGGGACACCTGTGGGAGGGGACTTACCTGTCTCCATGGTTGTCCTCTTGGGCTGTGACGCTGCCCGTGCCAGGCAGGTGCTGGAGGCTGCGCCCCCTGGCCCCCGCTGGCTCCTGGGCACACCACTGTCCCCAGAAGCACTGCCCAGAGCCACGGCCGGCCTGCCCCCTGGGCTGCTGGCGCTGGGCGAGGTGGCCCGGCCCCCCCTGGAGGCTGCCATCCACGATGCCGTGGTGCTGGTGGCCCAGGCCCTGGGCACTGCTGCCCAAGTACAGCCAGAACGCGCCCTGCTCCCAGCCGCATTCAGCTGTGAGAACCTGCAGCCTGCAGGGCCAGAGTCCCGGGGGCGCTGGCTGGCCCGGTGAGTACAGCTCTCCCCTGGGACTCCCATTATACAGCCACCCCTGCCCTCGGGTGGTTCACACCCATCATGCCAGCGCCCTGGGAAGCTGAGGCAGGAGGATTGCTAGTTTGAGGTCAGTTTGGGCAAATGAGTGATTTAGCAAAACTGTTTCCAGAATTAAGAAAAGTCATGCTGGCTGTGTGATGCCTGCCTGTAATCCCAACACTCAGGAGGCTGAAGCAGGAGGATCGCTCTGAGTCAGCCTGGGCTACATAGTGAGTTCCAGACCAGACGGAAGTATATGGCTGGACCTGTCCCAATAAATAAACAAACAAATGAAAAACATAAAAAGGCCAGGCCAGGCAGTGCCCTCTCAGTGGACAGCCCCTGTGTGGCCAGTCCTGAGCCTGTGGAGTTTGTGGGCTAGTGATGTCCCCTGTAGTGGAGATAGCGTCCTCCTTGGCAAGAGGGATGATGGGGAACTGTGGTCCCCAATGTGGGGACCGGATGCCCTGCGAGATGCCAGTGTGACCCCCTGCCCACCCAACCCCCAGGTTCCTGGCCAACACGTCCTTCCAGGGCCTCACGGGGCCTGTGTGGGTGACGGCCACCTCTCAGGTACACATGTCAAGACAGTTCAGGCTGTGGAGTCTGCGCCAGGATCCTCGGGGTGCCCCAGCCTGGGCCACCGTGGGCAACTGGCGGGATGGACGTCTGGACCTGGAGCCGGGCACGGTGCCCGCACGTCCCCTGCCTCTGCCGGGCACCAGGGCCCGGTCCAAGCTGCGTGTGGTGACGCTGATAGAGCACCCATTCGTGTTCGCCCGGGAGCCTGACGAGGACGGGCAGTGTCCCGCTGGACACCTGTGCCTGGACCCAGGGACCAACAACTCGGCCACGCTCGACTCCATGTTTGCCGCGCTGGCCAACGGCTCAGCCCCACGTGCCCTGCGCAAGTGCTGCTACGGCTACTGCATGGACCTGTTGGCCCGGCTGGCCGAGGACGCCCCCTTCGACTTCGAGCTGTACATCGTGGGTGACGGCAAGTATGGCGCCCTGCGGGATGGCCGCTGGACCGGGCTGGTGGGCGACCTGCTGGCCGGCACGGCACACATGGCGGTCACCAGCTTCAGCATCAACTCGGCACGCTCGCGGGTGATGGACTTCACCAGCCCCTTCTTCTCCACCAGCCTGGGCATCATGGTGCGTGCGCGGGACACCGCCTCGCCCATTGGCGCCTTCATGTGGCCACTGCACTGGACCATGTGGCTGGGCGTCTTCGCCGCGCTGCACCTCACCGCGCTCTTCCTTACCCTGTACGAGTGGCGCAGCCCCTACGGTCTCACCCCGCGCGGCCGCAACAGGGGCACCGTCTTCTCCTACTCCTCGGCGCTCAACCTCTGCTATGCCATCCTCTTCGGCCGCACCGGGTCCAGCAAGAGCCCCAAGTGTGCCACCGGCCGCTTCCTCATGAACCTCTGGGCCATCTTCTGCCTGCTGGTGCTGTCCACCTACACGGCCAACCTGGCCGCCGTCATGGTCGGGGACAAGACCTTCGAGGAGCTGTCAGGGATCCACGACCCCAAGGTGGGTGGGCCCAGGGCGGGGCTGCACCGCCGGGTCGCCGAGGTGTGAGGCAGGCTGGGCTGGGGCTTTGTCACCCAGCCGCACCCTTCGCCGCACCCTTCGCCCAGCCCATGCCCTGCTCTGGGGCCAGCTCTGTCTTGCAGCACTCAGGAGGCTGAGGCAGGAGAGTCACCTGGAGTTCAAGGCCAGCTTGCATTATATACAGAGACCATCTCAAAAAATCAAAACTGAAAAACCCCACAAAAATACAAAACTAAACTAAACTGAAACTGAAAGTCCCTCACAGAGGTCCCCCTAACTCCCCAAAAGCAGGAAATAAGAAGTGGGCACATGGGCCTCTGGAGCAAGGCAGAGGCACAACGGTGCAGAGGCCCTGGGGGAGGAGGGAGCCCAGCGCGGCCCGAGCAGCAAGGGGGAACTGAGGAGACAGGAGGAGGAGGAGGCGGTGCGGAGGTGCCCGGGCAGGGAGTGCTCCCCGTGGACTGCAGGGAGCACTCGGGCTTTGGCCCCAAGGGAGGTGGGAGCCATGGGGGCTGAGGACAGAGCAGGGTTTTCATTTTCCACTAATGGGATGGAACACAGGACCTTCCCACATGACATCCCTATTTTCTGTTTGTTTAAGACAGGGTCTCAGTCTGTAACCCAGGCTGACCTTGAACTTGTGGCAACCCTCCTGCCTCAGCCTCCAGTCTGCTGGACTACTACTGGCATTTCCCACCATGCCCAGACCTTTTTGTTTTTTATTTTGAGACGAGATCTTGCTAAGTTGTCCAGGCCATGCTTGAACTTGTGATCCTCCTGCTTCAGCCTTCCAGTTAATTCCTGAGATGACAGATGTACCAAACACAGATTTTTATTTTTATTTTTTTGAGACAGGGTCTCGCTGTGCAGCTCAGGCTGGCCTTGAGCTCACTCTGTAGCCCAGGCTGGTCTCAAACTCGCAACGATCCTCCTGCCTCAGCCTTCCAAGTGCTCACGTTACAGGTGTGTGCCACACATGCCCAGCTTAGATTTTCTTTTTAATACCAATTTCAAACATTCCAGAGTCTGAGCAGTGAACCTCGTGATGCTCTGGACACTCCTGAGCCAACCCCTAACTACCCTGTCATGGCACCAGTGCCCACCAGTGATTATTTTGAAAGTGGCCTCAGAGCTTTTGAGTTTCACCTGTGAATATTCCAGGGCCCTACAGTCAGGCAAGAACTTAAACAACTGAGCTAAATCCCTGGCCTCTTGTTTTTTTTTAATTTTTATTTATTTATTTTTTTGTCTTTTCGGTACCAGGGATCGAACTCACGACTGCCTGCTTGCAAGGCAGGCGCTTATGCCGCTGAGCTAAATCCCCAGCCCCACTCTTGTTTTTTTAAACAAGGTCCTATTATGTACTCTAAGCTGGCCTTGAGCTCACTGTTTAGCCCAGACTGGCCTCGGCCACCTGCCTCGGCCTCCCTAGTGCTGGGATGACTGGCAGGTACCACCACGTCTGTACCTTTGTGCTACTAGGGATGGAACCCAGGGAGGCTCTCCTTCTGAGCTACATCCTCAGACCTTTCTATTTTAAATTTTGAGGTCTGAGTTGTTAAACTGCCCAGGCTGGTCTTGAACTTGTGATTCTCCTGCCTCAGCCTCCTAGAGTACTGGGATGTCAGGCCTGGGAGGTACATCACAGCTGGCTAGATGAGGACTTTTACTTTTAGCATAAATCCCACTTGGTGGCTTCCTGGACAAGAGGCCAGGGTCAACACAGGGAAACCAGGGCAGGGCGACTCAGCGGGTCCGGGGCAGGGAGGCCTGAGCTAGAGGGCTGGAGGCACGGGTGCTGGGGGAGAACACTGGGCCTTTCTGGGTGGCGTCTGCTCGGGGCTCTCGGGCATCGGCGGGGCAGGGTGATGCACGCGTGCGCAGGTGATCAGGACCTAGGGACCCTCCGGGCACGCGCGACGGAGCTGGGGAGGCGATGACCGGTTCCCACTGAGGAGTCTCCGCACCCCGCGCAGCTGCATCACCCACCGCAGGGCTTCCGCTTCGGCACGGTGTGGGAGAGCAGCGCGGAGGCCTACATCAAGGCTAGCTTCCCGGAGATGCACGCCCACATGCGGCGCCACAGTGCCCCCACCACGCCAGGAGGTGTGGCCATGCTCACGTGAGTCAGGGCGGGGTCTGATAGGAGGCGTGGCCTCGGGGAAGGGGCGTGGCTTCACCCACCCATTCCCCCTTTTGGATCCCGCAGGAGCGACCCCCCCAAGCTCAACGCCTTCATCATGGACAAAGCACTCCTGGACTACGAGGTGTCCATCGATCCCGACTGCAAGCTACTGACCGTGGGCAAGCCCTTCGCCATCGAGGGTGAGAGAGCCAGAGGGGGCGCGAGGGGGCCGAGGCCTGACCGAGGCTCCCCCAAACCCAGGGTCCCATCCTACTGGCCCTGGTCTCCCCCAGGCTACGGCATCGGCCTGCCCCAGAACTCGCCGCTCACCTCCAACCTGTCTGAGTTCATCAGCCGCTACAAGTCCTCGGGCTTCATCGACCTGCTCCACGACAAGTGGTACAAGATGGTGCCTTGCGGGAAGCGAGTCTTCGCGGTCACAGAGGTGGGCCAGGGCCCCGGGCACAGGGTCGGTGACGGGCAGGGGAGCCCTTGAGCCCTGTCCAGGCACCCAACTTCCTGCCATGGCCAACGTGGACGTTGGTCTGCTCTTGCGCGCTCCTGCTCGGTGCCCCTCCTCCACCCGTCCAGTGCGGCTGGCGCCTCTCCGCGCGGGGCGCAGCCCGAGCCCCTGTGTCCCCACCCCAGACCCTGCAGATGGGCATCTACCACTTCTCGGGCCTGTTTCTGCTGCTCTGCCTGGGCCTGGGCAGCGCTCTGCTCAGCTCGCTGGGCGAACATGTCTTCTATCGCCTGGTGCTGCCGCGGATCCGCCGGGGCCGCCGTCTGCAGTACTGGCTGCACACCAGCCAGGTGGGTGGCTGCGGGGTGCGTGGGCGCTGGGGGACAGCGCTGCTGCCTTCCTGTCCCGCTGCCAACCCGCCGGCCTTTGTCTGGGGTCTAGAAAATCCACCGCGCGCTCAACACGGAGCGGCCCCGGGCTTCGGAGCGGCTGGAGGTGGAGTCCAGGTGAGCGGGGACTCGGGGAGGGTCCTTGACGCGCTTCTGCCGCCCCTCCAAAAGCACCTGGGCAGAAGCGAGGGTGCGGAGTGGGTACCTTGCCTAGCCCCGTCCCCTGTCCCCAGTGACCCCGAGGAACGGCAGCAGGACACTCAGGCGGACCCCGAAAGCCCTGGACAGTGGAAACGCGTGCGCCGGGCCGTGGGCACAGAGCGCCGCCGCGTGCGCTTCCTGCTGGAACCTGCGGTGGCTGCGGCACAGGACAAGGAGCCCGGGCAGCCTGAAGGTCCCGTCTGGCTGTGCTCCAACGGGCGGTCCCCCACGCCACCGCGGCCGGGAGAGCTGGAGGAGCTGGAGCAGCACATAGAGGCTGTGCGTGAGAGGTTGCGCCAGGCCCTGCTGCGGCGCGGGGAGCTCCGGGCCCGGCTCGGGGATGGCACCCGCCACCGGCCGCTGCGACTGCTGCAGCCCGCGCCGGTCCCTGAGGACGCACCATGAGGCCACCCTTGCCCACACGCAAGCGCAGACGGGACGCTGTCCGCGGACAGTTTATTCTATATACAAACACAATTTTGTACACTGCAATTAAATAGAATGGAATGCACGCTGCGCTCATCCTCGCCGAGCGCCTGGCTCCCGCTGCCACCCCGCGCGTGTGCTGCTGACACTTGCACCTGGGCGCAGGCCGTGCCCACGGCGCAGCTCCACGCCCCGGGACCCCAAGCTGCAGAGTGCGGGGAGGGGCGGACGGAAAGGCACTGCGTGGGGAGCACCTGGCAGCCAGGCTGGCTGAGCCCCGTGGCCCGAGACAGCCGCTCCCCACTGTGGCCGGCCACTGGGCCCTGCCTCAGGAAGGTGCCCCACGCCTCCCGCCGAACCCCTCCGGAGCCTCTGGCGGCCGCTCCGCTCCTCACAGACCACCACACACACAGCTTCCTAGCAGGTCACGCCGGGCCCGCGCACCGGGGAAGGTCGGGCCTCCCAAACCTCACTGATGTCACAGCCACCGCCAGAGCGCAGACGGGCAGTTGGGGAGGGCCCCCCCCCCCCGGCCCCATCAGGGACTGCCTCCCCACCACGGGCTCCGAGGTCAGGCCCGCCAGCTGGGACCAGGGACAGGTGGCAGCTGCTATGCTCAGGACCCAACCTCCGAGCGCGAGTCGGCTGGGGTCCTGGGGGCGGGAAAGGGGGCGGGGAAGGGGACGGGCCCATCCCGGGTGGCTGCTGGCGAGGCCGTGGTGTCCGGTGCCAAGGGGGGAATCTGGGGGGCACTGTCCTGGGGGGTGCGGGGTGGGCCCCCACTGGGGCTCAAGGGTCCGGCAGGCCGCCGCTCCAAGAGCGAGGCGCCCAGGCTGGACAGGAAGGAGGCGTCGGTGATCATGGCGGCAGTCTCTGCCATCCAGCCCAGGTCGCCCCCAGCCACCGACGCAGCCATGGCCCCCAAGCTGCTGGGCGCCACGGGCGCGACCCCGGGCCCAGGCACCCCGCCGCTTCCGGCTGAGCCAGGACCCAGGGCGAGGGGCTGGCTAGCGGGGTCAGAGGAGGAGGTGGTGGCCGCCGGGGCGCCCGAATTGTTGTTCAGGTCGTCCGGCAGCACGGTGGGGGCACCGGGTCCCAGCGGCGGGGTCTGCAGCAGCATCTCCTGGATGCGGATCTGCTGCAGGATGGCGGGCAGCTCGTAGTGGTGGAAAAAGTAGATCATGGAATGCTGGGGGCGGGGGAGGAGGGAGCGAGCGGAGTCAGCCCCGCCCACGGCCTCAGGCCCCGCCCACGGCCCTCTGGTCACAGAAGCGCCTGCGTGGAATTGACCTGAGGCTCCGCCCACACCAGGGCAGAAGCGGCTCCGCCCATCCCTGAACCCGGAGGCCAAGGGCACCCCAGCTGCCCGGGCAGGTTGCCGCGAAGCTCGGCCCTTCTCCAAGCCTCCCGCCCGACCTCTGTCTCCCTTCGCCTCCCGCACTAGGGTCCCTGCCTCGGGTGGGGGCTGCACCTGGATGAAGAGCCAGGAGGTGACCAGGGCCAGGCTGCTGTACTGCCCGTTGAAGCGGTAGTGGTAGGCATAGAAGGCGAAGTGGTACAGATAGAAGAACCTGCAGGCCAGGCATGAATCAGGGCGTGCAGCTGTACCCCACCCGGCTCCCGCCCCCCTCCCCCCGCCCGGCCCGCAGCTCACCGCAGCCAGTGGCGCTTGCTGGTGTTGGTGTGACAGCAGATGGCGTCGTACTGGTCGGCCAGCCACACGATCAGGATGATGTAGAAGGCAGTGGTGGTGTCGTTGAAGAACTCGGACATGATGGCCTCCATGCCTGGGGGACAGCGGGCTGGGTTGCAGGGCACAAGCAGGGTGGGGAAGGGGAAGGGAGGGAAGGGGAGGGGAAGGGAGGGGAGGAGAGGGCAGGGGAAGGGAGAGGGAAGGTCCTCACCCACGAGGGCCAGGATGACGGTGAGCAGCGGGGCGGCGGGGAAGGCGATGGCCATGTTCATCTCCAGCATCTGCAGCAGGTCCACTGCGGGCGGGAGGGGGGCCACAGTGAGCACCTGCCCAGCACCTGGCACCCGCACCCCGAGGCGGTGGCCGGGACTCACCAATGAAGACGAAAATCTGGTGGTGCGAGTAGCGCAGCAGCATGGACACGCTGAGGGTCTGCGGGGGCGCCGGGTGGAGAGGGGGGCAGTCAGAGGTGCGGGGGTGGGGGTCGCGAGCCCCCAAAGCCCGCCCTGTCCACTGCGGGGCACTCACGAAGATGACCATGATGACGAAGGCCGCCAGGTAGGATGTGCGCGCCATCCACATGCTGACGAAGCGGTAATGCTCTCCGGACACCACGTTGCGCAGGAAGCCTGTGGGGGTGGCGGTGAGCAGGGGTCGCCTTGGCCCGCCCCACCCCCTCCCCAGTGCGCCCGGGCCGCACCCTTGTTCTCCTCGTTCTCTGCCAGGCCCTTCACGCTGGACATGAGGATGTCGTCGTAGCCCAGGAACTCCTCCAGCAGCAGGCGGCTGAAGCGGTCTCCGAAGCACTGGTCCCGCGTGGGGTCTGTGGGCAGCGGCAGGGGGGTTGGCGGGGGCAGCTCGGGACTTTTGCCCACCCCCCATCCCACTGCCCCGCTCTGCCCGGCAGGAGCCCAGGGAAGGCCAGGCTCACCCAGGGTGACCACCATGACTGGGACGCTGAGGCGCTGGCGTGTGGCCTGTGACAGCCGGAGGAAGCCGTACTCCAGAGAGTACTCCACGATGTACTCATCCTGCGGCCACACTGTGGGAGCCGGCAGGTCAGGGGCGCCGGCAGGGGCTCAGCACCCCACCCTCATGGCTGGGCACCCCCGTACCTTTGCTGGGCGTCTCGGGAAAGGGGAACTCCTGGCTTTCGTTCAGGGCCTCGGTGCCCGCAGGTGGCTTGAACACCTTGGGCTCTATGTCCAGCTCAAACTGCGGGTGACCAGGGACAGGGGGGTCAACATGTCTGGCGAGGAGGGCTCGGCCAGGCCCAGGTGGTGGGTGGGGTCCTGGAGCCTCTGGGATGTCCCTTGTGTCCAAAGCCAGCTCATTGGTCAGGGCCCAGGTGGCCCTCTGCCTGGGACAGGGGCAGCGCCAGGACCCCAGTGCAGAGGAGACCCTAGTATTCGAGGTCACACAACCACCCCTCAGGCCCTGGCTGCAGCCCACCTTGACCGAGCTGTTCCCAAACATCTCCATGGTCAGCTCCTCCTCCTCTTCCTCATCCTCTGGCTGCATGCCGCCAGGCTCCACAGCCAGGCCCGGGAAGCCAGCCTGGGCACCACTGCCGCAGAACTGCAGGAAGACGGGCGCCCGACTGGAGTTGTGTCGCACCTCCACGCGCAGCACGCCCTCCCGAGGCCACTTGTCCCGCACATGCTCCAGACAGTTGACAGGGGAGCGGGAGAAGACGAGGTGAATGTAGGCCAGCACAAAGAGGACGAACAGCGCCTGCGGGCAGAGCCGGGCAGTGAGTGGGGCGCAGGGGGCCTCCGGTTCTACGAGCACACAGGAAAGGGCTGTAGGCACCATCAGCCACCATCTCTGCCGTGTCCCTACTCTGGCCTCGTGGCTGTCCCCTGCCTTATACTCAGGCCTGTGGTGCCCTCTGAGCCCCTGATCTCACCTGCTAAAAATAGTGCCCCCCATGCTGGACCCACATAGGTGCCCAGGACACAGCCAAGCCCCAGTGGGCCAGGTTCCCAAGGCAAGGCCCGGTTGCTCCACCTGGGACAAGCGGCTTCCCCATCTGTAAAATGGGACAGTGGCCATTCTCGGGATGACTGTCCTTGGGGGATACTGGCGACTGTTAGCCCTGGGTTCCCCCTGGCACGGAGCAGGCAGAGGCTGGAGACCCTGCTCGGCACCATGCGATGCCCAGGACACCCACCTGAGGTGCTGACAGGGACCCCTGTGCTGGGCACTGGTTACCACGGGGAAATCCGGCCTAGTCCTCGAGCCCATTGGACAGCTAGGGCAGTCGGTGTGACCAGAGAGCTTTGGGGACCTCCCCCCCCCTGCTCAGTGTGTGGCTGTCACTGTGGGTGATGGCCCAGGACCTCTGCAGGGCAGGAGATCCCAGAGTGTGGAGTCCTTGGGGGTACCCAGGATCCCCCACCAGAGGCTCTGTGCTCAGCTGGTGTTGTCCCTGGGGGACAATGGGCAATGTCTAGGGACATATGTGGCTGTCATATGTCACATATGTGCACGGAACAGGTGGAGGCCAGGTAGCCCTCCCCACCCCGACTCAGTGTGCATGGCAGGCAGGACACTTGTGCACACAGGTGGCACCGACCTGGTCATCAGCCACCCCCCCCCCAGGTGCCAGGGAGCCGTGTGGCACTCAGCAGGGTTACAGCGCAACCTGGGGTTTGCTCCAGGCTCTCTAGGGAGGTGCTGCCAGAGTGCAGTGCCCACCTGGCCTGATGACAGTGACTAGGCCACAGGATGGCATGAGCACACCGCAGGGGAGACCCAGGACCCCACCCCTCTCCCTGAGCCCACCGCCTGGCACAGAGCTGAGCCCCCACAGGCTCCTTGGTTGGGAGCTGGGACACCGCCTCCCAGGCCAACAGGAACTTGAGTTTCCATCTCCGCAGCCTAAAACCCCAAAGAGGCAGAGGCCACAGCACCAGGGAGACAGACACAAGCCAGGAGCCGAGCATCCGGCAGGACCCCATCCCAAGGAGCTGGTGCAGGGGATGGCGCCTGGGGTCTCCCAGGCCTTCTCTGGGGGCTGGGAACCCAGTCCACTGCAAAGGACCTCCCTGGGCACCGTGCCAACACTTGAGGGTGCTGCATGGTGCTGGGCCTGGGGTGCTGGAGCTTCCTGGGGTCACACTTCTGTGGCCTGTGGTCCGAGGGTGAGGGCATGCTCCCAGGGTGGCCCTAGGATCCCCAAAGGTCCCCCAGAGAAGACTGCAGACCTCAGGTGGACACTCGCCCACTGCACCCAGCACAGGTCCCAGTGAGCAGTCCTTCAAGGACCAGGGGTGTGGTGGGAGCACTCAAGGACTCCACTGCGACTCTGACGTCACCTCTCAGAGTGGGCCCACTGCAGGCAGCCTGCCTTCTGCCCTGCCTCTGTTTTCCTTCTACAGTCAGAAGCAGGAGTGTGCAGCCACATTCACCCACACTCGGTCCCATGTCCCCTGGGAGCTCCATGCTGTAGCCCTTCACCCTGGCACCGTGCCGTCCACCCATCACCCTCTGTGCTAGCATCCTGCCCAAACCCTGCTGCCTGGACACCCCGTCCTCCGCCACCACCCTGGCCCACTCACACTGTGCCCCCAGGTCGGACGGTAGGAGGAGACCAGAGCCTGGGTCAGAGGCCAGACCCCAGGCTGCACTCCTCAGCCCCTCCAAGAGCCCCCCCAGTTCCCGGCCCATGCTCCAGCAAGCAACATACCGCCTCCCCACAGGCCTTTCCGTGTCTCTTCACAGATCAAGGGCCAAGTGCCGGCTGCCTCACTCCCAGTGCTGACTAAGGGACACAGGCGTGGGGCCACACCTTCCTCCCCCGGACGGCTCGCAGAGCCTGAGCCCCAGCCAGGAAAACCTACACGGTGTCCCATCCCAAGGCGACAGGTCATTCCTCCCACAGAGACAGCCACCAGGCAAGTCTTCCCAGTGACCTCGAGAGGGGCACCTGGCCATCCTGCCCAGCAGAGATGGGGCCCCCACCTGTGTTTAGAGGCAGCACGAGTCAAGGGCTTTCTGCCCCAAGAACACCTCTTGGTGTTCAGTGCTGGCCACTGACATCCCAGGTTCAACCCACCGGCCCTTCTGAGGGTCCCTCCCACAGTGGCCTGGCTGCTACCTCTTCCCAGAACCCAGCAATAGCTGGGGGTTCCTAACAGCACCTCAGCCCAGCCGTGGGGACCAAGGTGCCCAGCTGCA
Organism: Cavia porcellus; assembly: GCF_034190915.1. Taxonomy (NCBI): domain Eukaryota; kingdom Metazoa; phylum Chordata; class Mammalia; order Rodentia; family Caviidae; genus Cavia; species Cavia porcellus. Next base: position 74,420,266 of record NW_026947500.1, on the reverse strand, counting down.
CAGGCCCAGAGGAAGCAGCCACCATCCCTCCACGGAGCCGCGGAAGCCCAGCCCTTCGCACAAGCAGGAAGCGAGGAGCAGAGCTTCCCTGAACTCAGCAACCAGCTGGGCTCAGCCTCACAGAGCAACCGAGAGGCACGGGGCTGACTGTGCATCCAGAGCTCGGGCACTGGTGCAATGTGTGTGTATGTGGGGTGTTTCTGATCCTGACAGTGCCTCCTGCCTGGAGGTGGCTAAGGGCTTGCAGGGATGACCCAACAATCATCACACCTGATGGGGGAAGCAGCCGGACCAGGACAGAGGCCACCAGGAAGCACCTTTGGGAGCAGCAATCCCAGGGCACAGCACTGGCTGTGCCAAGCTCTGGCTGGGGGCACAGGGACTTCTTTCAGAAGGCATGCAGTGTCCCAGGGAAAACACACCCCACGGCCACAAGGTCGACATCTGAAGACATGGGGGACCCGGATGGAGGAGCCCTCATTCAGTAACCCTCCACACTGGGCTCAAGTGACTGAGCTCTCCTGGGGATTACGCTAAAGATGGGCCAAGCACCTGCTCGGGGGCATTGGTTCCCCACAGCAGGGACCGGAGGCCCTGGGAGGGTCTCTCCGAGGCTATGGTGGGGGCCAGGACCCACACCCAGGTCTGTCCAGTGGTCAGACTCCAGCTCCTTCTCCTGAGCCCCAAAAGCAGTGCCCTGAGCAGCTGGCCCAGGCTGGGGACCTGTCCACCAGCCTCACTGACCATCACTCCCATCAGGCAAGGAAGCAAACCTCCCCCTGCCCTTCCCCATTTAGATGGCTGGGAAACCCGGAGTGCAGGCAGCCGGCCAGCTCCAGGTCTTCCGAATGCTGTCAGCTGTCACTCCAGCAAGACTCCGAACTCGGGGAACCCGAGGACCACAGCTAGTGACAGCCTGACAGCCGGATCAGCCGGCGGCTGGGCGGCTGGGCTCAACTGGAGGAGCCAGAGGAGTCGGCGCTGGGTGTGACTTTGCTGCTAACCCTAGCGAGGTGACCTCAGCTAAGTCACACGCAGGGCTGCGAGATTCAGTGTAGGGAGAAGGCAGCGTGGGCAGCGCAAGGTGTCAGGAGGGGAACACCGTCACCGGGTGGAAGGGTCCAGCAGGGAGACAGAGGATCCTGGGGCCAAGATCGAGGTTGCAGAATCGGGGTCAAAGGGCAGGGGGAGGAGGGCCCTGGCCCTGGCCCTGGTCCTGGCAGGTCGGGGTGGGGCTCCGGGTTTGCAGAAGGTGGGGATCTAGGTCAGGCGAAGGCGAGACCAGCGACTACCAACAGGGTACCTTTGGGCTTCTGCCATGGGGAACCCAAGGCGGCACCGTGTCCAAAATATCCCAGGTGAGAGGTCAGAGCCATTAAGATCCCAAAGGGTCGGCCCGATCTAGGTTTGGGGGGCCAGGCCAGGAGCCGGCGGGCCGCCGGGGTCAGAGGCCAGGGGTCGGGGTCGGTCACCTTGAGCAGCACGAAGAACTCGAAGAGGCGGCGGAAGGCAGGCGGGAAGAGCCGCGAGTAGGTTACAGCCATCTTGAAGAACAGCGCGTGAAAGAGCCGGTCGCGCACGTTGATGAGGGGATTGGGGTTCAGGTTGGGGGTGCGCGGTCCGCGCGCGGGGGCCGGGCCGCCGCCGCCACCGCCACCGCCGCCGCCGCCGCCACCGTTGGGCCCGGGCCCCGGGGCTGCGGGCGTCGCGTGCTCTGACATGCCTCCCCGCGTCGCCCTACCGGTCAGCAAGTGCCCGAGACGTGTCCGGGCCGCCGCAGGCCCCGGACACCGCCGCCGCCGCCTTCGCTCGCGTTTCCACCGGGCCCTAAGACACCAGAGAGGCCCGGCCGGCCAGAGCGCCGCCGGTCCGCGGGGCACCCTGGGATGCCCGCGGCCGCCCGCGGAGGCCCCACCCTCTCGTGGGCGGCCTGAGTTGTTGGCTTAGGGGAGGAGGGCGGAGCCACAGTCTCTTTTGCATACGGCATCCCATAAGCCTACGCGGCAGCAAGACTTTTTTAAGTCAAATTAATCAACATCTGAGATTCTTTAGCGTGCTGAGAGACATTCAAAGTAACTATGATTAGAGAAGATATTCTAGGATGAGATGTTACAAAAAAAAAAAGACACAAATCGACCTATCTGTGAAGTAAGTATAATTTTGGTCCTTAAATAGCCAAAGCTCCAAGTTCACGTCTGTGCTCGCTTCGGCAGCACATATACTAAAATTGGAACGATACAGAGAAGATTAGCATGGCCCCTGCGCAAGGATGACACGCAAATTCGTGAAGCGTTCCATATTTTTGAGTACAAACATATCTTGCCAGGGCCCCCTTTGACAGAGGCAGTTGTGAAGCACCTGACGAATGTAAGAAACGCAACTGATGGCCAAGTCAGACACTGGGAAAGACCTCCCAGGTGCCCCTTCTGATACCTTTCCCAGCCCTAACTTGCTTCCTGTTGCACAGAATGTCCTGTATGCAGGAGGTGCTTAATAAATGCACGACTTGGGCCTGGGGATTTAGCTCAGCAGCATAAGCACCTGCCTGAAAGCAGGCAGTCGTGAGTTTGATCCCTGGTACCGATAAAAAAGAAAAAGACAAAAAAAAAAAAAAATAAAATAAAATAAAATAAATGCACGACTTTGACACTGTTATGTACATATGTACCATCCATGGTTAATTTGGGCGGGTGGGTTTCTGTTTGTTCTTAGAGACAGAGTCTATGTAGCCCCAGGCTGGTCTCGAACTCCCAGGGATCCTCCTGCCTCCGCCTCCAGAGCACTGGGAATTACCAGCCTGCCTGCCCATCGCGCCCGGGTGAAACAGCCTTCTTGTTGCTGTCATTTGCTAGCATTATTCCAGTCGGTGGGTGTAGTAATCCGTCCTCACCCGACTCCTCGGGGCCAGACCTCACATGGAGCAGGCTGAGATCTTGCTCGGGGTCTCCAAAACGCTCTTCCCAGCCGTGTCCTTCCAGGGCCCCAAACCTTCCCACGGTGAGACCTGGGAAGACTTGTGACATCCTGGGTGAGGGGTCCAGGTGGTCCAGAGGCCCAGCCCGTTCTTCCCAAAGGAAGCCAAGAAGTCCCTGAGACCCTCCGGGTTCCTGCTGCCCAGCCCGAAATTCCTGAGTTTCTCTGCTCTGCTGATGCAGTCAGCTCTGGGCAGGTGCCTGCCTGGCACTCTGCAAATATTTATCTTTTGCTCTGCTGCGGATGGAGCCCAGGGCCTCATGCATGGTAAGTAAGGGCTCTGCCTCCGAGCCACACTATCACCGCTTTAAAATTTTTTTAATTTTGCCAGGCATGGTGGCACACGCCTGTGATCCCAGCACCTGGGAGGCTGAGGCAGGAGAATTACCACATACATAGCGAGTCCGAGGCTAGCCTGGACTGCACAGTAAAACCCTATGTCAAATAACAATAACAAGTAATAATAACAAAATAATAATTTTAAAACTTTTTTCATTACTGGGGATCAAACTCATGACCTTTCACTTGCCAGGCAGGCACTTGTGCTGCTGAGCTAATTCCCTGACCCAATTTTTAAAAATTTTGAGCCAAGCCTAGTGGTGCACACTTGTAATCCCAGCTCCTGGGAGGTTGAGGCAGGAGGATCTCTGGAATCCCCTGAGCTTCTGTTTAGGGGGCTGTCATGCTGGCAGTTGGCCCCACAGTTGGCTCTGTAGAGATACCCCAGCCCCAGGGCCCACTTGCCAAGACCTCAAAACCAAGACCCAGAAGTGCAAGGATTCACCTAAACCACCCCACTGGGTCTCAAACTCAGAGATGGAATGGGAGAATGACAGGTGCCAAAAGAGGAAACCAATGTTCCGCGAGCAGGGCCTCAGGGAGGAATCATCCCCGGGAAGGTCATCCCCAAGATTTCAAGGAACCCAGCCAACCACTTACCAGAAGTATTAAGTAAGAAGTGTCCTCTTACTTAAGCCTCAAAACCTCACCTCCCATCTCCCCTCTGACAGGAAGGTTTCTTTGAACAGTTTTCAAGCAGGCTCCCTGCTGCAAACTGTCCCAGCAATGCGGCAGTGTTTCTTCCAGCACACAGACAAGGGAACAAACAGAGGATGGCTCCTTTACTCATTTGGCAATTTATTGATCCGCTGATAGATCAATAATAGGCTCAAGCACTTATTAAACGCTCACTGTGTGTCTGGCCCAATGCGACGCCTAACCTAGCCAGAGCTCACTTCCGTTCACAACTTCCACTGGCTCCCAGCTGTCTGCAGCTCTCCGCTCAAAGCCCTTTCCCACACAGCCGCTCTATTTTCCCAGCTGATCGGATCACCACAGCCCTCATGCCATCCTTTCGTGCTGACAAGAAAACACTCCCGTTTGGACTGGCAAACTCCTATACATCCATTAAAGCCCCAGCCCCATCCTCCCCCCTGCAGAGAAGTCTGCCCGTCCCCTTGGCCATCCCCGTGCTGTGAGAGTTCCCGGGGAGGAACGGGCAGATTGGGAGTTGCCTCTGAGTGACACAGAAGGGTTTTCATTGGCACCCCCCAAGGGTCCCACCCAACAAATCCCACGAAGGTACAAAAAAGATAAACTGAGACCCAGATAAAGGTGTGAGGGAGACTCCAGAGCTCCCAGCAGGAAGCACAGGGCGGTGCAGAGCCAAGCCCCAGCCTGCCTCAGTTTCCCGCGGGCGGCGGGGTGGCCCAGCCGGCGGGCGGGGGTCGGCGGTCCCGGAGACTCAGGAAGTCTGCGGCCGCAGGAATTCGGCCCTTCCCGGCCTTATAAGGGCATTTGCGCTCCGAGCCAATCAGCGGCGGGGGGCGGCGCCACCCGGGCCCGCCCCCTCCGCGCCCGCCCGGTCCCGGGCCCGGGTCCCCGTCCAGTCGCTCCGCGTCCTGTCGCCCGCACGTCCCGCCATGAGCTCCACGCAGTTCAACAAGGGTCCCTCGTACGGGCTCTCCGCCGAGGTCAAGAACCGGGTGAGTCCTGGCTCGGACCCGCGCAGCAGCCCTCGGGGACGACGGCTACCAGGGGGTGCAGGGGTACCCCGGCCCTCCCCGACATCTGGGGAGTTGGGGGGCTGCCCTGCGCTCAGGGAGATCTGGGCGCGCCTGGCTCAGAGCCCGAGAAAGCCCCGGGGTCTAGGGGACCCCAGCTGTTCCTTCCTCTTCACTTCTGCTTTTGGGGTGCTCCTCTTTGGGAGGGGAAGGGGCGGGGCTGGTGGCTTTTGGAGAGGGCGTAGGGGGCCCCCAGCGGAATTTCCTGCCGCACACACCTGGGCTGGGGGGCCACGGGGCCCAGATCCCAGCTTGCTCCCCATCGCACGGAGTTGAGGGACAGCGGAGGGGCCCCTCAGTGTGCGCGGAGTTGGTCACCTGGAAACTGGCTGGGGTGGCCCAGGTCTGTCTTCTCAGCGCTCCAGGAGGCTGAGGCAGGAGGATCCTAAGGTCAGTCAGGTCCAGCCTTGGCGGCGCAGCCAGAGCTTTTCCCAGGGTAACAAAGGGGCGGGCGGCCGAGCTCAGTGTGAGGCCCCTGGTGCTGGGTTCGAGTCACTCCCGGTACTAAAACCTAAATAAATACATAAATAAACTAAAATAAAGACAGAAAGCAGTAATTCTGGGCCCGAGTGGGAGCTGGGCGCAGGCGGAGTCGCAGAGCATCTTCCGGCAGGGGAGAGCTGGGGTGGGGGCTTGGGGCAGGGGTGGCTGTCATCACCCACGGGCGATGGAAGGTGATGTCACGGCCGGCCTGTCGGGGCACGCGGAGGACACTGTCCTGCCTGGCCCGGCCCTGCGTCCCTGCCTAGGCCTGCGGGAGCCACCTCTGCAGGGGAGGATGGGGATGCAGGCAGGGTGGCCTACGAGCCGGGTCGCTGTCCCTGAGCAGGGGAGCTTCTCCCTGAGGAACCGGGACCGACGGCCCTGGGGGACAGAGCTGGGTCCCCTGCATTTGTCCAGCCAGATGGGTGGGCGTGGTTTGTGGTGGGCGTGGCGTTGGTGGGCGTGGCGCGGACCGACCCCCGCCTGGGGTCACCTCCAGGTCGCACTCGCTTTGGAAGTGGCCTTTCCTGGGCCTCCAGCGCACAGCCCGAAGGCGTTACAGCCGCTTCAGGCCGGGGCACGCCAGGGACCTCTGGTGAGGCTCGTGCCTCAGTTTCCCCGGAGCACGCTGGCCAGGCCTGGGGAGACAGAGCTGCCGTGCAATGCGCGCTGGGCCGGGGTCCGGGCCTCTGGGAACAGCTGGTCTCAATTTAGCCTCAGAGGCCAGGGCCACATTCCTGGCAGTTTGAGGGCAGCTGGAATGCGCCGAGGGCGGAGGGAGGTGACCGCTGTGGGCGCAGGCGGGGCGGACCTGGGTCTCCCGAGCTGCCACTCCCGGGATGGGACAAGGCCACTGCAGCTTGGGCGGTGGGAACCCAGAGCCCCGGGTGGCCGCCGGTCTGTTGGGTTGTCCCCTTTTGTCCTGTGTCCCTGTGCAGGTGCTAAAATCCCCTGTGGCCTAGTTTAGAGCACAAAGCAGGAAGTGGGGCGCCTGCACGGAGAACCTGATTCCAGGCCGCCCGCGTGCTGTTCCACGGCTGTCATCCGAGGCCTGGGAGGCTGAGGCAGGAAGGTTTCTACTCAGAGCCCAGGCTGGGCAAGGTGGCAACTTAGCAAGACCGCGCTGTGTGGAAATATGGACATAAAGAGAGGCTCAGTGTGCAGACCTTGGGTTCACCCCGTCACACACACACACACACACACACACACACCTGCTGTGCAAATGATTCCGTTGCACAGGGGAGAAACCGAGCAAGACCAGAGGCAGCTGTCACTGGTCATGGGGAGCTGGGCATGGGGGAACCAAACCCAGGAAAGGGCCTCTTGGGTCCCTCTGGTCCCTGGGGAGCTGGGGAGTGAGCAGTGAGGGAAGGGCCCCATCTCTCCATTAAGGAAGGCAGGGGCTCTGTGACCTCGGCGGGTTTCTCCTTGTTTACTTAGTGGTGCAGTACTGGGGTGGCCCCCAGGACTTTCTCATCCCCTGGCATGTTTTTATTATTTCACTTGCTAGGTCCCTCAATTGTCCAGGCTGGACTTCAACTGGAGATCCTCCTGCCTCAGCTTCCCTAGTGCAGGGATTGCAGGAGGATCCCTGTGAATCTGAGGCCAGCCTGGGGCTACATAACCTGAGACCTTGTATCTAAAAATAAAAAAAGAAGACACACAGCATGGGCTCCAAGCACAGGAAACGCCCAGGACAGGTGGACTCAGACAGGAAGTGGCCCTGGGGGTGAGGCAGGGGAGGGGACAGGTGTTTGGGGGTGATGGAACGGAATTCAAGATGGCGCCGCACACCACTGTGAATGTACTGACTGCTGCAGGGTCGCACATGGGATGGGGCCGGGGCCTCCTCGTGCCAGACTCTTCTAATGTCTTCCCTCTGCGCTGGGGTCTCGCTGAGTCGCTAAGTTCTCCGGGCTGGGTGGCATCTTGCCGCTCTCCTGCATCAGCCTCCCCTGGCTCCTCCCGCTGCCTGCTCAGCCCTCGCCCTCCACCCCTGCAGCTCCTGTCCAAGTACAACCCGCAGAAGGAGGCCGAGCTGCGCAGCTGGATCGAGGGCCTCACGGGCCTGGCCATCGGCCCTGACTTCCAGAAGGGCCTGAAGGATGGGGTCATCCTGTGCACGTGAGTGGGCGGGCGCTGGCTTCATAGGCGGGCACTCTCCCCTCAGCCGCCGTGCTTTATTTTATTTTATTTTATTTTATTTTATTTTGAGACAGGGTCTTGCTAAGTTTTCCAGGCAGGACTCAAACGGGAGATCCTCCTGCCTCAGCCTTCTGAGCAGTTGAGATGGCAGATGTGTGACACCTTGCTGGGCTTTTGTCTTTATTGCCCCGTGAGGGGTCTCTGACAGTGAACAATCCCATTACACTGGCCATTTCACGAGATATTCAGACTTCCACAGTTTTGTACATTAAAAACGGTAACAGAGCCTGGCGTGGTGGTACGTGCCTGTAATCCCAGCGCTCGAGAGGCTGAGGCAGGAGGATCACAGATTCCAGCCCAGCCTAGGCAGTTTAGCAACGTGTTGAGTCCCCGTTTCAAAGTAAATAAATTTTTAAAAGGTCTAGGACTGCAACTCAGGGGTGAAGGCCCTGGGATCCATCCACAGTACCATAAGGAAAGATGGTCATTTAGTCAGTCAAGCAGCAAGATTGCCCAGGAGGCCTGCGCTTGGGGGAGTTTTGAGGCTCCTGATGAGTGATGCTCTGCCCCTGTCCCCCCAGACTCATGAACAAGCTGCAGCCAGGCTCGGTACCCAAGATCAACCGGTCCATGCAGAACTGGCACCAGGTAGGGCACGGCTGGAAGGAGGAGGGGCGGCCGTTCGCCCTGGACCCAGTTGGCCGGGGTCCGTTGCTCACCCTGCTCCTGCCTCCTCCCAGCTAGAAAACCTCTCCAACTTCATCAAGGCCATGGTCAGCTACGGCATGAACCCGGTGGACCTGTTTGAGGCCAACGACCTGTTCGAGAGCGGGAACCTGACCCAAGTGCAGGTGTCTCTGCTGGCGCTGGCGGGGAAGGTGAGGCTCGGGGGGACTGCAGCGGCCCAGCATGGTGGTCACACAGCACAGTGGGGGCAGTGCGCGGAGCCCCCTTTCTCTCTCTCTCTCTCTCTCTTTTTTTTTTTTTTTTTGTTTTGTTTTGTTTTTTTGGTCTTTTTCGGTACCAGGGATCGAACTCATGACTGCCTGCTTACAAGGCAGGCGCTTATGCCACTGAGCTAAATCCCAACTTCCCGCCCCCCTTTCCCTTTTTTCTTTTGATTCTTCTGAGAGATGATTTTGCTGCAAAGCCTGGCTGGCCTCCACCACCTGGTGATCTTCCTGCCTCGGCCTCCCGAGCCTTGGGAAGGCAGGCCTGTGCCTGCACACCTGGCTTCCCGTTTGCTTTGGTTTGGTTTCTGTGCTGTTGGTGCCGCCCCTGAGCCGCACCCAAACCCTGGAAGGAGGTCTTGGGTTGTGGAATTGAGCCCCCATCCTGCTCCTTGTGGGAGCCCAGGCTGAGAGACAGGCAGGACTGGGCAGGGTCTGGCCAGGGTGGAGAGAAGGGCTTGGCTCAGGTGAGCCAGAGGAGGTAAAGGCAGCCCTAGAATGCCAGGTCTGGTCAGGTGTTGTGGAGTACGCCTGTCACCCCAGCACTCAGCAGGCTGAGGCAGGAGGATCGCCACAATATTTGTTGAGACGGTGTCTCACTGTGCAGTCCAGGCTGGCCTTGAGCTCACTCGTAGCCCAGGCTGGTCTCGACTCCCAGGGACCCTCCTGCCTCAGCCTCCCGAGTGCTGGGATTGCAGCATGCGCCACCACGCCCGGTTTGGATCTTGCACGTGTGAGAGTCTCCTCCTGTCATGGAGGCTGCATCTTTCTCCTTGGGCCTCCCCAGGCCACACTGCCCACCCAGATCCAGGCTCCCCACCACCCTGCATCCTCCTCACCCCTCTGTTTACCCAGGCCAAGACAAAGGGGCTGCAGAGCGGTGTGGACATCGGGGTCAAGTACTCGGAGAAGCAGGAGCGGAACTTTGACGATGCCACCATGAAGGCTGGCCAGTGTGTCATCGGGCTGCAGGTGACCCTGCCGTGACTCGGGGCCCTGGTGTCCTCCTAGGGCGGCGCCAGGGCCCGCCTGACCCCCCCCTCCCCGCATGTGTGCCTCCCACAGATGGGCACCAACAAGTGTGCCAGCCAGTCAGGCATGACGGCCTATGGCACCCGGCGACACCTCTATGACCCCAAGAACCACATCCTGCCGCCCATGGACCACTCCACCATCAGCCTGCAGATGGGGACCAACAAGTGTGCCAGCCAGGTCGGCCACGGCTGCACTGCCCCCTCTGGGGAAGTCTCTGCACTGCCCTGTGCCTCGGTTTCCCCCAAAAGATCCTAGGAAGCCCGCTCTGGGGGTGCACGTCTCTCAGCCTGGTACACTGGGAGGCTGAGGCAGGAGGATTCCACGTCAAAGCCCAGCCTGGGCAATTTAGTGAGGCCCTGTCTCAAAATTAGAAATGGGCTGGAAAGCAGCTCAGTGTGGAGGCCTTGGGTTCCATTCCTAGTACTGCACAAGAAGAAATGAGAAAAGACCATAAGATCTTCAGATTTTCCACCAAGTTGGGCATAGGTGTCCATGTGATCCAGATTCCCTGGAGGACTGAGCCTCAGCTAAGGAGCTCCCTGTCAGGCAGGGAGAAAGTAGAACAGTCAGGTTTCAAGTTAAAAGGATAGGAGCCCTTGGGGAGCAAAGATCCACACCTCAGTTTGCAGCAAGCCCTGGAAAGACTCCAAGAGATTTTTTTTGATAATGTTTTAAGACAGCATGTCACTGATGTCACTAAGTTGCTGCAGCTATAGTAGATCTGGAGATCCTCCTGCCTCAGCCTCCCAGACTGCTAGGATGACAGGCATAAGCTGCATAGGGATTTTGCATCTGGCTTCCCAGCAGCCGGGGAAACCACCTGGGAACCGTGGGACCCCTTTTCTCTTCCTGCCCTGCTCTGACCCCTCCTGTCTTTCTCCAGGTGGGCATGACGGCTCCGGGCACCCGGCGGCACATCTACGACACCAAGTTGGGGACCGACAAGTGCGATAACTCTTCCATGTCCCTGCAGATGGGGTACACACAGGGCGCCAACCAGAGTGGCCAGGTGTTCGGCCTTGGCCGCCAGATCTACGACCCCAAGTATTGTCCCCAGGGCCCAGCCGACGGGGTCTCCTCAGGGATCAGTGATGGCCCAGGGGACTCCTCCGAGTACCCTCCCTACTACCAGGAGGAGGCCGGCTGCTGAGGCACCCTGCTGACCCCCACCTCATCCCTCCGCCCCGGGTTTTGAGTCTTCTATGTTTTCTTCTTTTCTGTTTAATGTTTTCAGTGGTGCAGGGCTGGGTGGGATGGGGGGGGGGGTGCCGGGAACTTTTCCTCTTTTGTTTTGATTTTTGGGTGTTTTTTTTTTTTTTTTTTTTGAGACAGGGTCTTACTACATATCTTAGGCTGGAACAAACTCACTGTGTAGCCCAGGCTGGCCTCTAGTTTGCAAAGATCCTCCTGCCTCAGCCTCCTGAGCGCCGGGCTGCAGGTGTGCACCAGCACGCTCGGCTCCCCCATCCTCTTTCTGTACCTTTGCAGGACTGAGCCACTAGGTGGGGAAGGAGTTGGCCGCGTTGGGGTGCTGGGGGGTGGGGCAGGGGCTCCAGACCTCAGATTTCCCAGTAGGCTTTGGGCCGAGCTGTATGGGGCAGAAACAGGACCAGGCAGGGGAACCTGGCCCCAGATTCGTGTCGTGTGTCCCCCATCCCCCACCTTAGCGGCTTGTGGGTACCTGACTCAGCCCTAAACTGTGGGAGTCTTCAGGACCCCCGATGGCCCCCACCCCTGCCCCCCACTGTGGCCCTTGGGGATTCTGCTCCCCACCCCAGCCAGCTGTGTTCACCCTGCTGTCCCTGCCCGCACTGCCCCGCTCAGTACTGGACACGGACCCCCGGCCAGGGGCCCCTGGACTATGAGAAAATGTGAAATACCAATGTGGACCAGAGCAATAAAAACCTCCGTTTTTAAGAAAAAAACGCCTGAGCTCGGGGAGTCTCCCCCCAGCACCCCGAGAGACTCTGGTGCGTGTGTGGGCGAGGGTTGCTTTGATCCTTTGCAGGAGGGGCTCTGGGAGGAGAGGCAGCCTGGGGGGGCCGAGGGGGAACAAACACGAAACCTATGAGGTGAATCTGCGCTTAAGCCCAGGACTTGAGTAAGGGAGAGGTTAGGAAGAAAGGAGGGAGCCGGGCCCCAAACTCCCTGCCCTGTGAGCTGTGGCCTGATGCCACACACCAGCTTTCAGCCTCCTGGCCTCCAGCTGATCCTGCCTTCCCAACGAACTCCTATGCATCCTCAAAGCCACCTTCCTCCATGGAGCATCTGCCCCATCCTGACGCTTCCTCTTCCTCAGACGGGCAGAGCTGTGTCTACACGCAGCAGCCTCAGCCTTATCCTGATCTTGTGAAATGTGCCCATTTCTCAGAGTGGGGAACCATCTGGTTTTCCACGAACTCTGCAACCATTGCCACCCAAAACTCTAATCTTAAAACTCTGGGGTTCCCTTCTGTTCTTCCACTATCACATAGCCCTAGTGTGTAAGACCCCAGGGATGTTTGTTGAATGAATGAACGAATGAATGAAAGAATAAAGACTTGGGTCAGAGACAACCACACACACACACACCCGATGCTTTTGTTTTATTTTGCTTTGTTTGGAGATAGGGTCTCTGTAGTCCAGGATGCCCTTGAACTGACTGTGTAGCCCAGGCAGGCCTTGATCTAGTCTCAGTTCTCCTGCCTCAGCCTCCTGAGTGCTGGGAATTTAGGCCTGCAGCACCTCCCCCTTTCAGTTTTGTGGTATTAGGGATTGAATTTAGGGCCTTACCATTGAGTGACATCCCCAGTCCTTTTTTAAATTTTGCATTTTGCTAAATTATAGCCAGGTTGGCCTTCACTTGTCAGTCTCCTGCCTCAGCCTCACAGAGTGCTAGCATCCCAGGTGTGTACAACCACACAAACCCCGTATTACAGAGGGCGAATGGTATCCCTGAATCTGACCCTGGCTAGACTCCAGGTCCCGGGGACAGGGTCTCCCATAGGAGATGGGCTGCAGTATTACCAACATTTATGCAATATGAGGAGCCGTGTGCTAAGGCCCGGGTTAGAGGGGGCAAGATGACACCGAAACGTGTGTGTCCCCTTTAAGAAACCCGGCTCAAGGTGACTGGTGGTAATCCCGCCTTCTCAGGAGCTCTACACAACGGATGGGTCGTTCTGTGAGTGACAGGCGTGAAGGCCAATAGCAGTGGCTGAGGGCGGGGCGCTGCCTCCGGCTCCCGGTAGTGAAGCGCAATCAGCGACCGGGGCATCAAGCCCGCCGGGGTCTCCTTTTAAAGGGGTGGCACCCCCCGGCCGCTGTCCGGCGGAGGGAAAGCGGCTGGAGCTGGGGGGCCGAACGGTGAGAGGAACCCCGAGGAGGAGGACGAAAGAGGGAGACTCGAGCATGCAGAGGTGGTTTTCAGAGATGGCCAGAGGCTAGTTGCCTGGAAATTAGAGGATGCTGGCCGCTCCAACTGACCCTTATTTCCTTTCCGCTAGTATTGAGGGGCCCCTGAATTGATCCATAATACTCAGGAGAGGAGATGGCAGCTGGTCACTTGAAGGACCTGAGCCCGCCTGCACCTGCGAAGCCCCCATGTGACCCCAGATCCTGAATCCAGGGTGTGGAGGTCGGGGCATTGGGGGTGGGGATGGCCGGGCTCTAGTTCCCGCGTGCACGGTTGACCTGCGGCTGCTTATTGGCACTGGGCGTCAGTTTCGTTATCTGTACGACAAAGTAGACCCCGAAAGGTCCCAAGGAAATGCCAGGACGAGGCGTCTAGCTCTGCCCCGCTCCTGACCGTGTCCTGGATCCTGTGGCATTTCGAAGGGTGTATAAAGGGGTGGGCTGACCTGTGATGCACTCGCTCCTTGGGATCCTGGATTTGACTCCACCTTTTCTGGTCTTGGGCATTGAACCCAGGACCTTCGCACTGAAATACATCCCAGCCTTTAAAAAAAAATCATTTATTTATTTATCTATTTATTTGGAGACAAGGTCTCTAAGTTGCTAAATTGCCCAAGCTGGGTTCTAATTTATGATCCTCCTGCCTCAGCCTCCCAGAGTGCTGAGCTCACAGGCCTGCGCCATCAGGCCTGGCTGATTCGTCCTTTCTTGAGCCTCAGTTTCCTATTCTGTAACTGGAGTGATAATCTAGATGGCTCTGCCAGTTCGGCAGTAAATATTCGTAACTGAAAAAAATTCGTTCCTGTTATCGTCATTGGACAGGCGGAACCCTTCATTGAGTGTAGGGTGAGGCCAGGTTGGGAGGCGCCAGACCTGACCCGGTCCCTGGGTGGGACTTGGGAGTGGAACCTGGTGACGGAAGCGTTAAACCGAGGCTCCGCCCCCGGGGATTCGGGGATGGTCTTTAGCGCTGCTTTGTGGGAGCGACAGCCCTGGCAACCAATCAGCTGCGGGAACGGCTTCGGGCAGTGTTTCCATTGGCTCAGTCCACCCGGGTAGAGACTCCCTTTATCAACTGCTTATTGTAAACCTGGCTTTCCTAGAGCTTTGCGGACCCTGCGCGGTGTACCCCTGAGAGGGATGAATTCCGAGAGGGGCAGGGAATTGCCTGCAGCCACACAGCACGACCCTCGCACTGACTCCTGCCTCCTGTCCCCTGCTGCAGCGTCACCATGGGTTTCCGAACCCAGCTGATGCTGCTGCTTTGGAAGAATTTCACATATCGCAGGAGACAGCCGGTAATGGCCCGGGGTGTGGCCCGGTGGGACGGCCACGATCCCCACGATCCCCACGATCTCCGGCCCATTCTGCCCCCAGGTTCAGCTGCTGGTCGAGTTGCTATGGCCTCTCTTCCTCTTCTTCATCCTGGTGGCCGTCCGCCACTCGCACCCCCCGCTGGAGCAGCATGAATGTAAGCCCCGAGGACAGGACAGAGGCTGTGTGTGCGGGGAAGGGCGGCGGGGTCCCCGGCTCACGGCGCACGTCTGCTTCTGTCCGCAGGCCACTTCCCCAACAAGCCCCTGCCGTCCGCGGGCACCATCTCCTGGCTCCAGGGTCTCATCTGCAACGTGAACAACTCCTGCTTCCCGAAGCCCACGCCCGGGGAGGAGCCCGGATCCCTGAGTAACTTCAATGATTCCCTGTGAGAGAGGATGCCCTGTGGCTGGCTGGGGCCCGGGGGGTGGGGTGGGGCGCTGAGAGCCTCCCACTTTGCCTCTGTCCCCAGCGTGTCCCGGCTCCTAGCAGATGCCCACACTGTACTGGGAGGTCCAAGTGCCCGCAGGACGCTGGCCAGCCTGGGTGCACTGATGCCCACGCTCAGAGCTGCCCGCAACGCAGGTGAGGCAGCCAAGGTCTCCCAGTTCCCTGCTGTGCAATGGGGGCCGTGGAGTGGGTACCTCTCTGGCTAATCTTTGCATGGCACTGTTCTGTGCGTTCCACCTGCAGCCTGGCCTCGCCAAGATGACCAGCAGGAGCAACCTTCGCTGACCACTGAGTTCCTGGGGACACTTCTGCGAGGGGTGAGCAGGGCCGAGGGACCAGCTGCTCTCAGAGGGCTCTGATGCCAGGCTCCAGGACCCAAAGGGACATTCCTCTCCTGTGCCTGGACAGGGAGTATCTGGCATGGTGACAAAAACTCCAGCAAGTGGGGCTGGGGATTTAGCTCAGCGGCATAAGTGCCTGCCTTGCAAGCATGCAGTTGTGAGTTCAATCCCCGGTACCGATTAAAAAAAAAAAAAAAAAAAAAAACTCCAGCAAGTATGTGACCTTGAACAAGCCCTTGTATCGCTCAGAGCCTCACTTTCCACATTCGTAAAATGGCAGAAAGACAGCATGGTGGACAGTTAGCGGGTGCTTGATCTAAGGTGACAAGGTGCTTGTCAACCTTGGTATCTTCTCCCCAGGAATCCTTGAGGTCTATCCTGAGCCAAGCGCAGGAGTCCCTGGGCAGCTTTGTGGAGGCCGCTGAGGACCTGGCTCAGGAGGTGAGACTTTCCCCCCAACTTTGATACGGTAGCACTTGTCTGTCATCTTTGTACTCTGAGAGGCTGAGGCAGGAGGATCTCAAATTCCAGCCCAACTGAGGCAACCTATGGAGGCTGTGTCTCAAAATAAAGAGAATAACAAGGACTGGCGATGTAGCTCATTGCAAATGAGCTCAATCCCCATTACTGAAAAGAAAAGAAAAAAATCACACTCAGGATCAAGCTGAGCCAGGAAGCAATAATGAGGTCCTATTGTTTATGCACTTGGAGCAAAAGCTAGGATTAGGAAAAGGGACACGGCGGGGGGGAGGGGTCCCTGCCCTGGTCAGGGCTTGGTGGTGGCTCCAGTGGGGGGCAGACTGCCAGAGCCCCCTGACAACCTCTCCTTAGCTCCTGGCACTGCCCAGCCTGGCAGAGCTCCAAGCTCTGCTGCAGAGACCCTGGGGTACCAGCAGCTCCCTGGAGCTGGTGTCGGAAGCCCTGTGCAGTGCCAAGGGCCCCAGCAGCCCGGGGGGTCTCTCCCTCAACTGGTACGAGAACGGAGACTTGAAGGAGCTGGTGGGCATGGAGCAGGTGCCAGCCGACCTGCCAGCCCATGGCCTGAGTGAGTGGTGGGCTTCAGTATTCCTACTTGGGAAGTGGGGTGGTGGGTGTGGAGCCGGGGCTCATGGCATCTGCACCCCCAGGCCCTGCCTGCTTAGACCTGATGGGCTCACTGGGTGACCACCCACTATCCCGCCTGCTCTGGAGACGCCTGAAGCCCCTGGTCCTCGGGAAGCTGCTCTTTGCTCCTGATACGAATTTTACCCGGCAGATCATGGCCCAGGTGAGTGTGGCCTGATGCTGGGGGAGGTGGGGAGGCCAGAGGGCTGGGGCAGTGTGCTCTGAACAGGTAGGAGTTTAGTGTAGTGGCACAAGCCTGTCATCCCAGCACTTGGGAGGCTGAGTCAAGATGACTGCTGTGAGTTCAAGACCAGCCTGGGCTGCAAAGTGAGTTCAAGGCCAGCCTGAACTGCATAGAGAGACCCTGTCTCAAAAAACCAAATAAATAAATAAATAATAAAGCATATTAAAAAGCCTGGGGAAAAAGTAAAAAATAAAATTTGGTGATAATAAAAAAGACCAGGAATGTAACTAGTGAAAAAGCCATGGGTTCAATGCCCAGTACCAATAAAACAAAACAAAACAGGGGGAGGAGCCCAGGCAAGTGCCCAGGACCCCTCAAAGGGCGGGGTGACAGTGGACAGGCCTGGTCCAGGCAGACCTTGTGGACGCGTTCCTGCAGGTGAATCGGACCTTCGAAGAGCTGGCTCTGCTGAGAGACATCCAGGAAGTCTGGGGCCTGCTGGGACCCCAGCTCTTTGATTTTCTGAACAACAGTGCAAACATGGCCGTGCTGCAGGTAGGGCTGGAGTGGAGGACGGGGAGGGGGAGGCTGGAGCCTGAAGCCTGAGGGCGGTGAACGGGGGCGGGGTTCCTGTGATCCGGCGCCAGAGACCCCCCTCATCTTATACCTCCCCCAGAGTCTCCTGCTAGCGCGGCCACGACCTGGAGGCCGGGCCGGGGCAGAGGCCCTGCGATCTTTCCTGGACCCCAGCAGGGGCGGCTATAGCTGGCGGGACGCGCACGCCGATGTGGACCGCGTGGTGCACAGGCTGGGTGGCGTGATGGAGGTGAGGGCTTGGAGGGAAGCAGAGTCCAACCCGGCGATCCGAGCGTGGAGGATAGCTCTGCCCCAGCAACCCAAAGGGAAGCGGCAGCCTTGTCCTGTGGAAGCCTGAGGGGACAGCTTTGGGTCCTTTGCAGTGCGTGTCTCTGGACAAGCTGGAAGCCACACCCTCGGAGGCCGCCCTGGTGTCTCGGGCTCTTCAGCTACTGGCTGAGCGCCGCCTCTGGGCCGGCATCGTCTTCCTGGACCCAGAGGACACCCCGGACCCTGCAGAAGTGTCAGGGCCAGGACCTAGTCCTGGACACTTGCGAGTCAAGATTCGCATGGACATCGACGATGTCACCAGGACCAATAGGATCATGGACAAGTGAGCCTGGTGGGCGGGCTGAGTCAAGAGTATGGTGATTGGCCAGGCTATTCAGCCTATTAGCGATTGATGGGCAGGGCCTAGGAGCTTCCCATAAAAGGTGTGCTAGGCCGAGCTCATGGAACTTTAAACCAATCGGAATTGAGGTAGGCGTGACCTATGCACTTGAGAGGTGGGCCAAGGCCCTCCTACCAGGTGTATAGGTCTGAAGGCAGCGTAGATGGGCCCAGGGCATTCAGCCTATTGGACGCAGCCATGGCAGAACCTGCCCATTTATGGAATGGTAGGCGGAGCCCCTAGTGCCTTAGACCAATTAGAGTATTAAGGGCCGTGGTCTGGTGGCCAGGGATATAAAAGAAAAATAAGTCTAGGTGGCTTGTATATATGCAGGCCAGGTGCAGGAGATGGTAAAGAGCGCTAAGGCTGTGATGGGCAGGGACTTCTTAGCTTCTCTCCAGTACTGACCACCATGCCCCCGGCCCAGGTTTTGGGACCCTGGCCCGTCTGCGGACCCCCTGTCTGACTTGCGCTATGTGTGGGGCGGCTTCGTGTACCTGCAGGACTTGGTGGAGCGGGCAGCCGTGCGTGTGCTCAGCGGCGCCAACCCCCGCACGGGCCTCTACCTGCAGCAGATGCCCTACCCATGCTATGTGGACGACGTGTGAGCCCCGCACCCACCCCACTCAGCCCTAGCCCCCTGCTCCGAAGCTTAAGGGACAGTCAAGGTTGCACGTCTCGTGACCCCCAGGCAGGGGGAGGAGCCAGGGGTCCTCCAGATGAATCTTGGGGTACAAAGGGAAAGTTGGCTTGTACCGAGCCGGGCGTGGTGGCTCACGCCTGTAATCCCAGCACTCGGGAGGCTGAGGCAGGAGGATCGTTGCGAGTTCGAGACCAGCCTGGGCTACAAAGTGAGCTCAAGGCCAGCCTGAACTGCATAGCGAGACACCGTCACAAAAAAAAAAAAAAAAAGTTGGCTTGTACTGAGGCCTGGACCCCCGAGGCTGCATTGGCCTGAGGCAGGGGAGCCTCGGTGTCCCAGGGCGAGTGGCCACGCCAAGTTGGGGTGGGTGGGGTGGGCGGGCGCAGAGCCCCCATCCGCATTCCCCCACCTTCCTCCTCCCCTCCAGCTTCCTGCGGGTGCTGAGCCGCTCTCTGCCGCTCTTCCTGACGCTGGCCTGGATCTACTCGGTGGCGCTGACAGTGAAGGCCGTGGTGCGAGAGAAGGAGACGCGGCTGCGCGACACGATGCGCGCCATGGGGCTGGGCCGCGCCGTGCTCTGGCTCGGCTGGTTCCTCAGCTGCCTAGCGCCCTTCGTCTTCAGCGCCGCGCTGCTGGTGCTGGTGCTCCAGGTGCGCGCCGGCGCAGGGGCAGGCGGGGCTCAGAGCTTCTGGGGAGCCCCCAAACCCAAGTCCAGGCCCATACCCGGACAGAGCCCTGAGCACCCCCCGCCCCGTCCCCACAGCTTGGGGACATCCTCCCCTACAGCCACCCGGCCGTGCTGCTCCTCTTCCTGGCAACCTTCGCGGTGGCCACCGTGACCCAGAGTTTCCTGCTGAGCACCTTCTTCTCCCGGGCCAACCTGGCTGCCGCCTGCGGAGGCCTCGCCTACTTCGCCCTCTACCTGCCCTACGTGCTGTGCGTGGCCTGGCGGGAGCTGCTCCCCGCGGGGGTCCGCGTGGCTGCGGTGAGGGCCCGGCTGGGGTGACGAGGGAGGGGGGCCATTCCTGGTCACGGCCTCCTGCTGACCCGCCCGCCACACACTGCAGAGTCTGTTATCGCCCGTGGCCTTCGGCTTCGGCTGCGAGACCCTGGCGCTGCTGGAGGAGCAGGGCGAGGGCGCGCAGTGGCACAATCTGGGACGCGCGCCAGGGGCGGACGTCTTCAGCCTAGCGCAGGTCTCGGGCCTCCTGCTGCTGGATGCTGCGCTCTACGCCCTCGCCGTCTGGTACTTGGAAGCCGTGTGCCCAGGTGGGCCTAGGGGGTGGGGCCCTGGGCAGGGACGCGACAGGGTACCGGGGGACTTCTGGTCACTGGTCCTTGGACCCCCAGGTTAGGTTTCCTCTAGGAGAGGGACTGCGGCGCGCCTGTGCCAAAGACACTCTGAACCCGGGGTAGTGGTGCACCCCTGCAATCCTTAGCATTGTGGGAGGCTGAGACAGGAAGTGGCTGTCTCTCAGGGGGCGGGGCTTGGAGCATCGAGCCCAAAACCCGCCCACCTGACTCTGGCTTCTAGAAGCAGAGGCTAGACTTAAGCTCTCCCTTGCAGAGAGCAGGCATCACTGAGCTGCGCTTCCCCTCAGGCCAGTACGGGATCCCTGAACCCTGGAATTTCCCATTCCGGAGGAGCTACTGGTGTGGACCTGCACCCCCCAAGGGTCCTGCTCCAGCCCCTGCTCCGCAGGACCCAAAGGGTGAGACCCCCACAAACCTAACCAGTTTCTTTCCTGTTTTGACTCCCCAGTCCTGCTCATCTTCAAATAAACCAGGTTCCCCATGTCTAGTTCCCCACTCCCGGACCCCAGCTCAGGCTGCAGCCTCCTGGGGGGCTCCTAACTTTATAATTTTCAAATTAATACTGAGAATTGAACCCAGTGCCTTGTCACTAAGCAACACGCCCAGCTCTTCTTGTCTTTTTTGTTCAAGACAGAGTCTTGAGGGGCTGGGGATTTAGCTCAGCGGCATAAGCGCCTGCCTTGCAAGCAGGCAGTCGTGAGTTCGATCCCTGGTACCGGTAAAAACAAAAAAGACAAAAAAAAAAAAAAAAAAAAAAAGACAGAGTCTTGCTAAATTTCCCAAGCTCAGCTCAAACTTGAGATCAGCCTCCCAGAGTGCTGGGTTGCAGGTGCCGCCCATCACCATGCCTGGCTGTTCCCTAACCCCTGCGGACTTCAGGGGTTAGCCTGACCTGATTCCAGTTCCGAGGGGCCCCGGGTGTCGTCGTCATCATCTACACCCAGCTGACTCTGCCTCTTTCTGCAGTGCTGGTGGAAGGGGCACCACCTGGCCTGTGTCCCGGAGTCTCCATCCGGGGCCTGGAGAAGCACTTCCCGGGTTCCCCGCAGCCAGCCCTTCGCGGGCTCAGCCTGGATTTCTACCAAGGCCACATCACTGCCTTCCTGGGCCACAATGGCGCGGGCAAGACCACCACGCTGTGAGCCCCCCAGACATGCTGCTCCTTCCCCTGGACTCAGCTTCCCTGTCTGTCCAGTGGGGAACACATCTAGGGCCAGAAGATTCTGGATTGTAACCTGGGCATGCGATAACATATACCTGTCTTCCCAGCACTCTTGAGAGGCTGAGGCAGGACGATCGAAAGTTCCAACCGAGGCAGGGCAACTGAACAACATAGCAAGACCCTGTCTCAACATTTAAGGACTGGAGACAGAGCTCAGAGCAAAGGCCCTGGGTTCTGGGTTGCAGTGTGGGGTGGCATACAAAGGGCTGGACGAAAGTATTTCCTCCCTATAAAGTGGGGACATAACACCCCTTTGGAGACCGAGTGTGGTGGGTCACACCCATAACCCCAGCATTCGGGAGGCCCAGGCAGGAGAATCGCCACGAGTGTGTGGCCAGCCTGGGCTACATAGAGAGACCCTATCTCCAACAAAAAAAGAGAGAACACACCTTTGGGAAGTGGGATCATAGAGGGGGCGTCCTGTGAGAGGCGCAGCTCTGAGACCCCTGCACCCCCAGGTCCATCCTGAGTGGCCTCTTCCCGCCCAGCGGCGGCTCAGCCTTCGTCCTGGGGCACGATGTCCGGTGCAGCATGGCAGCAGTGCGGCCTCACCTGGGCGTATGCCCACAGCACAACGTCCTGTTCGATATGTGCGTGTACACAGGTGCCGGGGGCGGGGCTCCCTGAGGCCCCGCCCACCACAATGCCGTGGGTCCTTGTCCCCTGCTGCAGGCTGACAGTGGAGGAGCACGTGTGGTTCTACGGCCGCCTCAAGGGCCTGAGCGCAGCCGCCGTGGGCCCCGAACAGGACCGGCTGCTGCGGGACGTGGGACTTCTCTCCAAGCGCTGTGCACAGACGCGCCACCTCTCTGGTGAGCTCAAGGGAAGGTAGGGAAGAAGCCAGGGCAGATCCGGGCACTGCCCTCTGTGTGAGTGGGCAGAGGCGGCTGAGGTCCCCCTGTTACCCTAAGGTGGGATGCAGCGGAAGCTATCAGTGGCTATTGCCTTTGTGGGTGGCTCCCGTGTCGTTATCCTGGACGAACCCACAGCCGGTGTAGACCCTGCTTCCCGTCGTGGCATTTGGGAGCTGCTTCTCAAATACCGAGAAGGTGAGAACATGGGGAAGACTGAGGTTCCCCTGGGATCTTGCTTCTGGGCATCCAGTAAAGATCTCTGGCAAGGCAGTGCCCGGGTGGGGTTTTGAGGGATGAGTAGGAGTTGCCCAGCTGAGATGCTCATTCCATAGTGGAAACCACAGTGTGGGGAAAGCCCTGGTGGCCTAAGATGGCTCACATGGGTTGGATCCCCATGCCCAGGTCGCACACTGATTCTCTCCACCCACCACTTGGATGAGGCTGAGCTACTGGGAGACCGTGTGGCCATGGTGGCAAGTGGTCGCCTGTGCTGCTGTGGCTCCCCACTGTTTCTGCGTCGCCACTTGGGCTCTGGCTACTACCTGACACTGGCAAAGAGTCTGCCATCCCTGGCCACCAGGGAGAAGGTGAGGACTGGGGAGCGCTGACCCCTACCGCTCCATCTGGCCTGGCTGCCATGCTAACTGCTGTCCCTGCCTACAGGGTGACAGTCCCTGGAAGGACAGGCTGGACACTGGACAGGAGCACAAGCCGGGCAGCCAGGACGGCACAGCAGGTGGGAGCTGGCCTGGGCCACCCCAAGGTGTGGTGGTGGGCGCTGTGGCCCCCAAGGGTCAGGCATGCTGTGTGTGCCTGTGATCCTAGCACTCAGGAGGCTGAGGCAGGAGGGTAGTCATGAGTTTGAGGCCAGCCTGGGTGACATAACAAGACCCTGTTTCAAACAAATATTCAGGGAGCCCCAGAATGGACTTCTAAGCCCCAGCATTGGGATACATCTGAACAACGACTGTAGAGTCTAACTTTGATCCTTACATTTATTCCATCTTGTAATCCCAGTACTCTGGGAGGCTGAGGCATGAGGATCTGCTCGTAACTAGTGACTTAGAGAGACCCTGTGTCAAAATAAAAACTCCAAGGGCCTGGGGCTGGGGCTCAGTGTGCAATCCTGTGCCCCATCCCTTCCACAACAAAAACAAAAACAAACCTGAGTGAACCTTAAAGCCAAGTTATCCCTGACCTCTGCCTGCAGGGCCCGGCACGGGAGCCTCGCAGGCCCTGCTGCCCCCAGATGCAGCACAACTCCTGAGCCTGGTGCGGTCCTGGGTGCCAGGGGCACGGCTGGTGGAGGAGCTGCCCCATGAGCTGGTGCTGGCGATGCCCTACGGGGGCGCCCAGGACGGCAGCTTTGCCAGGCTCTTCCAGGAGCTGGACAGACAGCTGGGGGCACTGCAGCTCGCCGGCTATGGAATCTCAGACACCAGCCTGGAGGAGGTGCAAGGGGGCTGTGGGAGAGGCCAGTGTGCGTCCACTGGGGTACACGAGGGCGGCCTGGGGGAGATGGGGCTTTGGAGCATGAACAAGAGTTGGCTTATGAACAGCAGGTGTATTATAGGTAGGGGTTGGGAAGAGGGCTGGGGACTGAAGGGGACAAGGAAGACCTTCCAGGGGTCCCCAGGCTCTCAGCTCCCTGTTTGTGTCCCCAGATTTTCCTGAAGGTGGTAGAAGACAGCAATAGCTCGGACCCAGAACCGATGGGAGTCACCAGGGTTTCCCGGCTCTTGAACCCTGACCCTGGTCCAGAGCCGGATGCGACCTCCGACCGAGTCTCCAGCCCTGGTTGAGTCCATCCCCAGTGCAAAACCCTGGTCCTGATTTCTTTGCCCGTGACCCTTGACCTTGACAATTGACTGACCCCTGACCCCTGCCTGTGACCCCTGTTGAACCCCTCAGATGGTGCCACCTGGCCACACATGCCCACGGGCACCCCGAGGGCCCCAGGACTGCCCGAGGAGAACGGAGAGCCGGGTGAGTGCCGCCCTTGCCCTCCGGGACCCCGGGACCTGCACGGCCTGACCTCTGACCCTCCCGTCCCCCACAGCCGGGCTGGCCTCAGAGACGCAGGCCCTGCAGGGCTCCGGGGTGGACATCGCAGGCCGGGTCCATGGCTGGGCGCTGAGCCAGCAGCAGCTCCGGGCCCTGCTGCTCAGGCGATTCCTGCTGGCCCGGCGCAGCCGCCGTGGCCTCTTCGCACAGGTGAGGGGGCCCAGCCAGCTCGGGCTGGGGTGCCAGGGCCGCGGGCACTGTCCGGGCGCGGTGTCCACCCCACTGTCCCCGCGGTGGCTTCTTGGGACAGTTAGGCCCCCGTGTCCTCACTGAGGACCCTGGGGAGCCGAGGGCAGGGAAGTGGGGGCCCTGACGCGCTGCCCCCCAGGTCGTGCTCCCTGCCCTCTTCGTGGGCCTGGCCCTGGTGTTCAGCCGCATCGCGCCTCCTTTTGGCCACTACCCCGCGCTGCGACTGCAGCCTGCCATGTACGGTGCCCACGTGTCCTTCTTCAGGTGGGCGCGGGGACAGCAGGTGAGTGGGGGGAGGGCGGGGCTAGCGTGAAGCCCTGACCCCCACGCTGCCCCCCAACAGTGACGACGCCCCGGGGGACCCGGACCGGGCCCGCCTGCTCGGGGCGCTGCTGGAGGAAGCCGGCCTGGAGCAGCCGCAAATGCACAACGGCTCCGCCCGGTGCGTCCACCCTCCCTGCCTCGGTTTCCCTCCTGGCTCCCCTGCTTGCCTGGGGTGTCCAGGGCGCCCAGCAACCCCGCCTCCATTCCCACAGGGCCCCCGAGTGCCGATTCTCGGTCCCTGAGGTGCCCACCCACGTGGCCGAGATGTTGGCCACAGGCAACTGGACACGAGGGTCCCCGTCCCCGGCCTGCCGGTGCAGCCAGCCCGGTGCCCGCCGCCTGCTGCCTGACTGCCCCGCTGCGGCGGGGGGACCCCCGCCGCCCCAGGCCCTGAGCAGCTCCGGGGAGGTGGTGCAGAACCTGACTGGCAGGAACCTGTCCGACTTCCTGGTCAAGACCTACCCACGGCTGGTGCGCCAGGGGTGAGCAGGACCCCGGTCAAACCCAAGGCCTTCACACATCCCCGGCCCTTTTCATTTTTAATTTAGACAGGGTCTCGCTGTGTCACTAAATTGCCTAGGCCTGACTCAAACTTGAGATCTTCCTGCCTCAGCCTCCTAGAGTGCTGGGATGACGGGTGTGTGCGTGCTGCCATGCCTGGCCTGGGACAGCAGCCTGGGTGCCAGCTGGGACCCTCCCCTCTGGGTTCCCATTGCGCTCTGAACTCTCAGGCCTGTCTCTTGCCCATCCCTGCCTCTCTGTGCATCTGTCCATCTGTCCATCTGTCCCTCCCACAGCCTGAAGACCAAGAAGTGGGTGAATGAGATCAGGTGAGTGGAGACCTGGCCTGGGTGCTTTCCCAGCATTCTCTCTGCTTTTCCCTGGCTCCCTGGTCCTCACCTGTCACCCTGACCCTGCCTCGATGCCCAGGTATGGGGGCTTCTCACTAGGGGGCCCAGACCCGGGCCTGCCCTCGGGCCGAGAGCTAGGCCGTTCTCTGGACGAGCTGCGGGCGCTGCTGAGCCCTGAGCCTGGCGGGGCCCTGGACCGCATCCTGAACAACCTCACTGCATGGGCGCTTGGCTTGGATGCCCGGAACAGCCTCAAGGTGGGAACTGGGATACAGGTCAGTGTCCCCCCAGCCACCACCTTTATCCTGAAAGCCTGACCCTGTGACCATGACTGCTTTCAGATCTGGTTCAACAACAAAGGCTGGCACGCCATGGTGGCCTTTGTCAACCGAGCCAACAATGCACTCCTACGCACCCAACTGCCCGTGGGCCCTGCCCGCCATGCCCACAGCATCATCACATTCAACCACCCCCTGAATCTGACCAAGGAGCAGCTGTCAGAGGCTGCGCTG
Source organism: Cavia porcellus (assembly GCF_034190915.1). Taxonomy (NCBI): domain Eukaryota; kingdom Metazoa; phylum Chordata; class Mammalia; order Rodentia; family Caviidae; genus Cavia; species Cavia porcellus. The sequence continues at coordinate 74,394,612 of NW_026947500.1, read as the reverse complement.
TGAGTCTCAGCTCCATGTGCCATCCTCCGCCTCAGTGTCCCTGCTGTTTGGGTGGTGGGGCTGGATTTGAGTTCTGCCACATGCTGGCCACGTGAACAGGCACCCTTGTTCCCAGCATGGCCTCCTCGGTGGATGTCCTGGTCTCCATCTGCGTGGTCTTCGCCATGTCCTTCGTCCCAGCGAGCTTCATCCTGGTCCTCATCGAGGAGCGTGTCTCTCGTGCCAAGCACCTGCAGCTCATCGGGGGGCTGTCGCCCACTCTCTACTGGCTGGGCAACTTCCTCTGGGACATGGTGCGGGTGGGGGCTGCTGGGAAGGGCATGGATTAGTCTGCAGGGCAGAGAGAGACCTCATACACCCCCTCCCCAAAATGCCAGGGTGGTCCAAGCTGGGTGTGTTGGTTGGTGCATGCCTCTTGGCCCAGCTCCCTGGGAGACTGAGGCAGGAGGATCTTTTAAATTCGATCCCGTCCTGGGCAACTTAGTAACTTAATGAGACTCTGTCTCAAAATAAAAAATAAAAAGGGCTGGAGAGGCAGTGTAGTGTGAAGGTGCTAGGTTTGATCCTCATTACTGCAAGAAAATAAAAGTAGCAGAGGAGTTCGGGGCCCGGGCGGGGTGGGGGGCCACTGACCTCGTACCAGCGGGTCCCTCCTGTCTCCGCTGCAGTGTAACTATTTGGTGGCAGCGTGCATTGTGGTCCTCATCTTCCTGGCCTTCCAGCAGAAGGCCTACGTGGCCCCCGAGAACCTGCCTGCACTCCTGCTGTTGCTGCTGCTGTACGGGTGAGGGCCCCACCTGCCGCCGGGAGGGAGACGGGACTTCACTGCAGCTCCTGAGAGCGGAGGGGATCCCGGGTGCACTACCTCAGGGCTACGCTAATGTGGCCTTAAAAGCTCACCATCAGCCGAGCACACAGATGCCTGTATTCTCACCGCTCTGGGAGGCTGAGACAGGAAGATCTCACGTGTGAGCCCAGCCTGAGGATAGTCACTCTGGCCTTGTCATCCCCACAGCTGGTCGATCACACCACTCATGTACCCGGCCTCCTTCTTCTTCTCTGTGCCCAGCACGGCCTACGTGGTGCTCACTTGCATTAACCTGTTTATTGGCATTAATGGCAGCATGGCCACCTTTGTCCTGGAGCTCTTGTCTGACCAGGTGGGGCTCTATGAGGTGGCTGGGCTTGGGATGGGTTTGGGGCCTCAGCTCTGAATGACACTTTTCTTCTGGCTTCCTGAGCAGAACCTCCAGGCTGTCAGCCGAATCTTAAGACGGGTCTTCCTGATCTTTCCCCATTTCTGCCTGGGCCGAGGGCTCATTGACATGGTGCGGAACCAAGCCATGGCTGATGCCTTCGAGCGCTTCGGTAAGGACTTCCTGTCCTGTGGGGTGAAGGTCAAGGGGGTAGGGGAACAAATGGCCCCAGGGAGAGAACCAAACACTTTAGACACCCCAAAGACTGGGCTAATTTAGAGGTACAAACTGCAATATGCAGTTGTAAAAGCTATTTTTTTTTTGTCTTTTTCGTTTTTATCGGTACCAGGGATCAAATTCACGACTGCCTGCTTGCAAGGCAGGTGCTTATGCCACTGAGCTAAATCCCCAGCCCCTTGTTTTGTAGTTTTGAGACAAGCCTTCACTATGTCATTCAAGATGGCCTGGAACTTGCTTTATGAGGCCTACCTGGCCTCAAACTTACGGTGATCTTCCTGCCTCAGCCTCCCAAGTGCTAACATAACAGGCATGCACACCATCCCAGGCCATACATCTTATTTTCTCTGCAAATTAGATCCCATCTGAGCATCGTAGCAGAACTGGGTCCTTTCTCCCAAGAATCCAGGGTGAGCTGGATAGGGTGCCGGTCCTCCAGGGACCTTTCTTCCTGTCCCCACAGGAGACAGCCAATTCCAGTCGCCCCTGCGCTGGGAGGTGGTTGGCAAGAACCTCTTGGCCATGACAGTACAGGGCCCCCTCTTCCTCCTCTTCACCCTTTTGCTGCAGCACCGAATCTACCTCCTGCCACGGTCAGTGGGGCCCAGGGGAGGGTGGCAGGGCCCAGGGACCTAAATGGTTACAGCTCACTCAGCTCACTCATCCTTAGCCCAAAGCTAGGGCTGCTGCCACCCCTGGGGGAGGAGGACGAGGACGTGGCCCGGGAACGGGAACGGGTGACCAAAGGAGCCACCCAGGGAGACCTGTTGGTGCTCAGGGACCTGACGAAGGTAGCCACAGCTGGGCAGAGAGCTGGGCTGGGGGCCCCTCTGGCCCCCTTCCTTTCTCAGTGCGTGACCTGTGTCCCTTCCAGGTGTACCGGGGGCAAAGGACACCAGCTGTGGACCGCCTGTGCCTGGGGGTCCCCCCCGGAGAGGTGAGGGGACTGGGGGCTGTGGCTTTGGAAGTCTGTGCTGAGCACACTTTACTAAACACTGTGAGAAGTACTGTGTATCCAGCACCCTCCTGAGTGCCTGTGTTTGAGGCCACATTATCAAACCCTCATGAAGCGTGTATGGCAGGCTTGACAGAGGGGTGCACACCTGTAATCCCGGCACTCTCGGAGGCTGAGGTAGGAGGACCCCAAGTTCAAGCCCAGCCTGGGCAACAGAGCAAGACCCCGACTCAAAATAAAAACACAAAAGGTTGGGGGTGCAGCCTAGTGTTCCATCCCCAGGACATGTAGAAAAAAAAGCACCTAATGCATGCTCACATGTGTTGTGATTTTTTGTTTTGGTCGTGGTTTTTTGAGACAGGGTCTCACTATGCAGTTCAGGCTGACCTTGAGCTCACTTTGTAGCCCATACTGGACTCAAACTCGCTATGATCCTCCTGCCTCAGCCTCCCGAGTGCTACAGCCAGGTCCAGCTCGGTTCCCAGTCTCCAGCCAGTCATCCACGACGGGCTCCACCCGGCCCCAGCCCCCATAAGGAACCCCAGCCAGGTGGAAACAGGGCCTCACTGATGCCTTCTGTGTGTGTCCCAGTGTTTCGGACTTCTGGGGGTGAATGGAGCAGGAAAAACATCCACTTTTCGAATGGTGTCGGGGGACACACTGCCTAGTGGAGGCGAGGCCGTGCTGGCAGGCCACAGGTGAGGGGACTCTGGGGAGGTGACTGAGCCAGAGCCCCATACCCGCTGTGCGTGGACCAGGCCCCGAGGCACTGGGCCGAGGATGCGTGGAGGCCACGAGCTTGGTGTGCGGCTCCAGTATGGCCACTTCCCCAAGCCTCCTGTCCCCTGCTTCCCAGTGTGGCCCAGGAACCGGCCGCCGCACACCGCCGGATGGGCTACTGCCCCCAGTCCGATGCCATCTTCGAGCTGCTTACTGGGCGTGAGCACCTGGAACTGTTCGCTCGCCTGCGTGGAGTTCCCGAAGCACAGGTAGCTCAGGTGAGCTGCCCCGCCCCCGCCCCCCATGGAACACGCCCCAAGCTGTGAGCCACGCCCCAGGCCCTGTTTCTCCCCCCGGCCCCCTCTCCCCGTCCCCATCCCCTGCACTAGGTCTGATTCGGGCCCTCCTGGCCACACCCACCTGCTGTGGCCCTATCAGGGCTCCAGCTCTTGGCCCCGCCCCAGATCCCTCTTGCTGGCCCCAGCCCCTCCTCCGGCCACGCCTTGCGCCTTCATCCCCGCTACCCCATGCGCCTCCGGCTGTGGGTTCAATTTAATGCTTCGCATCTTTCACTTAAGGACCCCTTCTGGCTCCCTCTTGCCGCTCAGCTTGCCTCCTCACTGGCCACACTTTACTTTCTGACCCTGCTCTGTGTGCGCTGTGGTCCTTAAGGTGACTCCATTCCCTGCTCATCCTAGCTCTACCCGTCCTTCTGCCCAGCACCCGCTGTGGCCCAGCTCCATCTCCAGGAACTTCGCCACATCCGCTCTGCCTCCAAACCCTGCTCATTCTGCTCTAGCCCTGGGTCAGCCTGGCCCCACTCTCTAGCCAGTCCAACGCTCATCATGGCCCCGCCCACTTCCACTATGGCCCCGCCCCTTTCTCTTTCTGGCCCGTACTGTGCGAGGCATGACCCGCCCCACTTCCAGTGTGACTTCTCCCTTTTCTCTGGCTCGCCGGGCTTTCACTGTGGCCCCGCCCCTCACCACCTGACCCCGCCTATTGCGCATTCTGCCCCGCCCCCAAACCACTTTGTCCTTTCCCACTTCCTCTCTGTGCCCGCCCCTTGCACGCCATAGCCCGTCCCACTTCCAGTGTGGTCCCGCCCCTCACTCACTGGCCCCGCCCACCTCATTCTGCCCATTCTCACCCTGGCCCCGCCTCTTGCTCTAACCACACCCCTGTCCACGTTGGCCGCCCCCCGCAGACCGCCAGCTCAGGCCTGGCGAGGCTGGGGCTCCTGCGCTATGCAGACAGACCCGCAGGCACCTACAGCGGGGGCAACAAGCGGAAGCTGGCGACCGCAGTGGCTTTGGTGGGGGACCCGGCAGTGGTGTTTCTGGTGCGTGAGTGGGGCGGGGCCCTGACGGGGCGGGGTCTGGGAGGGGTGAGGAGGGAGGCGGGACTCCATTCAGTGCCTCCCGCTCTCTGTCCCAGGACGAGCCCACCACGGGCATGGACCCCAGCTCGCGGCGCTTCCTCTGGAACAGCCTCCTGGCTGTGGTGCGGGAGGGCCGCGCCGTGGTGCTCACCTCGCACAGGTGGGCCCTGCGCTTCCACCGCACACCCGGGGCGGAGTCGGGGAGGTCCAGGCTGGGCCCAGGTCTAGGTGCATGGGGAGGTTCTGACCCCTCTGGGTTGGGGTGGGGTGAAGGTCCCGCGCCGAGGAGCCAGAGCATCTGGGTCCGGCGGGAATCCCAGAGTAGCGGGTGCCCGCGGCCGCCGGCTCATGGTATGGGGCTTCCGTAGCATGGAGGAGTGCGAGGCGCTCTGCACGCGCCTGGCCATCATGGTGAACGGGCGGTTCCGCTGCCTGGGCAGCGCGCAGCACCTCAAGAGCAGGTGAGCACCCCTGGTGAGAGGTGTCCAGGCAGGTGCGGGGGTTGTGGGCGGGGCAGAGAGCCCAGGTCTGGTACCGGAGGCCACTGACAGGGGATTGGGTCAGAGATTGACAGGCAGCAGCAGGACAGAGGCGTGATCTGATTGGTGCGGGGGAGGCTGTGGGTGAGCCTATGGGTGGGGTTACAGGGAGGTTGGCGAGTGAGCGGGGCCTGCAGGTGGTGACCTCCTAGGAAAGCGGTGGTGGAGCAAGTTTAGGCCGTCCGGTGGAGCCACATGTGTAGGGAAGGGGGTCAGAGAGGCTCGTGGCTAGGTCTTAGCTTGGGGTCATTTGTAGAGATGGGAGGGTCAGAGACTAGTAGGGGGTGAGGGTTGTGAACAGCCTCAGAGAACGGGTCTCTAGGTTGGTGGTTGTGGTTTGAAGAGGTCAGGAGCCCCCCGCCTCCGAGGAAGTAGGCGTGATCGAGTGGGCGGGGCTTTTGAGTGGGTGTGGATGGATGGAGGTCCAATTCAGATACAGGGTAAGGCGGTGTCAGGTGGGCGTGGCCAAAGAACCCTGGGATGGTGTGGGCGGGACCCGGGTCGCGGTGGGTAGTGAGCAAGCTTGATCCCCGCCCCCCCCCCCCCCGCACTGTCCACTCCAGGTTCGGGGCTGGCCACACGCTGACCCTGAGGGTGCCTGCGGACCGACCAGAGCAGGCGGCGGCTTTTGTGACGGCCGAGTTCCCTGGGGCCGAGCTGCGGGAAGCGCATGGGAGCCGCCTTCGCTTCCAGCTGCCGCCCGGCGGGCGCTGCGCCCTGGCGCGAGTGTTTGGGGAGCTGGCGGCGCACGGCCCCTCGCACGGCGTGGAAGATTTCTCCGTGAGCCAGACCACGCTGGAGGAGGTGACCGAGATGCCAGCCGGGGCTGGAGGACATCTGGGGCCAGCGCCCTGGGCTCATTATCCATCCTTCCGTCCCTTCTGTCTGGGCCAGGTTTTCCTGTACTTCTCCAAAGACCAGGGGAAAGATGAGGCCGAGGAGGAGAAGGAGGAGCCAGAGGTGGGGTTGGACACCACACCAGGCCTGCAGTACCCCAAACGCACCTCAAGCTGTTTTCTCGATGAACCCAGCACTATGGAGACTGTGCTCTGAACCTCCTTGTCCTGGGGGCAAGTGGGAGCCCCTTGACGCCAGAACAAACAATGGCCAGGTGGCCTGGCGCGATGGCACATGCCGGTCTTCTCAGTACTCAGGAAGCTGAGGCAGGAGGATCGCTGGGAGAGGGAGCCCAAAGTGGGCTACGTAGTGAGTTCAAGGGCAGCACGGGCTGTGTACATTGCAAGACCCTGTCTCACAACAAACAACCCAAAAGGGACATGAACCTAACTCCCGGTGTCCCTGAGATGCCAGAAGAATAAAGAGAAGGCTGCAAAGATGTGGTGTGGACACTGTGTGTCTTTGGCAGGCATGTGGGGCCCCCTGGGGTCTAGTGTCCTGTGCCGAGGTCCCTGTGTACCCACATGGGCCTGGCACCTAAGGGTGGCAGCTGGGAGTGCTCCGGGACCGTGAAGTGGGCATGAGGTCAGCGCTGTGGAATGTCCCAGGCACCTTAACGGAGTCCGGAGCACCTGCCTGCCCACCAGCCAGGAGCCCTCCGCCCGCTGCTGGCCTTTCCAGTCCGCGTCCCTCAGCAATGAGCACACAGCAGATGGCCTTCAAGGGGCTACTGGGCTGGGTGTGTGGTTGGAGCAAAGCCTGGAGAGCTGGGCTTGGGACAGGGGGCTGTGGGCTTCCTGGCCTGTGCCCCAGAGAGGCCCCCCTTCCTCCAAAGGTCAGTGTGCATAGTTGGGGGTGGTTGGGAGGGTGAAGTGTTTTTCTCTCTGTTGGTTTTTGTTCCTTTTTGGTGGGGAGTTTGAGAGAGGGTCTCACTATGCAGTTCAGGCTAGACTTGAGCTCACACCATAGCCCAGGCTGGTCTGGACTTTGCACAGATCCTACTGCCTCAGCCTCCCGAGTGCTGGGGTGACAGGCATGTGCCACTACGACTGGCTGTCAGCTCTTTTTTATTTTATTTCATTTTTTTTTAATTTTTGAAACTGGGAATCAAACCCAGGACGTTGCACTTGCCAGGTAGGCACTGTGCTGCTGGGCTGTATCCCCAGTCTATGTTTTTATTTATCCAGGTAGGGGATCAAACTCTCAACCTTGCACTTGCCAGGCAGACACTTATGCCACTGAGCTAAACCCCTAGCTGTTTTTAGAGACAAAATCTTGCTAAGTTGCTAAATTGCTCAGACTGGGCTTCAATTTGCAATCCTCTTGCCTCAGCCTCCCAGACAGACTGCTGGGATGAGGGGTGCACACCAAGCCCAGATCTGGGTTTTCAAATCACAGGATGGAGTGGAGGGGTGGGTGGCTCAGTGGTAGGACTGCAAAAGACAAAAAACAAACAAAAACCTTAGCTCAGGGCCCTAAGTGCCTGCTTGGCAAACTCGAGGTCATGAGTTCAATCCCCGGTACCCCCCCCCCAAAAAAAAACCACCCGATAATAAAAAAAACAGCTAATGACAGATAATCACATGATGACTCATAGGACAGGCTGAAACTGGGGTAGGAAAGAAGTCGCTGCCAAGAGGACACTTTTGGGGAGGGGTCAGCACAGCCGGCAGCTGCCGGGCTCTGACCCCGCGGGTCCCACGGTGTGCGCAGCCTTCTCTGTGCTCTCCTGCGGGCCCAGTGCCCGCCCGGAGGCACCGCCGCGCCCCTGGGAAGCACACGGGAGAAGGCGGTGGGCAGTGCGGCCAGCCGGGGTGGGTGCTGGACAGCGAGCAGGCGGTGTGTGGGGGTAGACGCCGCTCACGCCCTCCCTGCGGTGGCCCTCGGGTCGGCGCGGAGCTGCCCGGAGGCAGGCACATGGCCGGGGCTGCAGGGCGGAGCTTGACCACTGTGAGACCGGAGCAGTTCAGCACGCCGCGTCCACAAGTGTGTGCCAATGCGCGTCCCCGTGGTCCCTATCTGAACGCGGGTCTTTGATCTGATCCGAGCTCAGCTCTTCCTCTTCTCCTCCTTCTTCGGTCTCGCCGTGCAGTTCAGGCCCGACTTCCAGTCACCACCTAGCTCCAGCCTGAACTTGCAGCGATGCTCCTGCCTCAGCCTCCCAAGCGCGGGGGCGAAGGCGGGGTTGTGCGCTCCCAGCTGCTCCGGGGTGGTGGCGTCCCCCCCCCACCCGAGGGCGCGCGTGCCGGCCACGACGCGCCTCCCGCCTGCTCCCCCACCGCGCGGGCGCGCAGCTGGGGAAAGCGGAAGCCGGGGCGGGGCGAGGGGCGGGGGCGGGTCTTTGGAGACCTACGTTCGCGCCCACACTGCGGAGCGACAAATTGAGGCCGGGAGGGCGGAGTTGGGCCTGGGCGCCGCCTCCGGAGCCCTGTCCTGCTCCGGGTCGGGGACAGGCGGGGCGGGTCACGTGGGCGTGACAGCTGGGAGGGGCGGCCCGCGGCAATGTGGTCGGGAGGCGGCGGCCCGCGCCCCGAGCCCCGGCGCTGAGGACCCCGGCACCCCCCCGCCGGAGCCCGGCGCCCACCCCTGCCCAGCCCAGCGCAGCCCCCGGCCGCCGGGCCGGCCGCACCATGTTTTCCAAGAAGAAACGGGAGCTCATAAAAACCCCGTCCATCTCCAAAAAGAACCGCGCGGGAAGCCCCAGCCCGCAGCCGTCGGGGGTGAGTGGGGCGCAGAGCGCAGGGCGCAGGGCGTAGAGCGCAGGGCGCGGGGCGCGGAGCTGGCGACGCGGACCGCGAGGGGGACTGCACCCTGCCACCATGCTGGGTCGGCGACCGGGGTCCCGCACCAGCTACAGCCCGCAACGGGCGGGCCAGCGGGGACCGCCGAGGGGAGCGGGGCCCTCGGGAGTCCAGCTGAAGGTATGGGGGACCGAGCTGGTGCCTAAGCTGACCACCTTAGAAACCTGGAGAGCGGGGAGGGGAGGAAGGGGAGCTCGGGGTGGGTCTGTGGGGGACTGCGCGGTGGTCGGCGAGGGCTTGGCCCTTTTGGGGTTCCAGGAGCCGTTGGGGAGTTCTAGCCAGTGTGGGGGCTGACCCTGGGCTAAAGGCTCTCAGGGGATCGGTTAATGGATGCAGTGGGCCCAGGGTGTTTCTGGGCCTGGGTGTGTCTGCCAGGCTTAGGGGCGTCCACGAAGTTTGGGGAGCCTTTTCGGTTTGGGACGCAGGTAAAGAGGCGGGTGGGGGGGGCACCCACAGAACTCTGGGCCCCCCCGGACGGACGCCGAGGGTACAGGGATCCTGAGTGTCGCCTTTCCCGGGGAAGCGAGCTGGTTTGCAGGACACTGTGCCAGGGCCTGGACCCCCCCCCCCGCCCCTTCCCCTCCCCCACGCCCGCGCAGGCCCCGCCCCGCCTGCGGTTTGGGCAGGGACCGTTGTTTGTGAAAGAAGAGGATGTTGGGTAACAGGTAGGGGGGTGCGGCCCCAAATCTCGGCCCCCCCAGGGCTTTGATCCTGTGGGGTGGGGCCGAAGATCCTCTGGGACCCCGCGGTCTTTCTGAGGAAACTAAGGCAGCGTGTCACCCCTTTCACTGACCCCTCCGCCCCCCCTCCCCCAGGAGCTGTCCAGGAAAGATGGGGCTGATTCCGTGTTCCCTGGACTTAGCCTGGACGTCCCAGCGTCGTCCTCGGGTGTCAAGACCTCGGCCACCTTGAAGCGGCCCACCAGCCTCAGCCGCCATGCCAGCGCTGCAGGCTTCCCGCTCTCGGGCTCGGGCTCCTGGACCCTAGGCCGGGGCTACCGAAGCCCCTTGATGGCTGCCAGCCCTGCAGAACCCTCTGCTGAGGGTCTAGGCCCTGAGACCACTGAGGATATCTCCAGCCTGCTGGCTGATGTGTCCCGCTTAGCAGATGGTCTGGTAAAACTCAAGGAGTGTGTGTCAAACGATGGTGAGCTGCCTGGGTGGGTGGAAGGCAGGGCCAGATGCACAAAGTACTAAGAACAGGATTTGGGTTGCAGAGAGAACTCTCTGGACCAGGGCATTCTAGCTAAGGTTTGGAAGGATGTATAGGAGTTGGGTGGTGAGGGGAGAAGCCTGGATCTCATACATGGCCAGTAGGGAACCATAAGAGGTGTTAGAGAAAAGGACTGCGGGGTCCTTCTGCATTCAGAGACACGTGAACTGGAGGCGGCCTGAGGTCTGCGGCGAGAACACCAGGAGCGCATGTACCAGGCAGGAGGTGCTGGGAGCAAGTGGCCTGAGATAGATAGTTCCGTTTTCTCCTCCACGCGGCTGCGACGGCCCGGCTTCCTGCCGGGTTATTTTCATCTGCTTCCTGTTTGTCCCTGGCAGCCCGGGCGGGCACCTCAAGCTGAGGCAGGCACAGCGTCTCATGTGGCATCTTTGGGCCCCCACCAGCTGATTCCGGAAACCACAGTGCCAAGTGCTCTGATGGCTGCCCTCAGCCACCTGTTCCACAGATGGGGAAACTGAGGCCCAGCAGCCCCACCCTGCCTGCAGGGTGCTGGGGGTGGTTCTGCAGCTCTGGTGGGAGGGCAGGAGACCCCTGGTTATCTGGTCCCAGGGCGGAGGCCCGTTTCCTGGGGAAACCCTAATCTCCATTCCTTTCCGATCCTGGGTTTCCTTGGGGGCCTGGCCTAGGCCAGGGGTGTCCTGTGGGCGGGCAGTCTGGATGGGTCTGGGGGTCTCTGTCTCAGGAAGGGCCATGGGATGTGGGTTAGGTAGAGTCCCAGGCTGCCCAGTGCCACTGCCCTGCCTGGCATGAGATGGCCTGGGACTCAGGGGTGGCCCATGGCTGACATCCCAGCACTCTGGGAGGCTGAGGCAGGAAGACTGCAAGTTCCAGCCCTGCCTGAGGGGCTGAGCCTGAGGATCTGAGGTCTCAGGGCCAGAGACTTAGCTCAGCAGCACAAGCGCCTGCCTGGCAAGCTCGAGGTCATGAGTTTGATCCCCGGCACCAAAAAAACAAAAAACAAGACTGTGTCTCAAAATAAAGGGGTAGTGTGTACCCCTCAATGGAAGAACACCTCTGGGTTCAATCCGCAGGACCACACAAGCAAAAAGAGAAAAGAAAGAGTCAGGTGTGGTGGTGCACAACTGTAGTCTCAGCACTCGGGAGGCTGAGGCAGGAGGATTGTTGTGAGCTCGAGACCAGCCTGGGCTACATAGTGAGCTCAAGGCCAGCCTGGACTGCTTGGCAAGACCCTGTGTCAAAAAAGACAGAAAAAGAAAAGAAAAAAGAAATAGGGCAGTGACCACAGGCTCTGCAGCATTGGTGTGCAGGTCACCAGGTGGCCAAAGGACACTGAGGTTGTTTCCAGTCTTGCCCAGCAGGTGGGCACAGCAGGTGGGCACAGCAGGCGGGTGTGGTCTGCAAGGCCCTGTCCCTTAGCCAAGCCTTCCAACGCTTTGGGCTTCAATTCTGGGCCTCAGTTTCCCCATGCATCTTCCATTCCCCCTGACTCAGAATAGCACTGCTTCAGCCAGGATTCTTTCCTGTCGAGAGCTGCAGGAGCCCAAGCCATGGGGATGCCGGGGTGGGCTGTGGCTCACAGTTTGTCCTCAGTGGACACCAATCCCTGCCATGTGTGTCAGTGGCACCGTGTACCCCGTACTGGACAGCAGCCCAGGTACTGCTGGGCACGGCCCCCAGGTGAGGGGACCTGCAGTTCGGGTCCCCAGCATGACTTGGCCCAATGCAGTGTAGTTTCCCCCCGAGCCCCGGCCAGTTCTGGGTTCTGAGCCTCCCAGACTCTTGCAGTGGCTGGGCCACCTGTCCTGGTGGTGTTCAGCAGGGGTCCAACCCACTCCTGGGTCTCCCTGTCTTTGGTCATCCTGGCCTCTCCCATAAACTCCTGTGATGTGGCTTCCACTAGACACTCCGTTTCTATTTTGTGGTTGTTTTGAGACAGCGTCTGGCTATGTATCCCAGATTGACCTTGAACTGGCCGAGATCTTCCTGCCTCAGCCTCCCGAGTTCTGGCATGACAGGCGTGCGCTGCCACCATGCCCGCCTAGGCGGATACTCCATTTCTTTCTTCCTTTCTTTCTTTCTTTCTTTCTTTCTTTCTTTCTTTCTTTCTTTCTTTCTTTTTGTACTGGGAATTGAACTCAGGACCTTGCACTTATCTGGCAGGTGCTTATGCCACTGAACTATATTCCCAGATAGATACCCCATTTCTTTTTTATCGGTACCGGGGATCGAACTCACGACTGTCTGCTTGCAAGGCAGGTGCTTATGCCGCTGAGCTAAATCCCCAGCCCCGATACTCCATTTCTTTAAAAAATTTCTTCCAGGGGCTGAGAGCATAGCTCAGCAGCATAGCGCCTGCCTGGCAAGCATGAGACCCTGGATTCGAGTCCCAGTTCTGGGGAAAAAAATCTTCCAATTTAGAGAATTTAGGGCATTTAAAATTCTGTTCGACCAGGAAGATGCGGCCACAGCCCTGCTTGGCTACCTGGAGCCGGAGTAGGGAGGCCCCGCACCCTGGCCAGCGGAGATAGGAGGCTGTGTGCTGTTAAAGGATCTCTCCTGTAACCCTCAGCAAAGGGGGGCTCGGATAATCCGGGCTTCTCAGTGAGTGTGCTGCCAGGAGGGCCTGGGCGGGGCTGCCAGGGCCCTAGGCTGCCCCCAGGAGGCAGCCCATGGGGATTTGCTCCCTGAGGGGCTGGGAAGTGCTCTGAGAGAAACCACTGTCCAGGCTGAGCTTTTGTGGATCTCACCAGGAGCCCAGAGGGAGACAGTGACCTCCCCTGGCTTCCCTGCCCTTCCTACCTCTTCCTCAGTTTCCCTACTGGGGAGCAGCAGCTTAGAGCAGCCAGGGAGATATTACCTGGGACAGGAAGCTTGTTTCCCTGCTCACACCCACTCGGCCCCACAGAGCTCCTGGAGGCCCGGAGGCCGAAGGCCCATGAGCGCCTGGGGGAGGCCCTGCGTGTGCTACATCAGGTCATCTGCAAGTACCCAATGCTGAACACCTTGGAGACACTGACTGCCGCGGGCAAGCTCATCGCCAAGGTTAAAGGTCAGCAGAGGCAGCTAGGCTTGGAAGGGTTTCCTGGAAGAGGGGGTATCTAAACTGGGTTTTGAAGGATGAATAGGAGTTCAGTAGGCCAACCGCGTGTCTATGTCTCTGACTTCCAGCCTTCCATTTTGAATGTAACCTTGACTCAGACAAAAGGGAATTTGAGAAAGCCCTGGAGACCATGGCAGTGTCCTTCAGCAGTAGGTGAGTGGGTTGTCTGTGAAACCAGGGATGGAGGCTGAGGTGCCAGGGCTCCCCAGACACTAAGCCCCCATCCCGGCCCCGCAGTGTGTCGGAGTTCTTTATGGGTGAGGTGGATAGCAGCACACTCCTGGCCGTGCCTCTTGGGGACCCCAGCCAGGTGAGCAGAGGTATACGGGGTGAGGGCCGGGGACACAAGGTGCAGCGGGGCAGGGAAGTCAGAGTGTCCCCGTTCGAGCAGGCCATGGAGAACCTTTACTCAGGCAGCGAGGGCTCCCCAGCCGGCGCCGAGGACTGCGAGGAAGGTGAGTGGCCGTGTCCCTGGGTCACAGAGCATGGGGTGGGGGGCGGCGTCTCCCCCCAATCCCGCTGGCCCGGGAGCTGAGCACGCACCCTGCAGGCTGCCTGCCCCCGGAGGAGGTGGACCTACTTCTGCAGCGCTGTGAGGGCGGCGTGGACGTGGCCCTGCAGTATGCCAAGAACATGGCCAAGTACATGAAAGACCTCATTGGCTACCTGGAGAAGCGGATGGCGCTGGGTGAGCGCATGCGCAGGAGGTCTGGTGGGAAGGGCGGGGAGGGATCCGCCCTCTCCTGCCTGACCACGCCCCCTGTCCGCCCCCTCCCCCAGAGATGGAGTTCGCTAAGGGTCTGCTGAAAATCATCCACGGCTGCCGACAGAGCGTGATTCAAGAGGTGGGCTCCACGTGGGCACGGGATAGCCCGGGGGCTGCCACCCCGGCTCTCCGGGAGGCTGAGGCAGGGGGAGCAAAAGTTTCAGAAGGCAACCTAGTGACTGAGAAAGATTCTGTTTCAAATAAATGGAAAAAAACTGAAAATATAGCTCAATGGTAGAAGGCTCCTGGGCTCTAGCAAAGAAAAGAAGCTGGGCGTGATGGTGCATACCTGGACTCTCCCAGCATCAGGAGGCTGAGGCAGGAGGACCTAGGATTTCGAGGCCAGCCTGGGCTACAAAATGAGTTCAAAGTCAGTCTGGACTTTATATAGACCGTTTAAAAAAAAAGTCACAATTCATTCTGTGTGTGATGGTACACCTTATCATTCCAGCACTCTGGGAAGCTGAGGCAGGAGGATTCCAAGTTTGAGACCAGCCTGGGGAACTTAGTGACTTAGCAAGACCTCGTCCTGAAATAAAAAAGGCTGAGGATGTAGCTCAGTGCAAAGGCCCTGGGTTCAATTCCCGGTACCGTTTCTTAAAATGCTGCAGTATTTTCTGCCAGTACAGCACAAATCCAGGGAGGGAGGTGGCCGCCGGGAACGCTGGGGCCACCGCGGCCCCAGCCTCCCTGACCTAGCACCTGCCCCGCAGCCCCACATGCCCCTGATGTCCATCTACTCGCTGGCCCTGGAACAGGACATGGAGTTCAGCCACAGTATTGTGCAGGCAGCGACCACGCTGCAGGCGCAGACCTTCATACAGGTGGGCTGCGGGGCGCGGAGGGCGGCCGGGGGTGCCTCCCCAGGTCCCCACTCATGTCCCCTCTCGCCCAGCCCCTCACCCACCGGCGGCTGGAGCATGAGAGGCGCAGGAAGGAAATCAAGGAGTCCTGGCAACGTGCACAGCGGAAGCTGGTAGGAGCCGGGGTGGGGCAAGGGGACACGGAAGAGGGGTGTGGGGTGCGCGCGCGCGCGTGTGTATGTGTGTGTGTGTGGTGTGTGTATAAAAAAACACACAGGATGGCTGCGCATGCGCAGTGTCTTGCACAGGTGTGGGACACCTGGACTGCGCATGCGCCCTCGTTGGTTCCTGCAAAGATCTCAGATCTATCTGCCCTAGTTCAAAGATTCACTGTCCAGAGGCCCCCAGAGCACGAGGGTTCCCAGGTTGGAGAGAACCTGGGGGTCACTAGCTTAAGTAGGGGGCTCCGGGAAAGTAGTCTCTTCTTGATTCTCTCTGTGATGCTTCAAAGGCCCTGCAGAAGATGGGCGTGGTGGCCACAGCCTCTATGTGACCCCAGTGCTCCTGTGGCTGAGACAGGAGGGTCACAGGGAGTTCCAGGCTAGAATGGGCTGCAGAGTGAGTTGAATAGCAGCGGGAACCTCACAGTAAGGCTCAGTCTCTCAAAAAATAAAAATAAAACCAAAAACACTTTGCACTAAGTGGCCCAGTCTGTACTCGAACTTGTGTCCCTCCTGCATCAGCCTCCCTGGAGGGTGCTGGGAGGCCAGGGTGTGTGCCACCGGGGGCAGCCTTCTTTCTTTTTTTTTTTTTTTAACAGCCTTTTGGGTGACTCATCCGAAAAGGCCTTCCCCTCATCAGGGTTGTTTATCACCGTTATGGTCCTAATTGTATTAGTTCTTTTTGGGGTGGGGTGTTGAACCCAGAGCAAGTACAAGCTGCACCTGAGCACAATCTATTCTTTTCTGAACCTCATCGTTTCTGCAGTCCCCATCCGCCCCCCAGTTTCTGGCCAAGCGCTTCCTGAGGAGCCCCAGGGCTGTTGACTTCCTGTCTAGGCCCCCCCACATTTCATCTCTTGGAAGGAAGTGAAATCAGCTGAGATGTGAGGCGCCAGCCGCGTCTGCCGGGGCGCTGGCTGATCGCTGGTGCTTCTGTGGGGAGCCTCAGCCTCCTCACCTGAGCAATGGGCACCCATGCTGCCAGCCGCAGTGGGCCGTGGGTCTCCAGGAAGCAAACACTGGTGGAGCAGGGTCAGAGCCCATCTCCCCGTTCCCACACCCACAGCAAGAAGCTGAAAACAACCTGAAAAAGGCCAAGGCGAGCTACGTGCAGCGCTCTGAGGACCATGACAAGGCCCGGTTTCAAGTGGCCAAGGAAGAGCAGGGCGCCACCCCACCTGGGGTGGGCAGTGCAGCTTCCAAGACACTGGACAAGAGGCGACGGCTGGAGGAGGAAGCCAAGAACAAGGTCAGGGTATGGGGATGAGACCGGGGGTGCAGATTTCGCCTCCAGGCTTCGACTCAGACCCCAGCTCCTCTTGAGAATACCCTTCCCGGTGGCACCTGTGGTGGTGCACAGCTGTCATTCCAGCACTGTGGGTGGCTGAGGCAGAAGGATCTCAAATTCTAGCCCAGCCTGGACCACTTTAGCAAGACCTTCTCTCAAAAAGTAAAAAAACAAAACCCAAAAAATCAGACTGGGAATGTAGCTCATGTAAAGGCCCAAGATTCCATTCCTAGGACCACAAAATAAACACACAATTTAAAAAATGCCCCTCCCACCTTCTCCTGCCTGGCTCCTCCAGAGAATTTTTGTTTTATTTGACTAATTATTTTTGATCTTAGGAACGTCTTTATTCTTAATCAAAGGGCAACACTTTTCTCCAGTCAGCATCAAATCTATTTTACAGGGTACTATTTTTGTTAACCACAAAACCTTTCAGAAGGCAGCTTTAATTGAAAGTTTAAAATTTGCACTTTCACACTAGAAGACCATTAGTTTTATGGATTCAGTGGTTAAGAAGGCAAAAGTCCCATAAAGGCTTCAGAGCAAGTGGAATCTAAATGGAATTCAGGATCAGTTAGTATAGTGTATCAAACCGGCACCTTCCCTTGTATCAAAACCAGGTCAGTAGCGATTATTTGTGGTCAACTCAACTGCACAAGCATGCAACCAAATCTGAAACCAGCTCCGCCTCCACGTTACTGTAATTAATTTATGTTCGAGGCAGAGTCTCACTATGCAATTCAGGCTGGCCTTGAATTTATAATGTAGCCCAGGCTGGCCTCGAACTCCTGGTGATCCTCCTGCCTCAGCCTCCCAAGCCCTGGGATGCTAGGCATGCAGCACCAAGCCGGCTCTCGGGAGGTTTCCCTGTCAGGCCTGACCAGTAACAGACTGGCTGAGGCCTGAGCCCCTGGGCTGAGCCTCCCGGCCCATCCTGACCCCCTTACACACACCCCAGGCGGAGGAAGCCTTGGCCACCTACCGCACGTGCGTGGCAGATGCCAAGACTCAGAAGCAGGAGCTGGAGGACACGAAAGTGACCGCGCTGCGGCAGATCCAGGAGATCATCCGCCAAAGCGACCAGACCATCAAGTCGGTGGGTGGCGGCCGTGCTGCGCGCCCGCTTGGCGGGGGGTGGGGAGGGGGAGTGGCGGGGGACTGGGGAGAAGGGTGGGGGAGGGGAGGTTTTAACCGTCAGCAGCCACGGCCCAGTGCCTGACCGGTCCCCACCCGCCTTCCGCAGGCCACCATCTCCTACTACCAGCTCATGCACATGCAGACAGCGCCGCTGCCCGTGCACTTCCAGATGCTGTGCGAGAGCACGAAGCTCTACGACCCTGGCCGGCAGTACGCGTCGCATGTGCGGCAGCTGCAGCGCGAGGAGGAGCCCGACGTGCGCTATGACTTTGAGCCGCACGTGTCCACCAACTCTTGGTACCGCTCCAGGCCCGCCCCGCCCATAGCCCCGCCCCGCACCACCCAAGGCCCGCCCAGAGCCCCTCCCCTCCCCGCCCAAGGCCCGCCCTCCTGTCCAGAGCCCCGCCCCTCACCACCCAAGGCCCACCCTCCCGTCCAGAGCCCCGCCCCAGAGCCCCACCCCCACTCCCACCGGCTGCCCGCGTGACCTCCCGCTCCACCCGGGTACCCGCCAGGTCCCCCGTCATGCGTACCCGGAAAAGCAGTTTCAATGTTGGCGACACTTTGGGGACTGAGACCACCACAACCAGCAGCAGCAGCCCCCCGGAGGAAGGCGGACCCAGTGAGGGTACATCAGCCAAGGAGCACAGGGGTAAGCACTGGCAGAGGCCCCGAGTGGGCACCGGCTCCCGGCAGCCCCCAGCCCAGCTCCGCACAGGACTTGCCCCTTTCTGCTTCCCCAGGAGGACGGGGACACCAGGTACACAAGTCGTGGCCAAGCGCCGTCTCGGACTCGGACAGCAGCGTGGACCCAGGCACGGGCTCAGGTGAGGTGGCCGCTGCCCCGTCCTCCCTCCTGCCCAGGGGACGGCGGTCGTGTCCCGCCGGCTGTGGGTCTGGGTCACGCTGGGACTCTGACAACCCCGTGTCCTGGCCAGGGGACTTTAAGAAGTTCCAGCGGATGTCATCCAGTGGCACTGCGTCGTCCAGTGAGGAGCTGGTGGACCAGGAGGGCGGAGCCGGGACGGAGGAGGTGGAGCAGGGTGAGGGGACCTGAGCCTGGCAGAGGATGGGACACGGGTCGGGAGAGGGCTCTGGGCACCTGGGCCTGTCCCCTTCCTGCCTCAATGACACGGACTCCTCATTCTGCCCCCCAGATGACATCAATAGCATGGCCCCCCAGCTGCCAGTGGCCGTGCCCAGCGGGCCCTTCCGCCATGTCGGGCTGTCCAAGGCGGCCCGCACCCACCGGCTCCGAAAACTCCGCACGCCGGCCAAGTGCCGCGAGTGTAACAGCTACGTCTACTTCCACGGGGCTGAGTGTGAGGAGGTGCGTGGGGTGCACGCCTGGCAGCCGGCACTCTGGGAGGCTGAGCCAGGCCAGGAGGTCAGGAGTATGAGCCCAGCCATACTCTGGACAACTGTGCGAAATGCTGTTCTCAAAAAAAAAAAAAAAAGAAAGAAAAGAAAAGAAAAGGGAGCTGGAGGTTTAGCTCAGCAGCATAAGCACCTGCCTTGCAAGCAGGCAGTCGTGAGTTCGATCCCCGGTACTGATAAAAAGGAAAAAGAAAAAAAAAAAAGTTGAAAGGGATAGGGATGTAGCTTAAAGTGAAGGTTCTAGATAGTACAGGGGCGAGGGGAGCAGCAAAGAAAGGGCAAGTGGGGCTCTTTTTAGGGTTGGGTCTCCTAGGAGGAGAGGCTAGGGGTGAACAGGGTGTCTGAGGTGGAGGCAAGGACAGCCAACGCAAAGGCCCTGGGGGCAGGGAGAACAAGCAGTACCAGATGGATGTAGTGGCGCATGCCTGTCATCTCAGCACTCGGGAGGCTGAGGCAGGAGGATCGTTGCAAGTGTAAGATTAGCCTGTGCTACCAAGTGAGCTCAAGGCCAGCCTGAACTGCATATTGAGACCCTGTCTCAGAGAAAGCCTGTGATTTTTCAGGTACCAGGGGGGTCATGAGGGCTCTGGGGAGAGGGGAGGTGGATCTGGGTGTGCACAGGGCCGGGCTGCTGGGCTCACTTCCTGGCGTCCCCAGTGCTGCCTGGCGTGCCACAAGAAATGCCTGGAGACCCTGGCCATCCAGTGTGGCCACAAGAAGCTACAGGGCCGCCTTCAGCTCTTTGGACAGGACTTCGGGCGCGCGGCCTCGGGCACCCCGGACGGCATCCCATTCATTGTGAAGAAGTGCGTGTGTGAGATCGAGCACCGCGCTCTGCACACCAAGGTGCCCGGGGGAGCTGGCGGGGGTTAGGGTTAGGGTTGGGGGGGGCTGGTGGGCGGGGACTCACCGCCTCCCCGCAGGGCATCTACCGAGTCAATGGGGTGAAGACCCGTGTGGAGAAGCTGTGCCAGGCCTTTGAGACTGCCAAAGAACTGGTGGAGCTGTCACAGGCCCCTCCCCATGACATCAGCAATGTCCTCAAACTCTACCTGCGTCAGGTGTGGGGTTGTTGTTGGCCTGGGGGCGGGGCCAGAGCTAGGTGGAGCCAGAGGCTGGGAGGGGCGTGGTCTTGGCAGGAGCTGGTCCCATACTGAGCTGGGGGTGTGACCAGATGCTGTGGTGGGTGTGGCCTAGTTGATTGGGCGTGGCTAGAGCTTTGTTGGGGCGTGGCTCTGGCGGGCTGTCAAGGTCATATCTCAGAGTGGGTGGAGCCTTGGATGGGGCGCGGCCAGGGCTCAGCAGGGGCGTGGCCTTGGTAGGTGTGCTGTCCCCCCAGCCTGATCTCCCCGACCATATCCTTTCCCATCGTCCTGCAGCTGCCGGAGCCTCTCATCTCCTTCCGCCTCTACCACGAACTGGTGGGTCTGGCCAAGGACAACCTGAAGGCTGAGGCCGAGGCCAAGGCCGCATCCCGCGGAGCCCGGCAGGATAGGTCCCAGAGTGAGGCCGCAGCCGTGGCCATGGCGGGCCGCCTGCGGGAGCTGCTGCAGGACCTGCCCTGGGAGAACCGGGCCACACTGCAGTACCTGCTGCGGCACCTGCGCAGGTCAGGGCCGCTGGGCGGGGATCTGGGGTGGGAGAGGGGGAGGGGGTCTCCTGGGGCCACTCACACACTTCGGTCCTTCCCCACCCACAGGGTCGTGGAGGTAGAACAGGACAACAAGATGACCCCGGGAAACCTAGGCATTGTGTTCGGGCCCACACTGCTGCGGCCGCGGCCCACTGACGCCACTGTCTCCCTGTCCTCGCTGGTAGACTACCCCCACCAGGCCCGGGTTATTGAGACCCTCATCACCCAGTACAGCCTGGTCTTTGGGGACGAGCCAGAGGAGGGGCTGCGGACACAGGTGGGTCTGAGCCAGGGCTGTGCGTGGAGGATGGAGACACCACCTTGTGAGGGCTTTGGTTTGGACAGGGCAGCTGCTGGGTGGTGTCTTCCTAGCAGAGAACTGGGTAAGATAGCCCTGGCATGTGCAAAGGCCCTGTGGGCCCCACACCCTCCTTTGGAACTCATATCAGACTCTCCATGATCAGCACAGATCCACAGTTGGGTTCTGTTTGTTTCTGCTTTTTGACACACGGTCTCACTATACAGTTTAGCCTGACCTTGAACTCACTAGAAGCTGTGTTCAGAGCTGGGCATGGTGAGCACACTCATAGGCCTTGAGAGCCAGGGAGCTGAGTAGGATGCAGCCTCAGCACAGAGACTCCTGTGCAGGCATCGGGGCCAGGCTTGGTCTCCCTAATCAAAGTACTTATCCCTGACATAGGAGCCATTGGGGTTAGCAGATGTCCAGAGTGGATAGGGAATCATAAAAGTGAACTTTCACAAGCAGGTGTGTTGGCACAAAGGTGTCATCCCAGCACTCAGGAGGCTGAGGCAGGAGGATCATTGCAAGTTCGAGACCAGCCTGGGCTACAAAGTGAGCTCAAGGCCAGCCTGAACTGCATAGGAGACCCTGTCTCAAAAAGACCAGCCACCCCCCAAAAAAAACTTTCGGCTGGGTTTGGTACACATCTGTCATCCCAGCACTTTGGGAGGCTGAGGCAGGAGGATTTTGTTTGAAGCTAGCCTAGGCAACTTAGCAACTTACTGAGATACTGCCTCTAATTTTGTTTTTGTTTTTTTGTTTTTGTCTTTTTCCTTTTTATTGGTACTGGGGATCGAACTCACGACTGCCAGCTTGCAAGGCAGGCGCTTATGCCGCTGAGCTAAATCCCCAGCCCCACTGCTTCTAATTTTGAAAAAAAAATTTTTTAAACATATTTGAAGTACTGTGGACATGTAGGAGCTCGGTGGCAGAGTGCTTGCTAAGTGTCACTGCTGCGGACTCTCTGGGGCTTAGCAGCAGCCAGTTCATCCTTTAGGGATCTGGTTGTGATTTTCTTAACACTCCCCGCCATCCCGTCCCTTAGGAGGAGCCGAGCAGCCAGTGCTCAGAGGTGGTGATACCGGTGGTGACCTGTCTGGAGGCCAGTGAGGACACCACCTACGTCCTGCAGGACGACGGGGGCCGAGGTGAGCAGTGGGCAAGATGGGGCCCCGGACCCTGTGCAGCAGGTGTGGGAGGTGGAATGTGGTGTCCAAGAGATGCAGCAGGACACAGACATGGTTGCACATGCCTGTCATCGCAGCAGTCTGGGAGGATGAAGCAGGAGGATCCCAAGTTAGAGCTCAGACTAGACAACTCTGGCAACTTGCCGATATGTTTGTCTCAAGACGAAAAATACTGTAAAGATCAGGCTGGGGTTCGGAGGGAAGCTCTGGGTTCAGTCCCCCATATTGGAGGGAGAGACATAGACACAGCCCCGAAGCAGGGGCTGGAATGGGACAGCCTGTTTCTGGCAGCCAGGGGACACCTGTTTTTTATTTTTATTTTTTTTTTTTCGTTTTTATCAGTACCAGGGATGAAACTCACGACTGTCTGCTTGCAAGGCAGGTGCTTATGCCGCTAAGCTAAATCCCCAGCCCCTGGAACACCTGTTCCATTCTCTGCCTGGTTTTCCCAGAATCCCGAGTGGCATCCAACGATTCTGACTCAGAGCTGGAGGAGCCCTTGGACCCCCTGTCCCTGTCGGACTCGAGTGCCATACACCGCTTCAGCTTCCTGGAGAAGCAGGAGGGCGAAGCCAGCGCCGAGGAGGCTCCCCGGAGCCGCAGTGGCAGCGGGGAGCAGCTGGGGGAGGAGGATGAGGAGGGCCCGGCCCCGTCGATGTCCACCTACAACACCAACCAGTCCAACAACACAGCGCTGGTCAGGCTGCCGCCCGTGAGACAGTCACAGCAGGTGGCTGTGGGGACAGGTGGCCGGAATTCACCTGGGCCAGGTGGCAGCGTCGTACTGCTGCTCTCCTGATCCCCCGGAGGGTCCTGGCTCTGTCCTGGGTCACCACCAAGGATGCCCAGGCTTGGACAATGCTCACAGCTCCAAGACCACACTGGCTGCCTCTCCAGGGACTGCAGGGCCTGGGGTCCACCCTGTGTCTGACTCTTGGGCAGGCCTGGCTCAGTCCAGCTGGGGTCCCCATCTTTGGGGACATCGCCTCCCACCTGTCAGGGCACCCCGGGCTTGGAGGACTATACAGCCCTGTCCCTCACAAGCCTGTCCTACAGCCCTGGCATCCCTGTGACTCGGGCCTACCTGGACCTCGCCCTGCTGCCATCCAAGCTTAAACAGGCCCTGGGGAATGCTGCTGCCAGCCCCGGCCACCCCAACCCTGGGGGAACTATGGCTGCAGGAAGCTGTCACTTTTGTGTAAAGCTGGAGTTGGACAGCTGGGCTTAGGTACACAGTGGAGTCCCTCACAGGCCTTGGTGTCCTTGCAAACCCAAGCTTCTGTTTTGCTTAAAATAAAACTTTTAATCTAGTGGGTTTGGTTTGTTTATTATTGTGGTCTGGAAATTGAACTCAGGACCTTAGCATTGAACTATATCCCTGACTTTAAATTTGGGTGGTTCTTTTGGTATTTTCTGGACACAGGGTCTTGGCATGTAATCTAGGATGACCTTGAAGTAATTACATAGCCCGGGCTGGCCTGGTACTCATGGCAACCTTCCTGCCTCAGCCTTCCCAGTGCCGGGATTATAGGTATGCACCTCCACACCCATGTTTAGTTTTGATTTTTTTTTTTTTTGTCTTTTTTAAATTTTTATCGGTACCGGGGGTCGAATTAGTTTTGATTTTGAGACAGTTCCTTCCTAAGGTCACTGAGTAAGATACCCAAGCTGGGCTTTCCTTTGCAATTCTGCCTCGGCCTCCCAGGGTGCTGGGATCGGTGCACCCCTGCGCCCCGCCTGCCTGGTGTCTTCTGTGAGAGCAGCACCCCCGCAGAGGATCTAGGGTGGGGACACAGAGGTCCTGCAGCGCTGTCCCTGGCTCCCTCGAGGTGGACATGGGCAAGCCTTTTGGGTGGCTGACAGCTCAGAGCCACGCAGTGGGTGCTGGGCCCACAAGGCTCTTCCCTGCTGCAAGGTCCCACGCCGAACGTGTGACTCCCACGAGCTGCGAGTGTGGCCCGCGGGTTTGTAGATGGACAAGCTGCATCTGCAAGTTGTTTATTCACTTATTGTTTGGTGGGCACCTGGGACTGAACTCGGGGCCTTGTGCTGGCCAGGCAGGTCCTGTGCCGCTGAGCTACATCCCTGGCCCCTACTGCAGACAACGTGGATTTCAAGTCAGGACTGAGTAAGAGACTAAGTCACCACATCTGTTCTTCCAGGCTTGTGATTGACGGGCTGGCCTTTGCATGTGACTTTTTTTTTTTTTAAAGTCTGAGACAGGGTCTCGCTGTATAGTCCAGGCTGGCCTTGAGCTCACTTTGTAACCCAGGCTGGTCTCGAACTCACAACGATCCTCCTGCCTCAGCCTCCCGAGTGCCAGGATGACAGGCGTGCGCCACCATGACCAGCCCTACAGATTTTAATATTCTGGTCCTGTGCTAAATTTCTGGAGTCCTATCACACGCCTTGCTGGGTTTTTTAATCGTGGCTAACTCTGCCTCTTATCTCTGGGGCACAAGCCTTTTCCCTGCAGAGGACGTTGTCCCCCCCGCCTCTGAGAAGCGGCTGTATCCATGTGTACCCTCCTCAGGGCCACCCTGTCACTCTGCGTTACCTAGCAGCTATGGGTCACTTCCTGTGGCTCCCTGCGGTGTGAAGAAGCCTCTCTGCGCATGAGTAGCTGTGAGACTGTCACCTGAGGCTCCGTCCTCACAATGGTGCCCGGCTGCGGACCTCGCCAGCGGGACTGTGTCCAGGCGCCTGCTTCACCGATTCCGCTTCCTCCTATGTGGGCGCTGGGGCTGCCGGCATTTGCCTGAGCCCCGCAGCCGCAAAGCGGGAGTCCCAGCGTGGTCACCTTCTCACAGTTACCTGGGAAACCGTTTGCTCAGAGCCTCACGGCCTGCTCTGTGACAGCCCTCACACCGGCCCACCTCAGCGCCCGGTTTGCCCACGGGGAGCTGCTTTTGTGCTCCGGCTGGCTTCGGGGTTTTTGAGTCTGTTTGAAGATCCCACCGCCTGAATCTCCTGCGGGGACACGCTGCAGCCTGTGTGTGTGGCAGGTCCCTGGCCCCCGCCCACAGGATTTTCTGACACCCTGCGGCGACCTCAGGCCCGGTGCAGTGGGAAGATCAGCTGGTGAAAACAAGTATGCCTCTGCCCAAAGCGGGCAGTCAGCAGTGACACCACCACCAACACAGCGCAGAAGAGGACACCCTGAGGTGACCATCGATTCCCCACCGAAGACCCTCTGCACTAGATTCCTGGTTAGAGTGCAAAATCTAAGACAAACCAGAAAACTGCAGGCAGTAGGTGGGCCCTCAGGGACGAAAATTTACAAGAGCTTAGGGAAAAAATGCAGACACAGAAGAGGTGGGAGAGATCAGAAGCAAGGCTGGGGGACAGGGGAGGACCAGGAAAACTGTACAGAAGACTAACCCTAGAAAACCTGGTACAGACGACTAGGGGAGAGAGAGAAAATAAAAGAAGAGAACCACAAAAAATTAGAAACCCTGTCCACACATGAAAAACCAAGATCAAGCCATGAAAAAAAAACACACAACAAAAACCTAAACAAAAAGGAACCAGCCGCTCCAGGGCCTCCCGCCTGCACTGGGGTCCCGAGGGCCGGCCCAGCAGGCTAGCGGCGGCTCTGCAGGGCAGCCGTCATCCCCGGGGCCAGCACCTTTACTCCCCCAAGTGGGGGCTGGCTTTGGCGGCATGGCTGGAACCAGACCGTGTCTCAGCTGGTGGCACTCAGCACCCTCTGCCGGCCCGACTCCTTGCGACCCCCAGCAGCGCGGTCCAGAAAGTCAGACTGGGTAACCCCAAGAAGTGACAGGTGAGGGACGCACACAGCTTCTCCAAGGATGCCACCCGAGCAGGGCAGGGGCAGGAGAAGGCCACATTGGGAGAAGTGAACCTGAGCCAGGCAACCCCTTCCCACCACCTGGACAGCTGCGACCCAAGAGCCGCCCGGCTGGAGGCCGAGGGGGCCTCGCACCGCACCACACCACACAGGGTGAACACATGAGACAGTGCAGCCACGTGTGACCTGGCCTGGGGCCCCAGCTCCCCTAGGTCACCACCCGCCTCGGACACCTCAAGGACTGCAGCACAGAACAAACAGCTCTCTGCACGAGACCCTGTGCTTGCAGCAGCGCGGCTCACGAGGGCCTCAACATGGAAGCGAACGCCAGCAACGCAGGGCCCCGAGTTCGATTCCTGGAAACAGACACACTGAACAACTTGGAACAGAAACGCACAGTCATGCTCTGGCCCCACTTGGCCAGGCCAGGAGGGTGACAGGACACACTCAGTGAGAGAGGGGACAAGAAACACACACTATTGGTTCCAAGGACAGCAAACACGCAGGGTGAGCAAAACCAGAGACAGGAAGTGGCGGTGTGGGTGCTGGGTGGTGGGGAGGGGATGCGACTGCGCACGGGGACAGGGCTTCCCTCTGGGGTAACAGCATCCTGGCTTTAGGGAGGGCCAAGGCTGCAGCACCTTAAGAGAAATGAACCCCACAGAGTGAGCCCCTGCCTAGAAGTCACCCACACAACAGAGGTGACCGCGGCCGGCAGTGCAGCCTGGGGGTGAGCACCCTGCCTGTCAGGTCCCTGGATGGACCCTCAGAATGAAAGCAACCAAATACAACAGAAAGTGCTCCCCAGCACAGACGAGACCTCCGAGCACCACGCTAGAGAGCGTCAGACAGGCTGACCCGGGAGAGGCAGGGGGCTCAGCAAGCCCCTTCAAGGTGCCCCCCCCTCCCCCCGCACAGCGGGCCCGCCACCCAGAAGCCGGACTCAGCCTGGTGTTGGGGAGTTTATTCACGAAGAGCAGCTTCGTTTCCCACACGCTCCATGTCCCTTGGCAACTGAGAACTTGATCGGGCTGGGACCTCAGAGCCTGGGTCGCAGTGTGCTTGTTGGGGACGGTCCGAGTGGGGACAGGCCACAGGCACACTGGGCAGCCCACACCAGGGGACCAGGAGCTCCACTCCGGGTGCTCATCTGTTGTCACCGGTGGCTGCCTAAGCCAGCACCATGTCCTTTCCGAGGCTTCAGCCAGACACAGCAGCTGGAACCCGCACCTTGACGAGGTACCCTGGGCATCGGCAGCAAA
The DNA here is from genome assembly GCF_034190915.1 of Cavia porcellus. Lineage (NCBI taxonomy): Eukaryota > Metazoa > Chordata > Mammalia > Rodentia > Caviidae > Cavia > Cavia porcellus. The sequence continues at coordinate 74,367,806 of NW_026947500.1, read as the reverse complement.
TAGGCTGGGCGGGTCTCCACACGGAAGAGACCCAGACATGCCCACGTCCCTCTGTCTCTAGCCACAGAAGCCAGGCAGATGCCAACAGGACAGGGCCATGCGCAGTGCTGACCCCCAAGGAGACTGAAGCCTCGCCACCGCTCTGGCTACTGCACCAGCCGGTAGGTGATGTACCTGCCCGCCGTCTCGCTGGGCCGGATGATCTTCACCACCTGCAAGGGCACGGGGCAGTGCGGAGGCTGAGAGCCAGCTGGGGACCCTGGGCGCTGCCCTCCGGGTCCTGGTGGCCCGAGTGGAAGGGGATCGCAGGGCTCTCCCAGGGGCCGCTCACCTGTCCTCGCTTTATCCCGAAGTAGCGGGCCACAGGGTCGCCCGCCTGGATGCGGGGCAGCTGGTTCTCCCGGAGCTTACTGGGCAGTAGTCAGGGAAAAGCCAGCTGGCTGTGGGCAGGAATTCAACAGGCCCAGAGATCCCCAGTCCTGGCTGTCTCCCCTCCCTCCACAAAGAGCAGCAGCCTCTGCCTAGAGGAAGGGGAGACAGCCAGGACCAGGGGAGGCGGGCACGGGAAGCCCAGGCCTGAAAGGATACTATCGGGCCAGCAGCTCTGTCACCTCCTCCTTGGTCATGACCACGTGCTCAGGGACCAGCTGTCGGGACAAACATGCCAATCAGAGCTCATTGACGCTGCAGTGAGCCCTGGGCTGCCCCTGCCGCCCTCCACCCGGGGCCTACCTCGTGCTCGGTAATGTTGATCAGCAGCTCCTGCTGCAGGAACTGCTCCAGGATGTACTTGGGCGCCATGTCCACCAGAGACTGCAGGGACACAGGTGTCAGGAGGGCTGGCAGCCTGGGCCCTGTCCCCCACGCCCAGCACTGACTGCAAAGGGAGAACCCGGCTGCTCAGCCTCCAGTGTGATGCCCTCCTGTCACTGCCAGGCCCCCCTCCCCCGGGACTTTCATGGCCTTGGGGCGGGGGCGGCATGGGGTCTCAGCACCCTTCACCTGTGGGACTGCCCTGCGGCACAGAGACCCTTCCCTGAGAAGGTGGCACCACCACGCGTGACCACAGGGCCCTCTGTCCTCAGGAGGTTGGGCACAGAGCCCAACAGCCCGGCTTTGTCTCAGTGTCAGAGAAGCAACATTGACACGTGCCCAGGGATACAGCCCTGCTCTGGCCACAAGGCAGAGGGAAGAGAGACCTGGACCCACCTGCTTGGCGGAGGGCGTCATGCCCTGCTGCACCACAATGAGCGCGCGGGTGATGTTCTCCTCCTGCATGCGCTGGCAGTACACCTTGATGGTCTTGATGCCCACCTTGGGCTCCTCTGGGGACAGACACATGCTGACACACCACCCCCGGGACCCGGCACCAGATGGAGGGCAGCCTCGCTTTGGACCACCTAGGGGCCTCAGGTTTCCTTGCTGAGCAGCAGAGGCCCTGGATGGGGCTGGATGCCTGAATGGCCCCAGGGGGAAGGGAGCTGGGGCAAGGGGGGCCCTGGGGAGCCGGAGCCGGCTGAGCCCTGAGGGAGGCAGAGCCCACAGCCCAGGGGCTGGAGCTGCAGGCTCCGGCAGGGACCCCACTCCTCCTCAGCCTCAGGTCCCTACCCTGCCCATCGCAGATGTGTGCAGCTCCGGCCCAGGCTCCCCAAGTGTGAGCGCACCTGCAGACAGTGCTCAAAAGGCGGGCAAGGGCTGGTCAGGCCTAGAAGGAAGTCTGAGCAACTCAAACTCAGGGCAAGAGCCTCTCTCAAAAAACCCCAATACATAAACAAGGTGATTAAGGGACCAGGCCTGGTGACACCTCTCATCAGTTTCTCAGGAGGATCACAAGTTCAAGGCCAGCCTGGACAACGTAGGGAGACTTTATCTCAGAAATATAAGTAATAGGGGCTGGGGATTTAGTTCAGCGGCGTAAGTGCCTGCCTTGCAAGCAGGCAGTCGTGGGTTCGATCCCTGGTACCGATAAAAAGGAAAACAACCAAAAAAAAAAAAAAAAAGAAATATAAATAATAAGGCTGGGTGTGGTGGAACAGGTCTGTCATTCCAGCACTCAGGGATGCTGAGACAGGAGGATCCCTGGGAGTTTGAAGCCAACCAGGGCTACAAAGTGAGCTCTAGGACAGCGTGAGCTGCATAGCAAGACCCTGTCTCAAAAGGATAAAAAAAAAACACAAAAAGCCAAGGACACAACTCAGGGGTGGCACAGTGGCAGGATCAGGTGTGTAATTCCCTGCACACAAGTTGGAAAAAAAAATGTAAGATACCATGAAGGTCACAAACTGATAACACTGAGAAGATGCAGAGAGAAGGTGCTCTCTCCCAGCCAAGGGGACAGCAGGGTCAGGAGGAGATGTGGACAGAGGGGGAGACTGCCACAGAGTGAGCCACCTCAGTATGACATACAGAACCAGGACCCCTGGGACAGAGACGGGCTCTCACCTGGGAAGAAGACGAACATCTGGTCTGTGGGATCATCGTTGTGGGCCACCAGCACGGTCAAGTCAGTGCGCCGTGGACGCCCTTCACTTGGCTTGTCCCCAAATTGGGCTTTGAACTCTTCCAAGGTCTGATCCAGCTCATCCTGGGTCACCAGGTAGCCCCGGTCGTGGCATAACTGTGGAGGGAAACAGGTAGGAGAGCCTGGGACACAAAACCTCGGGAGCTAAGGGCTCAGCCAGGCGTAGCTGTTCATGCCTGTAATCTCAGTACTCTGGGAGCTGAGGCAGGAAGAGCACGGGAATGAATCTCCTAGACAACTTGGCCAGACCCCATTTCACAAACAAGAAATGTAAAGGGCTACGGATACAGCTCACCTGAAAGCCCCTGGCTCACTTTCCAGGACTGAAAACAAACAAACAAGGTGGCAAAGGCCTGTCATGCCCGCTACTCAGGAGGCCAAGGCAGCAGGATAGTGAGGTCACACCCACCTGGGCAATTTAGCAACAGCCTATCTCAAAATTAAAAAACAGGCTCGATGGCCGGGCATGTTGGCTCACATCTGTAATCCCAGCACTCAAGAGGCGGAGGCGGGGGGATCGTTGCAAGTTCAAGACCAGCCTGGGTTACAAAGTCAGCTGAAGGCCTGCCCAAACTGCATAGAGACCCTGTCTCAAAAACAACAACAACAACAAAAAACAGGCTAGGTGTGGTGGCGCAGGCCTGTAATCCCAGGACTCAGGAGGCTGAAGCAGGAGATCACTGAGTTCCAGGCCAGCCTGAGCTACATAGAGTCTAGGATCAGTCTGAAGTACATAGGAAACAAAAACAAATACAAAATCCCGGGAAGAATATATTAGGAGCACATGACTGATCCACTATCACCCCATAGGATAAGACCAATACAGTCTCAGAAACCCACAAAGACCCTGGCCTCAACCAAGATCAGCCAGCCTAGCAGGGATCCGGCTGGGACTAAACCCACACAGCTGTGGCCAATCCTACAGCCATGCAGAGCTGCCTTGGACAGGAACAAGAAACAAGTGTGACCTTCCACTGCTGGTGCTGGGACCCCAGAATCAGGGCACAGGGGGCTTCACCCATTAAAGGGCTCTTAGTCAGATGCCTGTAATCCCAGCACTTGGGAGGCTGAAACAGCAGGATTGCCACGAACAGGACCTAAAAGGCCAGTCTGCCTCAAAAAACACCAAAATAAATAAATAAGGCTCTGTCTTCTTCCTCCACGGGGGTCGCTTTTTGGCCACCTACTCGATAACCTCTCTCGTTTTTTTCTTCTTTTTTTTTTTACGTTGAGGCATGGTCTCGCTAACTTGCTGAGACTAGGCTCAAGGCTGAAATCCTTCTGCCTCAGACTCCCTGAATGTGGAGGTTATAAGCGTGTGCTACATGTCTGGCTTCTTCATTTCGTTTTCTTCAGTGCTGGGGTTGGAACCTGCCTGCGAGACAAGCGCTCAACACTGAGTTCCACAGGCAGCCTAAGAGCCCTGACTGTTTTATCTTTTTTCTCTTCTCTTCTTTTTTTTTTTTTTTTTTTTTTTTGTGAGACAGGGTCTCCCCACGCAGTTCAGCCTCGCTCGGAAATCAGTTTTTAGTCCAGGTTGGCCTCGAACACACGGCGAACCTCCCGCTACAGCCTCCCGAGTCCTAGTGGTCATACGTGCGCACCCGCGCCAGGGGAGGGACCCCACTTCGGAGCCAAGGCTCAGGACGCCCGGCCCTCAATCTTGGCCTGGTTTCCGAACCATCAACCGAGCGCCAGGCCCCGGGAAACCACTTTAACCCCACCGTGGCCGCCCCCTCTGAAACGCCTCCCTCCCCAGATTTGGAAAGAAGCAAGACGCGCAGAGGGCCAGAGGTGCGGAAGACGCGCCCGCTCCTTGTCCTCGCTTGTCCCGTCTTTCTTCTCAAGGCACAACCTCCACGCCCACTTACCTGCATGATGGTCTTGCGGATTTTCCAGAGCCGATAGGTCTCCTCCTCGTCGTCCATGGCGCCGCTGTTCGCACACCACCACGCACGCGCCACTCAGGACCTGTGCGCACTGCGCTTGCGTCGAAGTGCGATCAGCGGCCACCCCTTTGACCCCGCTCTGCGCGGACTGTTCTCGGCAAACGCCTGAATAAGGCGACGTCCCGGATTGAGTTTGGCGAGAGCAGAGGTTAGTCTCGCGAGACCTCGTGATTTTGCAATTATCGCGTGATTTTGACCGCACGGTCTTTCGGGAGTGGTAGTTATTGTTCAATTCTCGCTTGCTCTGCGGCAATGTAAAATCACACGAGACCCGGAGTGGTGGTGTGCACCTGTTATCCCCGCATTCGGGTACTGAGGCAGGAACACAGGCGCGAGTTCGAGGCCAGCGTATCAGACTTTATTTATCTTTTATTTTTGTCTTTTTTGAGACGGGGTTTCGCTATGCAGTTCAGGCTGGCCTTGAGCTCACTTGTAGCCCAGGCTGGTCTCGAACTCGCAATGATCCTCCCACCTCAGCCTCCCCAGTGATGTGTACCACCACCCCAGTCCCTATTTTTTTTTTTTTTTTTTTTGGTCTTTTTCCTTTTTATCGGTACCGGGGGTCGAACTCACGACTGCCAGCTTGCAAGGCAGGCGCTTATGCCACTGAGCTAAATCCCCAGCCCCTTAGTTTCCACTTTTGTGTCCAGGTCTCGCTGTGAGATTCAGGCTGGCTTTGAACTCATTATGTAGCCCAGACTGGCACTGAACTCTCAGAGATCCTCCCACCTCAGCCTCCTGCATGCTGGGATCACAGGTGGCTGACAGCATACCTGGCCTGTGTCTTGTTTCTCTGTTTCTGTGGGTGGGGAGTGACAGGGGCAGGGAAGGAGGGCTGCAGCCTTCTTATCTCAAGGTGTTGGGACAGGAGGAGAGTTCAGGGGAGGCCCCGGGGTCCCAAGGGGAAAGACTTCAGGGTGTCATCAGTCCCTGGCACTGGGTGCAATTCGAGCCAACTCCTGGGGGAGGACCCAGGACACATCGTCTGGGCCCTGAGCCCAGTTGGCCAGGTCCAGAGCCTGGAGCACTGATAGCCATAGTTTGAGATAAGAACAGCTCACCACCCACAGCCACAAGTTCACCCCCAGAACCCTGGAGAGGTGCCCGGCTCCTCCCATGCCACCTCCCTGTGCCTTGTGACAGAGCCAGGAGCATCACCTGCCTCTCAGGTAACCCGCTGACAACCCCAGCTCACTCTGAATGCCTGAGTTGCATAATGTTTCCAGGAATAGATTTGAGGGCAGGAGGCTCCCAGGTGTCCTGGACACCAGATGGACCAGGTGTCAGGAGACAAGAGAGAGCATCACCAGCTACCTGGGTGCAGGCCAGGATGGAGGACCAAGCCTTGGGTCAGGCAAGTAGATGGCACCATGACACGGAAGAGACTCATAGTGGGGTTGAGCTTTTGAGCCTCCTGCTTCAGCATCCGGGCCTCCCTGGGTGACCAAGTCTGCACTGTCCAATGTGGCTTCTCTTTCAAGTCTTTTTATCTTAAAGACGTGCTCAGTTGCCCAGGGTGGCCACCAACTTGAGATCCTCCTGCCTCAGCCTCCTGAGTAGCTAAGACAGGCATGAGCCACTGTGGCTGACGAGGAGGAGGGCTTTTAAATGGGAGAAGGAGGGAAATCAGGATGATCGTGGAGGCCAATTGAGCCCTGGCGACCTGTTCCAGGGAAGGCAGCCATGGGCAGGACAGCAGGGGCACTGGGGTGGCCATGGCTTGCTGTTACTCCGTACTGCAAAATTTCTGGGAGACTGGAGAGACTGGGCGGGATTGCAGGGGGATTTTCTTGGCACATGACTCAGCCATGAGAAATGATTTCGGCTGGCCTGGGCCTGGGGCCAAGGAGAGGTTCCCTTTTCTACAGTTTGTGACATCAAGCAAGTAGGGACACGGAAGTGAAACAAAGGCCGTCATCCACCACCGCAGCAGCCAGCCCCTCCTTCCCCTTGAAGGAAAGCACATCTGGGTGCTGGGAAGCCAGTTTAGAGCCCGGTTAGTTTTCTCAGAGATGGTGCCCATGTGACCCCTGTAACTCAGGAGAGTCCCCTGGACAGGACAGTTTAATGTCTCCCTCTTCAGGAGTAAGAAAAGCACAGGCCCGAGGGAGGAAGGGCGGAGGCAGGTGCCCATGCCAGCTGCAGGGCTTGCTCCCAGGGCTGCCTGCCCGGCCAGGGACCTCACAGAGCTGGAGAGGCGCTGAGCTGCTCTCTGAACTCTGCTTTCTGGGGCCATGGAGTCACTGTGGGTGCAGTGGAGGAGGAGGTCATGAGCCTGGGGACCCCTGCATGCTGGCAGGGCCCAGCCAGCCTGCTGGGTCAGAGTCCAGCGGGTGACCCTAGACCTCAGTGGCAGTTCTGGGGACTGGGCCATTGGCTTCACACCCGCCACTCCCACTGCCTGGCAGAGCCAGAGGCTGGGAAATCAGGCCAAGGGCCACGAACATGGCAGGCTGAAAGTGTCAGGTGCCAGCCAGGTGTGGTAGCGCGTGCCTGTCATCCCAGCTCTTGGGAGGCTGAGGCAGGAGGATTGCTGGGAGTTCCAGGCCAGCCTGAACTGCAAGAAAGACTCTGTGTCAAAAGGACAAAGAAAGAAAGAAAGAGGGAGGGAAGGAAAGTCAGGTGCCACAGCTGCTCGCAAAATGTCTTTTCTCACTGTTGAGACAAAATACCCAATGCCCCGAGTTAAAGGAGAAAGGGTTATTTCAGCTCACAGTTCGCAGAAGTTTTAGTACAGCTGGCCCACGGCAAAGGGCAGTGCAGAGGGCAAACGGCTCATGGCAAAGCAGGGCAGAAGCAGCCGCCCTCCTGCTCTGTATCCCTTCCGGGGCACACAAGGTTCCACTGGGGCTGCCATACCAGGTGGAGTGCCCTTAATCCCAGCATGGCACACTTGAGCCGAGCAACACACAGCCTAGACCTAGACACCTCCAAAAAGGCTCTCCTGACACCGCATGAAGCTTAGCGGGGAACAACTAGATACAAGTCTCAACCCAAGGCATTCTGGTAACTCTTCAAACAGGGTTCTCTAAGACCCAGCAGTCCCACCCCAGGTAAATGAAAACACAGGGTCACACAAAAACTCCTACAGCGCTGCAAAATCCAACGGTGAAAACCACTCCTGTCTATCAAATAAGGAACAGGCACACACGGGGAAGTGCATCCCGGTGTGGAATATTAGGAAAAGGAATGGGGCTGTGATACTCACCGTAGTGTGGACAGACCTCAAGGACAGTGCGTTCAAGGAGAGACATCAGACACAGAGGACGCACACCGAGGACTCTACAGACAGGAAAATGCAGCGGCAGCAAGCTGACCTGTGGGAGCTGAGGCCGGGGAGGGGGAGATGACCACTATGGGGAGGCAGAGGGCTTCTTTGTGGGGTGATGGAAAGATCAGAATTAGAGGAGATAAGGGTCTGGGATGTAGCTCGGCCAACCTGCCCGGCAAGCGTCAGGTCGTGAGTTTAATCCTTGGCAGACAAAAAATAAATAAATTAGAGGTGACAGTTGTGTGACATTGTGAATGTGCTAAAAATCCTGCACTGCACCTTTCCAAAAGTCACAATGATGAATTTCTGCATCCTACCTTTTATCTTAATGTCAGAAGCTGTGTTTTGTCAAGCATGGTGGTACATGCCTGTCATTCTAGCATTCTGAAGGCTGAGGCAGGAAGATCGCCTGAAGTTGAAACCAGCCTGGGTTACAGAGAGAGAGAGACAAAGAAAGACAGAGAGGCTTTTCCTCTGTAATCAAACTTTACTGAGAAACAACAGTTGGGCAGGGCGGCGCAGGCCTCTAAGCTCGGCACTCAGCAGCCTGGGGCAGGAGGGTTACTGTAAGTTTAGGGCCAGCCTGGCTTGAGCACCCTGGCTTGGGCAGGGCTTTGCTTCCCGGTGCCTGGCACTGTGTCCTGAACACCTACACAAAGAGTCTCTGTTCCAAACAGGCTGGAGGCCAGGGCGTCTTGTGTCAGTCTGAACACGTGTTACAAAGTAAAAACTGGGGCTTTGAACAAAAATTTTTTTCCAGTAAACTCTGCGCTTTTGCCGAGATGACAAGTGTTCACCATCACCCCCGGCTACAAATTCATCTTTAAAAGGGAACAAAAATCAGTTAGGGCATGATGGTGCACACTTGTCATCTCAGAGCTCAGTGACTTCGAGCTGGAGGCCAGCCTGAACTACTTGGTGAGTCCTTCTCAAACTACAGAATATAAAAAGCTGGGCGTAGTGGTGCACACCTGTGATCCCAGCACTTGGGAGACTGAGGCAGGAGGATTGTTGGGAATTCGAGACCGGCCTGGGCTACACAGTGAGCTCAAGGGATCAGAAAAAGAAAAAGATCTCAGGACATAGTGGGCTTCTCTGGACCAGCACAACTCAGGGATCCTCCCTGAGCCCCACAAAACTCCACTTCCCGCTTTAGGAATGGGGTTCACCGAAGAGTAGTTGGGGTCCCTCGCAGGGAGCAGCCGCATGCAGCTCCAGCCCCCAGTCAATTCCCTGCCCTTGTGACAGCCTACACCACATCCCAGGTGGTTTTGGAGGGCGTCACCCTGAGATGGTTTTCTGGAAGCCTTGAAATAAACAATCATTTCGGGTAAGGTTTCTACCAAGGTGACGGTAAACAGGAGAAAGCTGCCAGGCAGGTGTGGTGGCGCACACCTGTGACCCCAGCATCCCAGAGACTGACGCAGGAAGATTCCTACAAGTTCCAAGCTGGCCTGAGATATGTAGCAAGGCTGGATCTAAAAAAGACAATGAAAACTCCAGTCCAGAAAACAAAATTGGAAGCGGCCGTCTCTGGCCACAGTGCCCTATCACCAAGCACGGTCCCTGGGAGACAGGAAACGGAGGTGGGGGCTTCCTGAGGAGCAACTGTGATAAGCAGAGCTCTCCACCAACAGCCTCCCAGATCCTCTTCCCTCGGGAGCAGAATTGAGAAAACATTGTGCAAGACGGGAACTGTTGCACCCTGGAGCCCTGCGTCACCCGCCACCTCCACACTCAGGGTCCCGCAGAGGAGGGGGCTCCCCTCATGGGCCCAGCCAGGGACCCTATCTCCAGCTGCCTGTGGGGAAGTGGGTTCTGGGAGTCTGTAGAAGCAGTGACACCCAATCCCAGCCCCCAGCAGGCCCCAGGTCTGAGTTCCAATGTGGGGGTGGACACAGGAATTCCATGACTCAGTTCTCAGGAATGTGTGGGTCTCTGGGTACAGTGGTGGCCAAGACCAGGGTGCTCCGACAGAGCACGAGGTGTGGGGAGGGTGCAGCCATGAGAGTCATCCGCAGTTCCCGAGAGAATCCAACTCTGGACCTCGTCACCCTGTCTCTGGGGTGGACCTAGGAACTTACCAGCTCTGATGCCTCCAGGGCCACCTGCTACCCCATGAGCAGTTTAAGGGACAAAGGATTCCCAGGGGCAAGATGCACCTGCGTTGGGCCTGGTGGAGGAGGTGGAGACCCATGTCTTTGTGCTCTGGGAGTCTGGCAGGAGGCTCTCAGGCTTAAGCCCAGCCTGGGTAACTTAGTCCCTTAGGGAGACCTTGTCTCAATAAATAAATAAATAAAAAGTAGAACAAGAGACATTATGGCAGCCATGTTGATTTTCTTATTGTCTGGTTTTGAAGGCCTGTAATGCCTTTATCACTCTGTTCTGATCAGTTTAATACTATTTGTTTTGTATGAATACACTGTGTGTGAAGATACGGACAGCTATTTAGAAGAAAAGAAAAGACATTATGGTAGCCAGGGATGATCTCCTGTTGTCTTGCTTTGAAATCTGCCTCATTTGCATTGTTTTCTTTTGATCTGCTTTGTTCTGTTCTGTTTAGTTTTACTCTCTTTAAAATATAAATAAATAAAGGGCTGGATATAGAGTTTAGGGTGAAGGATCTGGGTTTAATCCCTACTACTGCAAAAAAAAAAAAAAAAGAGGAAAAGTCAAACTTCCATATTTAAAAGTTGTGTTTGTGTGTGTGGAGAGAGAGAGAGAGAGAGAGAGAGAGACACGTGCTATGCAGTTCACGTGGTCTTGAACTCACTTTGTAGCCCAGGCTGGTCTGGAACTTGCAGCGACTCTCCTGCCTCAGCCTCCTGAGTGCTGCGATTGCAGGAGTGCTCCACCACGCCCAGTTCAAAAGGCTTTTTTTTTTTTTCCTCTGCGGGAGAGTCTTGTCCAGCTATGTTCAGCCTATGCCCCAGGTTTCCAAAGAGATTCCCAGCCAGGTGTGGTGGCGCACTCCTGCAATCTCAGCGCTCGGGAGGGAGGCTGAGGCAGGCAGGAGGACTGCTGACAGTTGGCGGCCAGCCTGGGCTACACCGTGAATTCAAGGCCAGCCTGATCTGTGTAGTGAGACCCTGTCTCAAAATAAACAAAAAACAAAACCAAAGGTATTAGGATTCACAAAGAGCCCCCCACCCCCACCCACAGGCAGCAGTCCGCATAACAGTCCGCAGCCAACCGGCGCTCAGACTGCATGGACACGCCCCCCGCTCCCGGCTGGCCCCCACTCGGCTCACCAACCTTCGAGGAGCATGCGCAGTCACTGACGACAACAAACCTGCGGGCCGCTCCCCGCCCCGTCTGCCCTTGTTCCCACCTCCGATTGGCTAGCATCGCCGCGTATACTCATGACGGCGAGATTGACCAATGGAAACGTGGGTGGGCGTGACCGAGGGCGGGCTGGCGAGGCAAGACGACTCGTGTCCATTGGCCGGCAGGGCGAGGGGAGGAGCCGCTGGCTCTAGTAGCCGCTATGTTTCTAAATCGCTTGAGCCGCCTGCTGAAGCCGGCGCTTGTGTGCGGAGCTTTGGCTACCCCTGGCTTGATCGGAACCATGGTGAGCGCTGCCCGTCGCCCGCCGCTCCCCGTTCCTCGCCTGCCCGCCGGGGCCGTTGGAGGCGTCAGCGCCCCCACCGCTCCCGGCCCGACATGGCCACGCGGACGAGGTGACCGTGCCTGGAAGCTGCTTCCGGCGCGGCCTGGCCGGGGTCGGGGATCGCGACGGTGACCGGGGTCAGGTGACGGTGTCCGGGATGGTGGGCGGGCCAGGCTGGGGTCAGCTGGGGTAGGACGCGGTCGGCTGGGGTCGGGGAGGGGTGACAGTGTCCAGGACTCTGCGTCCCAGCTACTCGAGAAGCTGAGGCAGGAGGATCTCAAGTTCGAGCTAGGTCGGGCAACCTAGCGAGCCTGTGTCGCAAAATAAAAATATAATGAAGGTGCTGGGAGGTTGCTCAGGACCGTGGGCAGAGGTCGGGGATGGAGGCCAGGATGGAGGTGGCGGTGACTGAAGGGTGCGGATCGTGACCACGGCAACCGGCGCCGCGGTGCTTGCGGCGTTCCTGGGGCCTGGAAGGCGGGTCACGCTGTTCCCGACCCGCGCTTGCGTCACAGTGGAGGCTGGCGCTCGGCTACGGCCCTTTGTCCCGAAACAGCGCTCGCGGCCCAGACGGGGGCATGGGCCGTGCAGCCGCGAGTTGCCCCGGTCGCGGCAGGGCCCGGGGCCGGGGCCGGGGCCGGGGCCGGGGCCGCGGCTGCGGAGGCCGACGGCGCCCGCGCCCTAGGCGGCGCCAACCCCGCACGCGCCGGCGCAGGAGAGCGCGCCCGCGTCCCAGCAGCTCGGGGCGGGCGGCCCAGGAGAGCCCAGAGAACTGCTGCTCCGAGCTGCTGGACCCTGTGCGCGCTGAGTTCCAGCACCCCTGCCCGTTCCGGCGCCCTTTGGGATCCCCAGCTATCAGCCAACCTTGGAGCCTCCAGTGGGGGGCGTGTGCACCTGGGGACGACACCCATTTCCCTTGTGCCCAGATCCTGGGGTCTGCCAGCCTGTGGACCCCCCACCCCCACGCCAGCACCTTGTGGGTCGCGCGTCACCCCGTCTCAACCACCGCCACTCAGCGCCCCGTGTTTTGCAGTGCGCGTCCCGGGACGACTGGCGCTGTGCGCGCTCCATGCACGAGTTCTCCGCCAAGGACATTGACGGGCACATGGTCTGCCTGGATAAATACAAGTGAATGCCTGGCCGTGGGGGTGCCGGGAGAGTAGGGGTTGGGTTGACCTGGTCTTCCTAACTGCCACCCACCCCTCTGCCCCTAGGGACTTCGTGTGCATTGTCACCAATGTGGCCTCGCAATGAGGCAAAACCGAAGTAAACTACACTCAGCTTGTCGATCTGCACGCGCGGTACGCTGAGTGTGGTCTGCGCATCCTGGCCTTCCCCTGCAACCAGTTCGGGAAGCAGGTGCGAGCTCAAGGCTGAGGCGGGGCCGCCGGGCGGGCCGGGGACCAGGGGTCCGCTGCCACCCACCCACACACCTTTGTCCTTCCGCGCCTTGGTCTCCTAGGAGCCAGGGACCAATGAGGAGATCAAGGAGTTCGCTGAAAGCTACAACGTCAAGTTTGATATGTTCAGCAAGGTCTGCGTGAATGGAGATGACGCCCACCCGCTGTGGAAGTGGATGAAAGTTCAGCCCAAGGGGAAGGGGATGCTGGGGAAGTGAGTGCCCAGGGCTGGGGGCTGGGGGCTGGGGGCCGGGACCAGGCTGTGTAGCCGGTGGTTTTGCGCGGCAGCAGCTTGCTCAGACTCGGTTTGTGTTACAGCGCCATCAAATGGAACTTCACCAAGGTAAGGGCTGGCAGGCATGGGAGGTGGGGATGCAGGGTCCCCATCTCTCCCAGGAACCTCTGCCCCTCCACTAATACATCCCCCCTTCCCCACAGTTTCTCATCGACAAGAATGGCTGTGTGGTGAAACGCTATGGCCCCATGGAGGAGCCCCTGGTAGGTTCCTCCCAGAGAGGATAGGGGCCCTGGGGAGAGGACAACCCCTGACACCCCTTCTCCCTGCAGGTGATCGAGAAGGACTTGCCCTGCTACCTGTAGCCCCATGGTTGCGCCCCGTTGAGACCCTGGCCGCCCCGAGTCTCCTACCCGGTGCCATGACGGCCTGCCTGCAAACCAGCGTGCTGGTGGGGCAGACCCGAGGATGCGTGCACTGCCGGAGGGAGACTTGGCCACGGCCTGGGCTTGGCGCCCACCTCCACCACCTTGTGGGAATAAAGCATAGAAGTGGGCAGTGTGTCCCCCTCTTCCTTGGAGTGGGAGGGGGTTCCCTGGGGTGGGAGGGCCGTGTGTCCCGTGCCTGGCGGATCTGGGTCAGCTGTACTGATCCCACAGCCTTGGGCAGGCAGAGGGGATAATGCAGTAAGCGGCTGACGCTGTGCCAGGCCAGGCCTGGGGAGTAGCTGCAGGGGCCTGGGAGCCTCCGTCCTTCCCAGTTCTCCAGACAGTGACAAGAGTGTGTTGGGTGCTGAGTCTCTTGGTGTTTAGGGGGGACCATTGTCCACATGGCTTTGGGTTTTTTTGAGACAGGGTCTCACTATAACAGGTAGACCAAGCTGGCTTTGAACTCTCTTTGTAGACCGGGCTGGCCTGGAATTCGCAGCAATCCTCCTGCCTCGGAGCACTGGGGTTATGGGCATGTACCACCACCCCTGGCCAGATCATCTCCTAAGCGGGGGAGGGGTAGACAGTGGGGGGGGTCTGCAGAGCTGAGCCCAGCTGCTCCTCAATGCACCAATTTGCAGTATCCCCAGGAAGACCACAAGCTGGGTGGGGGAACCTCTGTGCCAGGGGAGGGTCGCCAGAACTGCCTCCGAGTTCTGATCCACGGAGTCTTCTGTCGCTTCTGCTTCTAGACACCTGTGATCCTGGAACCTCTGGGTAAAGTGGCCCCTGGAATTTTGGGCCAGAGGTCAGTAGTGCCACAGTGCTGTGGCACACATGGTACCCAGGTTCCTGTTGTGGTTTTTGTTTGGATCCCCCCACCCCCCTAAACCTCAGGCTCATAGGTGGGGCGCCCCAGGTGGTCCAGCACAGCATGACTAAATCCCTCCACTGATTGGTCTGGCGCATTCTGGAGCTCCCCACCGCAAGGCATGCAGCTTGGGTAGAGCAGGAGGGCGGAAATGGCCTGTGCCCCCCCCCCCGTGATACCCCCTACCCTGTGCCCTCCTGTTAGCCAGGCAGGTATGAGCCGAAATCTCAGAACTGAGCCACCGTAAACCCCTCCTATACTCTCGGGTGCTACCCCTGCCCCCGCTGGAAGCGGGGGTGCTCTGGGGAAGCAGGCAGAGCACCCCAGACCTAGCCCTCTCTGTTGCAGAGAGGGGTGCGTTCCTGGGCCACCCACAGGTGCGGCCTCAGCAGATGGGGGGCCGCCACCCCCAGGTCCTGGATGTGAGTGCAGACTGGGAAGTAGGCAAAAGGCTCCTGTATTTAAAAAGATCTCTTTACATATATACACTGGGGTTCCTTATAAATACAGATTTCGGCCACCCGCCGCTGGTTGGGGAGGAGGAGGTGGGCGGGCAATAATTTAGGGCGCAGGGTGGGGATTGCATATATTAATGGGGTCTGCCCCCCCCTCCCCCGTGGAGCCCCGGAGGCGGGACCTGAGCACCGGGGTTTCCTGAGTGAGCAGCTCGGCGCCAGCTCCGGGGCAGCCCGGGGACGGCGCCCCGCACCCCGGCAGCCAGCCCAGCACGGGCCGGGCAGGGTCTGCGGGGAAAGGCACTGCGGAGCGGCGCCCTGTCCGTCTGTCCGTTGGGGAAAGGTGCGGGCCGCCGGGCACGGCCTAGGAGTTGGGGAAGGGCGGGCTGAAGTGGATCACGCTCTGCCGCTCAGGGCCCGTGCCTGCGCCCATCAGCGGCCCCGGGGGCTCGGCGGGCGCTGCGTGCAGCGAGCGCAGCATGTCCTCCAGCACCTCCTTGAAGTTGATGTCGCAGCCCTGGTGCGCCAGCGCCGCGGGATCCGGGGGCGGCTGCGGGAAGGCGAAGTGTGGCGGCGGGGGCGGCAAGGCTGACGGCGGGAAGGCCTCAGCCGGGGGGCTGTAGGTCAGGTCCAGCACCTCGCCGGGTCCGAAGGGCAGCGCCAGCGGGAGCCGTGGGGCAGGCGGCGGCGCGGGGCGGCGGCGGCGCTGCACCTCGGCGTCCATCTGCCGCAGCTCCTGCAGCACTCGGTGCACACAGCCCTCGGGGATCTTGATGCCTGCGTGCGGGGGCAGCTGGGTCAGACCCCCAGACCCTGCCCTGGCACCCCAGCGCCCAGGTGCAGCCCACGTGCCCACCCACTCACCCACTTGCTTCTTCCCGTCCTTGGTCTTGAGGCGCACGATCTGCAGGTAGCTGCTGCTGCTGACCTCGGCCATGACGTTGGCCACGCGGCCCCACACACGCAGCAGCGCCCCACACAGCACGTAGTGGTGTCGCAGCCGTAGCCCCTGCACGCAGTCCCTGCCCTCCTGGGCCGCCCGGCACTGCTGGTTCCTGCGGGCGCGGGGGCGGGCATCGGTATGGGAGCCGGGGTCCCTCTGCTACCCCTCCCTCCGCACGCCCCTTGGTCCGCGGCTCACCAGGCCATGTGGCTGCAGTGTGTCAGCGAGTAAGCATAGCTGCTCTGCCAGTGCTCCTGGGCCTCCTCCGCAGAGACCTGCACAGAGGGGAGCAGAGTGAGCCCGGCCCGTCCTGCCCCGGCCCCGTGCCCCCACCCTGGTCCCCGTGCTGCCCAGGCCCTGCCTTCTGGAACTTGCGCAGCAGGCCGTCCAGTGTCTCGGGCTGGCTCTGCCGGCCGATGTTGGGCTTGTACACCGTGAAGTGTTTGGCGCTGCTTTGCTCGGCCAGCAGGCAGCTGAGCTTCTTGCCTCGCACCTGCCGAGGCGAGTTCGAGGCTGGCACCAGGTCCCGGGGGACAGGGATCCGTGCCCTGCCCACCCCCAGGTGCCCAAGCCAGAGCGCACCTTGTAGGAGAGGTAAAAGCCATCGTAGTGGCCCTCAAACCCTAGCGACTTGCTGAAGGCCTGTTCCCACTTCAGTCCGCGATCCACAGTGACCTGCAGGGACGTGGGATGTCAGGGGCGGGCAGACTAGCAGGGCCAAGGCAGGTAGGCGGGCCGAGGGCTGGGGCAGAGGCTGCTCACCTTGTAGAAGACCACCTGGCCATCCCGAGGGTGCCCAGGGGCCAGGAACACCTGCTGGTTTTCCTCATAGATCTCGTCAACTCCAGGAGCAAGATCTGCGGGCAAGCGGGAGGTGAGGGGGGCACCTGGTGCCTGGCTGGGTCCCTGCTCCCACTTTTTCTCTTTTTTGGCTGATAATGGGGACAGATCTCTGCACCCCAGTCCTTTTCAGGTCTGAGACAGGATCTTGCTAAGGTGCCAGGCTGGGCATGAACTTGGTTGGGGGCCTCTTAACAGGGGCAGGGTTACCTGTCCCCTGATACAGGCCTCTGTGTTTTCCCCTGTGGTGCTGGGGACCGAGCCCAGGGGCTGCCACTGACAGTACCTGGGCTCTGGGCTGCACTGTGCCATCCCTGGATCCCACAGCTTTGGGGGTGCCCCAGGGCTCAGTGGGGCAGAGACAGCCTGGCCCAGACACATCTGGGCTGCCTATGTTCACCCCAGGAAGGCGCTGCCTGGCTTAGCGGCCTGATCTGAACAGCCCTGGTCTCGGGAGGAGCCTGGTGAGCAGTGTCTGTCTGTGTGTATTTTCTTTTACAGTGCTGGGCATTGAACCGAGGACCCCACACGTATTCAGCAAACACCCAACACAGAGCCACACCCCAGCCCTTATCTTTCATTTTGAAACCGGGTCTTGATAAGCTGTCCATACTGGTCTTGAACAAGTGATCCTCCTGCCTCAGCCTCCTAAGTAGCTGGGAGATGCGAGAGTGTACGCCTGCTTGGTTTGTTTTTATAAATAAGAATGAAAAAAAAATTTCTTTTTTTGCCACATTGGGGAGTAAACCTGGGGCCTTCCCACTGAGCTCCATCCCCAGCCCTTTTTATTTTTATTTTGACACAGGATCTTGGTAAATCACTTAAGTTGCTAAGGGAAAAGGTCACTGTCCCAGCAAGGGGAGGTTGGACTGTACACCAGGGCGCCCTCTGCTGGCGCTGCAGCTGCTTAGACCGCAGTCCAGGCCACTTGGTCACGCAGGGCTGAGGAGCTTGCGCCCGGGCTGTGCCTGCCGCTCACCCAGGATGCCCATGTCGTATCTGCCCTCCTTCTTGTCCATGGCAATGAGATGGTCGAAGGTGTCTGAGAAGTACTGGAACAGTGCGTTCTGCTTGTGGACCTCCAGCCCCAGGATGCGGTTCAGAAACTTGGTGATGGAGCAGTCTGGGGTGCCAGAGGAGACCACGTCACAGGCCATGGCAGGTGGCCCGTCGCCCCCCACCCCTGCCCGGGTCTCAGGACTTACCTTTCTCCACGTCCAGTCCGCCGGACCGTGACTCCCGCCCGCCAATGCCAACCGACAGCAGCCCCTGCTTCATGTCTGTGAGGAAGGGGCCACACCTGAGCCGCGGGACCCCTGGAGCCTCCCTCATCTGCCCTGGCTCTACCCCGCACCAGGGAGTCTTTGTGGGCCCTGGGGTGCGGCTGCTGGGCAGGGGGAGGCAGGGTGAAGCCCTTTATCCTGACTTCCAGGAGTGAGACCAGCATCCTCAGGAATAGGCCGAGACCTCACACATCCTAGCCAGGAACCCTCCCCAGGGACCCCTGGGGTGGTAGCGCCCCCTCTGGCAGGTCCACTGCCCGCTGTGTGTATGGCTGGGGTGGGGTGGGGGTGGGGAGCTCCTTTCGGTACTGGGCTTGAACCCAGGGCCTTCACACCAACCTCACCCCCAGCCCTTGTGTTTTCCCGTTGGACGGGGATCTCTCAAGCCACTCACTTGCCCAGATTGGGCTCCCACTTCTCCATCCTCCTGCCTCAGCCTCCCAGAATGCCTAGCTATGGTACAGTCTTTCCATTGGACCCCAGTCTACAAACTCGGGCGCCCCAAACTCTAACCTGCTGCTCTGCTTGCTTTTACCCCAGACAGACACCAGGGCGCCCCTCAGCTCACCCCGGAAGAAGGCGGCGTCCCCTCCAGGGTAGCCCTGAGGCAGAGGCACCTGGTTCTCCGTGTGGCTCAGGATGGTGTTCAGGACACAGCTGAGGGCCCGAGTGCCATACTGGGGGGCAGGGAGAGTGAGTGGGGGGTGCCAGGTGGGTCCTTACATCCCAGCCCCTGACCCCCAGCCCTGGGCACCTTGTTCTCGAAGTTGTACTTGCTGAGGTCTCGGGACTCAGTGGCGCGGCGGTCCCCATGTGTCAGGGCACCCTGGAGGGGCGGGAGGCCGTTGGTGGGGGGCCCAGCAGCAGACTCCACCCTGCACTGGGGGGCCCACCCAGCCCCCGGCTCACCAGGCTCTCCAGCCGTTTGGCCACAATGGATGCGAAGCGCCGCTCCCCAGCCAGCTCAGAGATGAGGAAGATGTACTCGGGTGCCGACACCTGGTTGGAGCGGTGCGTGCGTCCTGGGGGCACAGCGAGGGGACCGCTCAGGGGTGGCCCTGAGTTGGGGGGCCGGGAAGGAGGGGGGTGCTGGGGCTGGCACTCACCGAACTGCTGGATGGCACGGTCGGCGCTCCAGGGCAGCTCCAGTGTCATGTGCACCCGGCGGCGCTGGTTGCGCACGCGGCGGTCGGCTTGCAGGGAGACGCCAGAGCTGGAGGCCTCGGAGATGATGGCCACGAGCTGCAGGCGCGGGAGGGCGGCTCAGCTCCCAAGGCACCCACCCCGGGAACCGGGACACAGGACACAGGAGAAGCCAGCCCCGCCCGGAGCCCCACCCCCACCTTCTCGCCGCTCATGAACCGCTGCTTCTCCCTGAGGTTCACGTGGTCGATGGACAGGCCCTGCTCTGCCCGCGATTCGAAGGTCACTGTGCCGTCAGGCCTGGACACGACTCGGCCTTTCCTGCCCGTCATCTGTGGCAGGAGTCACGGTCAGCAGTTGGCTGCCCGAGGGCTGGGCCGGGTGGGGGGCTGGACGGGAGCTTGGGGTCCGAGTCCCGCCTTGGGACTGCAGACCGTGAGACCTGGCTTGGCCAGGCCAGACTGGGGGTCTGGAGGCTCTGAAGGCTGAGACAGGAAAGCTTTCTAAAGCAGCCTGGTCTCTGCTTCTCATAAACTCTGACAGTCAGGGTGGAGGTTGGGGGTGACAGTGACACAGGTGATCAGCAGGGACACCAGAGCTTACCTCAGCCACATGCTCTGGGCCCCCAAGCTGGTCTATGAGCTGGTCCAGGGTGTTGACGGGCAGCTCGCGGCCCAGCGCCCGCACCTTAGCCAGCAGGTCCTGCTTCAGCCGCTCCACGCGCTCCAGGACAGCGGGGCCGTGCAGGTCCCTCTGTGGGGGGATCAGGGGGACTGGGGGGGCAGGGCAAGGTCAGGCCCACGAGGGAAACCCGCTCCCGCTGCACTCTCCCGGAGACCAGGGGACTGGGGTTCTGGACCCTGATGTCACTGCTTTGGGCCTCAGGCAGCTAGAACTGAGACTGAGGGCGAGAGGCCGGCTGCTCACCCCGGTCATCCACAGGAAGCCCGGCGGCCTCCACAATGACCACGTCGTCGTCCACCAGGGACTCGGGGGAGGAGTTGAAGTCGCTGTCCAGGCCAGCGTCCGAGTCGGTGCTGCTGTCATCGCTGATGCGGATCACGCCTGTCCCCTCAGGCGCCAGCCTGAGTGCCTTGGTCCTTCGGCCACACGGCCGCCCTACAAGAGGAGCCAAGATCGCAGCTGGGACAGCGCTGCAGCGGGTGGCGGGCGGGAGCGGAGGCGGAAGCTCTGAATGGGAGAGGCCCGTGGATGCCAAGCTGGGCGCGGCACAGCTAGGGGAAGGAGCCCTGAGGAAGGAGCCAGGACCCCCAGGCCCCTCTTAGTACCCGAGCTGCATCCCCAGCCCGTTTTCTTATTTCCAGACAATGTTTTGCTAAGTCACTGCACAGCCTGTGCTGAGTTGGTATTTGTGATCTTTCTGCCTCAGCCTCCCAGAGTGCTGGGACTGCAGGCATTGTGTGTCACTGCATCAGACTCTCCCAGAGTCCTGAGTCCATCTGCTGCGAATGGCCATGGCTTCAGGCAGCTTTCGGCCACTTTCCTGGGCTTCCTTCTCAAAAATGCTGCACCCTAAAGGCCTGGCCTGGGGATGGCGGAAGGCCTGGCTGTGGCCCCGGGCACGTTCTTCAGCCTGTGAGCCTGGCTTTCCACTGTGCACAGTCTGGCCTTGGGACTCTTTGTGGGTGGCCCCAGCCCCGTCCACACCCCAGTGAGTTCCAGGCCCACTTTGATCTGGGAAGCACTGGCCATTGTTGGGGTGACGGCCCCTCGCCTCCCTGCTGAGGCTGGGGCCCAGCTGCGTGTTCCATGTGGCCACCGGGACAGTCCTGGAGGCCTGGGCGGTGGCACCCTGCCTGGCTAGCATGGATAGGCCGAGTCAGGCTGAATCCTTGCAGGGCAGGGAGTGCGGGTGTGGGGGCGGCCTGGTGCTTGCAGAAAGCGCAGGGAGCAGCAGGCAGGCAGCGGCAGACTTACGCCTCCTCTTACTGCCGGCTCCTCTGTCCCGCTTCCTTCTGGTGGAAGGAAAGTGCTTCTGGATTAGCGACAGGAAGACGCCTCTGGAAGGAGAAGACAGCTCGAGCCCTGCAGCTGCCCTCTGCTCTCCAGGGCAGGCGGGCCCCTGTGGTCCCAGGGGTGGAAGCTAGGGTCTCCCCCTTGGTTCTATCCCCAGTTCCCTCATTTACTGCTCTGTTGAGAAGGGGCCTTGCTAAGTCAACTGAGCTGCCCAGGCCGGGCTCTAAGTTGCAGTCCTCCTGCCTCAGCCTCCCAGGGTCCTGGGAAGACAGACATGGGCCACCATGCCTGGCTGGAACAAAGTGGAGTGCGACAGGGCCTGGCTGGGAGCTGCCTCTGAGCTCCCAACCTGCCAGCCTTGTGCCCGGCTCTGCCCACACAGCTGCTGGGCTCCGGGGAATGAGGGACACACAGATCCCCAGGGCTAAGAGCGGGAAGCGTATGAGTGGCCTGGCCCTGAGAAGGAGCAGGAGGGTGCTGGGATGGGTCCTGGGGCTGGGTGAACTCCAGAAGGGACTGGGGGGGGGGGTGCGGGAGGTCATAATGGCTAGTTCTGAAAAGCCACAGACTCCTATTGACACAGCGCTGGGCCCATATGGGGTCGGACTCCCTGCACCTGCTTCAGAGACCCAAGGGGCCTGGTGGGCCTGGCCCACACTGCCGGAGCCAGGGCCCCCACTTTGGCTGGGTGGCCCTGGCTCTGGGGTCCTGGGGTGGCTTCTGAGGTGCCCTGGCTGCCCATCCTTCTGCCCTGCTCTGTCCTGGCACAGTCACTCACTCAGCAGCCGAGACGAAGCAGTCCAGGCGGCCCTCGTTCTCGTCCAACACCTCCCGTGTCCTCGCCTCGCCCGTGGACTGCAGCCCAATGACCACGCACTGTGGACAGAGGCAGCTCGAAGACGGCTCCAGCGACTGTCCCCTCAGGCCGGGGACATGGCCCACTGGTGGCCACTTCCTGCTTCTGCCGCAGCCTCACTGTCCCTTCCCGCGGAGACCCCAGCTGCCTGTCTGCCCCGGTCGCCATGCTGAGCCCACGAGAGGCTGCGGCGTGGACCTGGGTGCCATGGTTCCTCTTCTCCGTGAAGAACCCTGACATGTCAGTGTCACTAGATTGAGAAGCACCTAGCTGGTCAGTAAAGCAGGCTCTCGGATGCGTCCTGCTGGGTTGCAGAGGCGGGAACCTGGGGTCTGTGTCTGCGTCCTACTTTCTTTGTTTTGGTTTTGGAAAACAGGGTCTCCGATACAGCTCAGCCTGGCCTCGAGCTCTCAACGGTCACCCTGCCTCAGCCTCCCAAATGCTGAGCTTACAGGGGAGCATCAGCACGGCCAGCTCCACTCCCTAACCTCTTGTGCTGTGGCTCTGACCCTGCTCTGCTCCCCGCCACCCTGAGGTGCGCTGCTTGCCTGCCAGGCCCCCAGCGCTGGGGCGCAGCCGCCCTCTCACCTTGTTGCAGGCCAGTTCCTTTCGGGCCAGCTCCACCAGCCGCCGAACCTTGGCGGCGATGCACAGGTACTTGAAGAAGCGCTGGTGCGCTGACCAGAACTGGCCCCACAGCGACTTGCGCGACTCCAGGCCGATCCAGTCGGCCGCCTGCTGGAACACGCCCAGGGCCTCGGCCCACTGCAAGAACAACGCGTGGTGAGCCCAGCCAAGTAGTCAGGCTCAGGGGCATCGAGGGGCAGGGAGGGGCGTCTCAGAGCCCAGCAGGGACACCGAGAACCAAGGCGTGGCCAGGTTCCATCCTGGGCACTGAGCGCGCAAGCAGGGACCGGTATGAACGCGACCTATGGTGACAGTGACCCTAAGCACAGCCACCAGCTCAGGGCCAGGGAAGGAGGCCAGGGTCCAGGCAGACCACACGCCCACTGTATCAGCCACACAAGGACCTCAGGCCAGGGCAGTGGGGGTGCAGCCTGGAATCCTGCCTGAGACCATGGCCAGGACAAGGTGGCGTCTACCTGTTTGTTTTCTTTTTTGAGGTGCTGGGCACTGAACCCAGGGATTTCACACTGAGCCTCCCCCTTGGCCCTTCTGATTTGTGTGCTGAGCCAGGGTGTCACTTGGTCATTGAACAGTACAGGAAGAGCTTGAGATCCTCCTGCCTCAACCTCTCAAGCACTGGGATGACCACCACACCTGATTCTACTTAAAGAGTACTTTGGCAAACATCTGTGGCATCTTACGGGCAAGACTCTTGCAGACAACAAGTGTGATCGCAAGGGCAGTCTGCTGGGGTCCTGGAGGTGGGCCTCTGCCACCCGTGCCCACAGAGGGCCCCGGCTCACCAGCAGCGCTGCCCGGTTGTAAATGCGCTCGAAGTCTGGGGGTAGTGGGATCTCCTCAATGCGGAAGGTGACGCCGGAGAAGCTGAGCTGGCGGGCGATGTACATGCCACTGACCTTCATGTCCATGGCCACGATCTCCATGGCGCCCACACCCCTATAAGCAGGATAGGGGACCCAGGTGAGAGAGACAGCTGTGCAGACGGTGTGCGCTGACTCCTGCTGCTGGGTCAGGGGAGTGCTCACCTCTTCTCCACGGCGTGCAGAAACTCCTCGAATGTCCGGAAGGACGTGCCCTCGCCCCATATGCCCAGGCGGCTCATGTAGATCATGTTCCGAGGCTCAGAGGCACCTGGGCAGCAGGGGTGGAGGTGCTGTCAGCGCTTCCTGACTCAGCCAGGTGACAGTTGCACAGAGTTCACAGAGCATAGGTGACAGAAACCCCAGGGCTGTGAGGGGGTGGGCTAGGTGGGGAGGCCTGAAGCTCTGGGCGACATAGCCAGGCCAGGGAGCACCTGCTGAGCTTGGCTGAAGCCAGCTGGTGCTCACTCTTGTGTTTGTCCAGGTCCCGAGAAGCACACGGCTCATAGATGCACCTGCCCCAGGCTGTGCTGAGGCAGACATTGGTAATGGATGCTGCACATGTAACCCAGGCTACCCCATGGCCATCAGGTATGCGGCATCACTAATGGATGCTGCACAAGCAATCCAGCCACCTGCTGCTCTCAAGAGCCCAGCTGAGGCCCCTGTAAACCCCCACCTGTGGCACTGGCGTAGACCACCCTGGCCAGGGGCAGCTTATTCTGCAGGTCCAGCACGGCCTTGCCCATCTTAGTGGAGCTGGCGTTCTTGGCTTTGTGGCACTCATCAAACACGATCTGGGGTGGGTCAGTTAAGGAAAGTTCCACGAGAGAGATGCCCCGATCCCTGGAAAGTGAAGGCTGTACTTGGTGGCATCTGCCAACCAGGGAGCGGCCCAGCCCCCCGCTGTGTGACAGGGTTTGCTGCCTTCGGGCAGCAGTGGAAGCAGCCTCCGCTCTGGGGTGGCTCAGCAGTAAGCCCCTGCCCACTGTGCCCTAGTCAGGGCTTCGGGCCTTAGCACTGCACAGACACATAAAAAACAGAAACTGCCTGGACGCAGATGCTCACACAGAGGAGCGTGAAGGAGGGGGCCCTGCATCATGGGGGTCTGTGGTGAACCCCACACCTGTACTGTATCAGTCCCAGTTCCTCATGGATGTGGACATTGGGTAGCAGTTAGTACCAACTCAGGGTCTTGATTTCACTGTCTGAAACTACACGGAGACCTAACATAACACCTTTAAAAACACTGAGGAAGAGAACGGAAGATGTTAATATTTTAAGCAGCACCTGTGATCCCCTCATTCTCAAAGGCTGAGGCAGGAGGATCACAAATTTAAGCCTGGCCTGAGCAACTCAGATGACTTATCGAGACTGTCTCAAAATAAAAATTAAGCGGCCGGGTATTTAGCTCAGCGGCACAAGTGCCTGCCTGGCAAGTGCGAAGTTGTGAGTTCGATCCCCTGGAACTGAATAAAAATAAGGCCTCAGTGCCAAGGTCGTAAGTTCAACTGCCACTAAGGTGGTGGAGGGAGAAGGTTAGAGCAGTTAAAAGCTCGAATGTGTTGCAATGCACGCAGCTTGCCAAGAGCGCAAAGCTGGTATTTTCTGTAAGACAGCTGTGCAGAGATGCCGTCTGGGGGCTAGGGATGCAGGAGCAGACCCCACTGGCTCGTTCTTGTTTTGGTTTGGTGTGAACCTGCAGCCTCCAAAGCGCTGGGATTAAGGCAGACGTGCGCCCCTGTGCGGGATGAGACCGGCCGGAAGGCACCCTCTTGGGGGGTGAGGCACACGGGCCACCAGCCTTCCTCTTCCCTGTCCTTGTCTGCGGCTCAGGAAGCACACCCGTCTTGGCCCAGCCCCCACTTCTGGGGATGGGGAGGTGGCAGTGAGGCTATGGGTGACACGGGGCCAGCGTGCAGGCAAGTCACGACGCAGTGAGGGGGCAGAGCCCGAGTGGGGCCCAGGGACAGCACTGCACAGGCCTCGCTGGCCCAGGGCGCCCCCCACCCCGTCCGCAGCATGGAGCACACCTGGGTGCGCGTGCACCTGCTGCAGAGGCTGGGAGCCCTGGCGGGCGGGGACAGCAACAGCCTTGGCAGAGGGATCTGGTGACTCTCCAGCTCTGGGCCGCCGAGATAGGAGGGCTTCACCGGGTAGCCCAGAGTGGAGAACCCAGAGCAAATAGCACCAGGAGCGTAGTGCATGAAAGGCCAGACAGCTACAGTGCGGTAGACACGGCCTGTTTCTTAGAAGTTTAAGAAGAAATGAAGCACGGCCTCTGAGCTTTCTGCCCCAGCAAAGCAACCGCTTGCATGGGTGTCCCCAGAACCCCTGGTCCATGCCCTGGGTGTGGAAACCTGTGCAGTGCAGACTGCAGTGCAGACTCCCAGGCAGTCAGAGCCCCCAGAGCGGACTGGGGAGGGGGGCGGGCCGCACAGGATCAGGAGGGCCAGGGAACCTAGTAACTTAGGCTGGGCCCCTGTGAGACTCCAGCATTGCACAGCCTTGGCCCCGCCCCTCGGCATAACCACGCCCACCAAATTGGCCCCGCCCAGCCACGGATACGACGCCGTCGAAGGCCTCCCCGCACCACTGCAGAATCTGCCGCAGGCGCGTGCGGTGCTGCCCACCGGCCTGGCTCTCCCCGATCAGGGCTGAGTAGGTGGCGAAGAGGACTCCCTCTGAGGTAGTGTTGTCGCCGTATTTGATCTGTGGACGCAGGGCAGGCCTCAGCCTCTCCGTGGGGGGACAGCTGGGCATCCCTGGGCCGCTCCCGCAACCCCTGGCTGCCAGCTCACCTTGCTGAGCGCGTGCACCGCGATGCCCGGGGCCTCGATGTCCCTTAGGTCACGCTCAGCGTCGTACTTGAGGTCATTGGACACGCTGAACCTGGGGGCGGCCACTGGGTCAGGGGTGCCCCCGGCCCCCTCCCTTGCCCAGCTGGGACCCTGCACTCACCACAGGGCCTTCTTCCTGCCGCGCACGTAGTTCTCCACGATGATGCCAGCCACAGTGCGGCCCTTGCCCACGCCGGCCCCATCGCCAATGAGGAAGCCCGCGCGCTGACCACTGGGCAACAGGATCTCATGTTGCTGTGGCCAGAAGGGGCAGTCAGGCCAGGGCTGCCGCTCCCCCGGCCTTGGGCGGGATGGGGCTCGGCTCGGCTCGGCTAGGGTCGGGGCAGTCACCTGGCAGGCATAGGTGATGGCTTCCAGCTGCAAGGCGGACAGGGCCATGCTGTCCGAGGTGGGCCGTGCAAGGGTGTAGGTGATGTCCGGCGGGGGGACGCTGGACAGAGTGCTAGTCTCCACTACGCGGTCCGGATGCTGCTTCCCGATCTTGGCTGGAGAGACAGAGGGCTCCATCAGGGAGTAGGCGGGGCCAGGGGGTCTCTCCAGGGGACCAGGGAGACCATCTGGCTGCTTTTCTCGAGTCTGTGGACCTCAGCTTTGCTGATAGAGGAACTGACCCCCAGGGACTTAGGGACCCCAGCTCTCAATGGGTCTTAGTGGAGGGTGGTCCTGGGGGGGTCTCAGGAGATGTGGAGTCTCCTGGCCAGTAGGGGCCACTCACACTTGGAAGGCACATAGTCAGCATAGGTCTCGGCGTGGCCTAGCTCCTCCGCCTCTTCCTCTTCCTCATCCTCCACCTCATCCTCGGGCTGGCTCTGGGACTGCAGGGCACATTGATCCAGGTGTCAGTCCCATCCTGTGGGGACCTGGCGGCCTGGAGACCCCTGAGGCTTCTATGGGACTGTGGTTTCCCCATCATGGAAAAAGAGGAGCTCCCTACTTCCGGGTACCCAGGCCCTGGCATGCTGGAGGTCCTCAGCTTCTGGGACCCCTCCTGGGCTGCAGGGTACATTGGCCCAGGATAGGCTCACCTGATAGCTGACGAGAAGGGAGGTGCTGGGCAGAGAGGTCACAGGGTCCTCGAGGACTGGGAATGGTCTGCTGGGCAGGAATAGCTGAGGGGTGGGCAGGACATCAGCTGAAGTGGGCAGGTATGCCATATTTTTCTTTTTTTTTGAGACAAGGTCTTACTATGTAGCCCAGGCTGGCATTAAACTTGCCATGACCCTCCTGCCTCAGCCTCCTGAGTAGTGGGATGACCAGTATGCACTACCATACCCGACTATTGCTCGATAATTCTGACAGATAGCAGTGCCCATCCTCAGGTCCAGCTGGAGTGACACAGACAGGATGGACTGGACCTGGCTCTGGAAGCAGTCTGCATGCCACTGGGGCATAGGGGGACACAGAGTCCGTGGGTTGGGCATGCACAGGACCTGAACCCTGCCAACCCCTGAGCAGTGCGGTCATCAATGCACAGAGCACAGTGCTGAGGCCAGGCAGGCCCAGGTCCCACGGTGAGGACACAGGGGTCCCCGGACAGGATCTGGGATTCCAAGCATATATGTTCTTTCAACAAATCTTGGGCATGGCAGAGCTTACCTGTAATCCCAGCCTTCTGAGAGGCTGAGGCAGGACTAAAAATTCAAACCCAGCTTGGGCAGGTTAGAAACTTAGAGGGACCCTGTCTCAAAATAAATGGTGGGAGCAGGGTTAGGGTGTAGCTCAGAGCAAAGGCCCTGAGTTCAGTCCTTAGTACAAACCACAGCCAACCAGAGACAGGAGAGTGGTCCCAAAACAGGACCTGCCCTGGGACCCCTCCAGAGTCCAAGTGGGTTCCCCATAGGAGCTTTTGGAGCCACAGGCTGAGGACCCTGGTGTCTGGCCCTGTGATGACAAGGGTCCCCAGAGGTTCTGTCGAAGGCTGACCAGCTCTCAGGACTCGTTTTTGTCCTCCTTAGGAACCCGGGAGGGATTCTGGGAGCCAGGCCCAGGGAGGTTACAAGTCCCTGCAACCCTCCTGTTCTGGCTTTTTTTTTTTTTTTAAAACAAAATCCAAACAGAGGCGGCAATTCCTGGAAGGCTGAGTCACGTTCCCGGCCAGGCTGGGCAGCTCTGGGCATTGAGTTTCAGATGCCCTTATGCTGCCCAGGATGGACAGCTGGGCTGTGGGCGGGGCTGGCAGTGCCCTACTGGGCCTGGACTTCAAGGTGCATGGGCTTAGTGGTCCCCGAGAAGGTACAGAGGGCGGTGTCAGCACCCAGCGCTCTAGGCAACACCTCCCACACTGAACCCAGCCCCAGCTGCAATCTGTACCTCTGCTGTCCAGGATGGGGGCACTGGGAGCCTCCCCAGGTGAGTCCTTATTGACAGGGGGAGACTGTGTGTCCTCACCCTGCTGGTTCCCCAGATATACTCCCAACGTACACCCCAATTCTTCTTTGGAGAGGTGTGGATGTGGTCCCTTCCTCCCCAATGCTGAAATCAGGTACCTCAGCGAGGTAGGGGATAAACACCTTGTCATACCAGCACTCAGGGAGGCTGAGGCAGGAGGATCTCTGTGAGTTCAGGGCCAGTCTGGGCTACATAGTAAGATCCTGTCTCAAAAAAACAAACCAGAAACCCAAGCCAAAAACAAGGGAACCCGACTGTTCTCTGGGGCATCGCACTGGCACTGAAGGGGTGGGCAGCACCTCTGCTTCTACTAGCTCCATGCCCAGAGCTCTGCCAGCACCCAGCACACAGCTCCCCAAACACTGCACAATGTGTGGGGGCTGGACAGCCTGGGGGAGCATTTATCATCCAAACTGCTTTTACGGCGGGCAGAGGGGAAGTGAGACAGGGTCTCGCTATGTAGCCAGGCCGGCCTTGGACTTGTGTGGCCCTCCTGCCTCAGCCTCCTGAGTGCTGGCATTACAGGCGTGCGTGACCACACTGCCCAGCTCTAAAATGGATATGTGCTCCGCAGGGTGAACCTGATTCTCAGCAGAGAGGGCCATTCAGTAGTTGGGGGCGACATGGACCTCGAGGGACTTGGGACACAGGAACACAGAAGTCTGGGGGCACCTGGGGCGGCTCCGCATGGAACGTCTGCTCACTAACCTTGTCATGGGTGGACGAGGCAGTGCTCACGTCCCAGATGGTGGGCACCTTGGTGAGGCTGTCTGCTGAGAGGAAGTCAGGTGTATCCACGATGTCTGACAGGGAGTCCACCGACGAGGAGAAGATGGAGGTGTTGGACAGGTCCTCAGAGTAGTCCTGCAAGAGAGGCCCTGGTGAGGAGGTGCCCTGTGTGCGGGGTGGGAGGGCAGTAAGCAGCACTGAAGTCTATCCCCATGCTGGAATATTACTCAGCCAAGAAAAGGGGTGGGCCATGCCACTCCCCACAGCACGGACGGACCCTGAAGACGCCATGCCCAGTGAGAAACGCCAGACATGGAGGACACACAGCGTGGGCTCCACAGATGAGAGATCCAGAGACAGGAAGTGGATCTGTGGGTTCTGGTGCTGGGATGGGATGGGGGAGATGGCTCATGGGAACCTCAGAGTCAGTGATGAATGTTTGTTGTGCAGTATGAACACATGGAAATCACTGGGTTACATGCTTTAAACAGATGATCACGTGTACACAAATGATGTCCCACTCAAAAAGGGAAAAAAGCTGGGCTGCTGCTCAGCCACACAGTACCTGCCTGGCAAGTACAAGGCTTCGAGTTTGATTGCCGGCCTGGCCCACTCAAAGGGCAAGTTCTGACTGCCACACCCTCAGCCCAGCCCCAGGGCTATCCCTGCCCTACTGCTCCCCACTGCCAGCCTGGATGTCCCTGGGTCAGCATCCATCCCCAGGCCTCTAGTAGGAAAGTCCCTGGACAGACAGCCAGACAGCCAGACAGCCAGACAGGCCTCGGTGAGGGCTGGGTGGCTGCCAGCAGGCCAGGTGGTGGGATGGGAGGCAGGCAGGGCACCCCACACCATCCTGCAGGCTGAGGAGTGTGTCTCAGGGAAACTGAGGTTCTGTGGTCTGACCCAGGTTGGGGTGCCAGTTATGCCAAGCCCTCCCAGGACT
This sequence comes from Cavia porcellus, assembly GCF_034190915.1. Taxonomy (NCBI): domain Eukaryota; kingdom Metazoa; phylum Chordata; class Mammalia; order Rodentia; family Caviidae; genus Cavia; species Cavia porcellus. The sequence continues at coordinate 74,337,595 of NW_026947500.1, read as the reverse complement.
ACAAAGGGTGGCCCCACCCCCGAGGGCCCTGCCAGGAACCGTCCCTAGGAGAACTCAGTGCAGTGCCACCCCGGGGGGACCCCAGTCAGAGTGTGGTTCAGGAAGTGGACACGGCTGCCCAGGGAAGATTCTATGGGTGTCACGGACGCTGATGGGACCCAAGCAGATGGCCCAGGACCTTTGCGTCCTCCCCCAAAGTCCAAGGGACACTTTGGACAGCCTCATGGAGGGGTAGCTGAGGCCCGGAATGTCCCAGAGATGGATCCGCCCAGAAGCCTGAGGAGGGGAGATGAGAGATGGGGGCAGGACCAGGGTGCTGGGACTCCGGAGTGCGAGGATGGGACATGGCTGCCCTGGCCCCCGCCAAGGACATCACACCCTGGGCACCTGCAGGGCACCTGACCCTGCAGCTCTCCTGCAGGTCCAGGCAGAGTCCTAGGTGCTGGGGTCCAGCGGGCCCCTGCCCCGCGCTGCCTCCCCTGTCCTTTCTGTTCTCAGGGTGAGCTCACTGTGGTGCTCTACCCTCCCAGAGGCTGGGGTGACAGGTGTGCCCGGCCAAGGTCAAGTAAAGAAGGCCCTGTGGCCAGCTCTCCTGCTCTGTCCCAGGCTCTGTGGGCAGCGTCCCCAGACCACATGTGGTCCGATCCCTGCCCTGAGTGGACACCCCAGGTGCACAAGGCACAGGCCCTCAGCTGTTGAGGTGACAGATGTGAGGCTCTATGGACCCCATAACACCCATCCCCGCCTGCCCTGCATGCAGAGGGGTGGCTGTGAGGGGACCAGCACAGACCCCTTCCCAGCAGCACCTAAGTGACAGTTTGGTGGGTCACACCATGTGGCATTGCAGCTCCCCACCTCTGAGGGTCGCCTCAGGGCCTGTGCTGTGCCCCCGACTGCCTGCTCCCCTGGGGACCCCGACTCTGTCCAGTGCCCATGCTAGCACCCCACCTTTTGCACGCTGCTGCCCCTGCGGCTGCCAAGACCCAGGAGTGGAGGCCGAGGGAAGCGGCCGGCCACACCCAACTGCGCTGGGGCTTGGGGGCCGCAGTGGGTTCCTCAGAGCAAAATGACACCCCCTCCAGCCCTGGAAGCTGAGTCCTGAGGAGCCCCAGCCCCAGACAGGTAATTCTGTCCCCTGCTCTGGCTGGACCCACAGGTGTCCCAAGGAAGATGGGGACCTGTCCCTGCCTGCCCGGGTGGAGTTCTGTCCTGGCCCACGGGGTTCAGCTTTGAATCCCCCCTGCATCCCTGGGGCTGAGAGGCAGGGGATACCACTGTAGGGGGCGCACAAACTGCACTCCCGACAGCCTAGCTACCAGCCTGGCTGCGGAGGACCTATTCCCCTGTGTGCCTGGCTTCACGGCTGTCACCCCAGCCACCAGAGTCCCCTGTTTGCTCCCACCTTGGAAAATCCCCGACGATTCCCTTTGGCTGCCAAAAAAACCAAAACAAAACAAAACAAAAACCAAACCCAGAGGCGGTGCGGGGCTGCAGACAGACCCTGCCCAGCCCCCTGACTGTTGTCCCCAGCTGTCCCTGAGGCGCCTGACCTGTCCTGCGCTCTCCCTGGGGCGGGCCGGTAGGGTTTTGTCCCGGTTACCTTGCTGAGCGCTGCAAACTGCAGCCAGAAGCGCAGCTGGGACATGGTGCCGCCGGGTCCCCCTGCCAGAGCCGCCCCGGGGCGCATGCCTCACGACCGCGGCCACGGCCACGGCGGCATCGTGGGTCCCGGTCGGCAGAGGGGAGGGACGGGAGGCGCTCAGGCCGGCCGCATTTGCATGTGGGGTTAGTCACGGCCTCCGCTGACTTCCTCTAAGGCCCGCTGACTTTCAGGAAATGATGCTCGGCGGCTAAGTCAGGGCGATTCCTGGCAGGGCGCGGAGAATTACCGGACGGGGCGGAATCCAGCCCCAGCCCCAGCGGGCGGGTGGGCAGGCAGGCGGGCGCTGTCAACAACCAGGGCTGCGCCCGTGCAGGGCCAGCCGGGTTCCTCCTGGGGCGCTGCGGGGGGAGGGGTGTGGGGGCTCAGCCTCAGTCCCCCTTTGCCGAGGCTGTGGGCTCTATTCCATCCTGCCCTGGGCCAGGCAGGTGCCAGCTGCAGCTCTGCTGCACCCACCCAGTATGACAGGCATGAGGAGAGTGGGGAAACCGAGGCAGCCCCTTCGCGCCCCGCAAGAGGAGATCGCTACTTATCCCTCGGGTTGCAATTCTGATCCCACCCCCAGTGCTCCCCAGGACACTCTGCTCCTGGGGTTTTAGCTGGGACCAGGCACCGGCCCCTCCCTCTCCCGCCCCAGGTGGCCCTGTTCTTCCCCAGCCCAGGAGGGCAAGGCAAGGCTGGGCCATGCAGGAACCGGCCCCAGGGGAAGGGCGGCTCCTCGGGCAGAAGATCACTGGGAAAGGGCACCAGGCTGGGAACAGCCTGTCCTGCTCAGTGGTAATGCTGGCCCCTGAGCATCACGGTGTCTGTCCTGCCCCTGCTCCAGAGCTGCAGGTGGCCACTTCTGGTGCCCACAGAGAGCTGGGCTGCTGGGGAGACCCAGGCCAGAGGGGGTAATCTCAAAGGGGCGCCCCTAGCAGGAGAGGTGCAGGGCACAGGGGTCCCACAGGGATGGAATCCGCACCCCGTAAGTCCTAAGACCCCGCTGCCAGGCACCGTTCAGGGCCTGGGGAGCAGCTGAAGTAGCCCCTCGACCAGCTGTGTCACCCGGTCTCCAGAATCCCCACACTGGGGTCCCCAGCAGCAGGACAGGCACAGACCTGCCCCTCCCCTGGGGCTACCATGGCTGCCACCCTTTGCTTGAAGCCAGAGTAGGTGACGGTGGACCCAACACGGCAGGGCAGGTAGGGAAGGGCCGCACGAATGGGGAGATGCCACCCCAAATTATGTGAGACACCCAACACAGTGGGCCACAGGGACAGCTGGGGCAGCGCTGCAGTGATGGCTTGGGGAGATGTGGAAGGAAGGGCTGGCAGGCTGGGAGGAATGCGAGAGGGCACAGCTACTGGCATGCAAGAGGGCACAGCTACCGGCGGTTCCTCAAACGGCTAACGTCAGAGTGAACCCTTCACCAGGGAACAAGGCTCCTCTGGGGGCAGCCGCCACTAGCAGGGTGCGCGTCCACATGGATGCTCACCGTAGCACCGAGCACGACAGGCAAAAAGGTGGGACACCACAAGGCCACAAACAGACGGATACACACGCCATGGACCACCGTGCAGCCAGGAAAAGGAGTGAGCGGTGATTCCTGCCAGCCTGGTCAGACCTAGGACACTGCGCTCAGCAGTGCCAGACACAGAAGGACACACGGCATGGCTCCACGGACAGGAAACGCCCAAGGAGGACCCAGAGACAGGAAGTGGACTCGGGTCTGTTGGGGCTGGTGAGGAGATGGGATGGGGACTTGCTTTGGGCTGGCAGAACATTCTGGAACAAGACACAGTAGTGACTGCACAAATCTATGAGTGTGCTTTTTTGTTTGTCTTTCTGAGACACAGCCTCACTGTGCAGCTCAGGCTGGCCTTGAGCTCACAAGGATCCTCCTGCCTCAGCCTCCTGCTGGGATGACAGGCATGTGCCACCTTGCCCTGTGACTGTACTTTAAAAGGATGGATTTGGGGTTGTGTGATTTTGTCCCCACTTCCTGGGAAGCTGCTGAGAACATAGGGCCACAGGTTTTAGAACCAGGTTAACCATGCACGACAGCTGTGACATCTGTTCTGGTCCCCGGACGCCTCCTATCTGGCAGGGCAGCCCCAGGTGCATCCCCAGGAGACAGCACCTGAGATATCAGAGGAAGCAGGGGGTCCTTTGTCCACGGGGCCCATGGCCGCCCACCCTCCACCCCCACTGCCCAGGCTCGCAGGGAGCCACTGGCATCACCTGGAGGACACACACGCCCTAGCCCTAGGGACAGTCAGGGACGGTGGCCACCCTGGGGGTGAGGAGAAGGGCTCTGTGGCACAGGGCTGGAGGACAAGTCCAGCAGTCACTGGCGCACGGCAGCCAGGACGAGGTGATGGGCCAGGCCCCAGGGCCGTCCAGTCACCAACAGGTGGGGTGCAGTTGGCTCTCTCCCCACCCAGCTGCGTTGCTGAGCTGGGCCTCCCTGCTGCCCCCTGGGCTCAGCCCTGCTGCCCAGCCCTGGGATTCCTCCCCCTGCTGCCTGTCACTTCTGTCCCTTGTCCTTCACCGCTAAAAGGCTCTGGCAAGCCTGCCTGCACCTGCTGACATCCCCGTGTCGAACAGAAGACCCGACAGGCTGTGGTTGGTCCCCCCGAAGTGGGGGAAGGGAACAGCACAGCCTCAGGAGACTTCTGAGCTGAGAAAGGTGGCACCCACCTGTCATCTGAGCACTGGGGAAGCTGAGGCGGGAGGATCACTGTGATTTTGAGACCAGCCTTGGCTATCTAGCAAGACTGTCTCAAAAGACAGAAACAAACAATAAAAATAAAAATGAAAAAATAAAGAGGGCTGGAAATGTAGCTCAGTGACCGTCTCGAGCTCAGTTCCCAGTACAGGGAGGAGACACAGCCGAGGCTTCCAGGGAGAACCCGGCGAGCCCCCGCAGCCACAGGAGCGGTGCACGGTGTAGCTGAGCACGAGGGCGCGGCACTCGGGGGCGGGGAGGAGGTGGAGGACTGGGCCTCTGCCTGGCTCAGGGCTCCTGTCCGAGGACCCTGGATCCCAGAAGGCCAAATTAGGCCCTGACCCTGGAGACCTGGAAGCGGGGTGAGGAGGGGCCGCGTCCACAGGGGTCACAGGGTCAGAGAGGCCTTTGTCCAGCACCGGGGTCCTGGTGGGACAGGGGACGCAAAGGAAGGGCGGCTGTAAGCGCGGGGCCGCAGGAGTGCAGGAGGAGGGCACTCTGCCCCCCTCCGCAGGCCAGCAGCGATGCCCCCCAAAGGGCTTCCTGGAAGCAGCTGTCCGGCCCGGCCCTGCCGGGAACGGCAGGGTGCTGGCGGCCAGACCGCTGCTGCCTGCTGCCCGGCACAGCTGAGGGGCAGTCGATGGGGGTGGCGGGTTCCCGGCTCCCTGTGCCCACTGCCAGGCAGAACAGCACCATTCCCGGACAGCTGGATGGACAGACGCCCTCCAGATGTGCTGCAGCCCCGATCAGAAAGGGGCTCTGGGAGCCCTGCAGGCTGCGCTCCCAGCACCAAGGGACAACGGGGGCAGTGTGTGCAAAGCGGGGACCATGCCTGGATGTGAGCAGCCTCGGAGGGTGCTGGGCACTGCGGCAGTGACCCAGGGTGGGGGGCTGTGGCTCAGACCCTTGGGGCATAGCTAGGCGGACCATGGGAGGGCACAGCGGGGCTGGGGAGCCCCGAGAAGTGCGGAACGGCCCTGGGTGAGGGCTCAGGACAGGGCAGGAACAAACCAGGGTGGCAGAGGGAGGAGGACGGTCAGCACGGGAGCCACTGTCACGCCCAGCCTCGAGCCTCATGTGTTCCCGAAAGCACCCTCAATAAGACCCAGCCACACGGGCAGCAGCAGCCCTCTTGGAAGCCCGTCCCCTTCACCACCCCGTGACACCCTGCACGGGAGCACGAACACCTGCTGTTCCCCAGGCAGCAGGAGCAGCAGCCCGGGTCAGTGACGGCGCCAAGTCCACCAATGGGTGGACACACAAGGAGGTTCAGCAACACCCTGGGCGTCACTCAGCCAGGACAGGCATGCAGCTGTGACACTCCACGGCATTGACAGATCCTGAGGACGCCGTGCACAGAGAGAGATGCCAGACACAAAGGACGCACAGTGTGGGCCCTATGGACAGGAAATGCTCAGGACAGACGAGGCCAGGTACAGGAGGTGGCCTGGTGTCAGGCTGCAGGGGTCAGTGAGCACTCATGGGGATGGCGCTGGTGGAATGATGGTCATGTTCTAGGGTCAGTCCGATGGCCATGCAGCTCGGCTATTTTGTGAGGCACCCAGAGCCATGCACTTTGAGATGGTGGCTTTGCTGTTACATGACTCACATCTTAGTTCAAAAAGGAAAGGAAAATACAAAATAAAACAATAAAAAATTCAAAAAAAATGGAAGCAGAACCTCGCGCCCAGGGCTGCCCACGCACCTGCAGCCCGGGGATGGGCAACCCCGGGGGGCCGCTGAGCTGTTCCAGGTCACTGACCGGGGATGGCAGAGCCTGGCGGCTTCCTGTGGCCCCGGAGACAGAGGTTTATGGGGCGCGCAGGGCCCTCCCTCGGAGAGGCGGGTTGGTGCTTCAGGGCCAGGGCCAGCAGAGGAGGGCACGGGGCCATCCCGGCAGATGCAGAGGGAAGAAGGCTCCGGGGTGGCCACACGGGCTCAGGCAGGGCAGCCGGGGCGACGGTGAGCGACTGTGCCTACGTCCCCCATGTGAAAGATAAACACCTGTGAGCGGCCTGGCGGGGACGGGGCCAAGACCTACGGAACGGGCAGGAGGACGGCTGGCCCTGCATAGCGCCCGCTACCTTCGGCAGGAGGATGCGGAAGCCGGCAGTGACACCCAGTAGGACCCACAGTGGAGAAGGTGCCACCCCAGCACTTGGGAGGACGAGGCAGGAGGATGGCTGTGAGTTCGAGGCCAGCCTGGGCTACACAACGAGACCCTGTCTCAAATGGGTATATCAGCAAAAGGGTCTGCTGTGGAGCCCTGACCCCAGATGACCAGGGCATCACTGGCCACGGCCTGCTGCCTGGGAGCGGGGAAATCGGTCACTGCACAGTAGAGGAGCCTAGCCGAGCGGTCAGAGGCATCCTCAGCAGGGGAGCAACACAGTCCTGGAAGAGGACATGACACCCTTCCTGCAGGACACCTGAGGGCGGCAGGACGGGAGTCATCATCAGAGCCCACCAGGGGGACCCACCAGGGATACCCTGGACCTGGGCAGCCAGCTCCTACAGAGGTCATCGGCGGGGAGCACCCGGTGCCCGCGGGCTCGCACAGCGGTGGCAGCGGACTGCAGCTCCGGACAGTGGGCGGGACCTGGGACTCCAGCTTCCGCATCTCCTCTACAAACCCAAACCGCCTCCGCCGGGCACCGTGACGGTCCTCGTCGTCCAGGAGGATTGCTGCCAATTCAGCCAGCTCAGTGATTTGGCCTTTTCTGTTGTTCTTTTGGGTGTTTTTGGCTTTTTCTGTTGTTCTTTTGGGTGTTTTGTTTTGTTGTGTGTGTATCTGCTGTGTTTTTTGTTGTTTGTTTTGGTACTGAGCCTCAAACCCAGGGCCTCTACCACTGAGCTATATCTCCAGCTGCTTTTAAAATTTTGAGACAGGCTCTTGTAAGTTTGCCCAGGTGGAACCCCCAATGTGCAATACTCCTGCCTCAGCCTCCCTCAGTACTGGGGTTACACGTACGAGCCTCGAGGCCTGGCTAAAGCATCATTCTTTTCCTCCAGAAACCCTTCTGTGTATCGTGCTCTCCAGAACGGGCACCACTGGCCCAGTCATACCCACAGCAGGGCTGGGACTCGGAACTGGCCTCTGATCCCCAGTTGGGAAACTCTCACCCATCTGTGGAGCCCCCCCAGGCAGAAGCCTGGTCAGCACCTACTCATTGGTTTCATCTTTCTTTGCAGGGCCAAGTGGGGGCCTCACTGAGGGGCTCACAGCTCTGTGATTCAGCCCAGGGGATAAGACATGGACACTGAAACTAAGACCAACCACAGGGCTGGAGTTGGGGACAGGGGCTTGGGCTCTGGGGGAAATCAGGAAGGCTCAGCAGATGGTTTGGTTTTCTCCCTCTGGGCAGAAAGAGCCAGCTGGGCCACCTTCTTTCTCTTTTTTTTTATGCTGCTGAGAGACTCGGGGCAATGTCAATGAAAGCCTGGGGGCCTGAAGCTCGCCTCACTCCCGGAAGAGCAACGCAGGGTTTCCCAGTCTGGAGCCTTCCAAGTTATACAGCAGCCGGAAGCGGTTCTGACCAGGCAGGACGTGCCCGGCCACGGAACGGCTCCCTGTCCTGTTTGGGTGCTGCTTGAAGCCGTGCAGTTGCTTCCGCCGGGTCTGAGGTGATGTCTATGCTCCCCATGGAGTGGCAGGGCTGCACCCGGGGCTGCCAGGTCACCCCCCCACCTCAGAGCCAGCTGCGAAGGGCCCTCCGCCTCCCCCTTCTCCCCACCAAGGTCCTGGGGCTGCACAGGGCCTGCCCCTGCTGCTTTGGCTGTGAGGCGGGGTCTTGCTGTCACTGAACTGCTGGGCTGGGGGCTTGCGCCCCAGAGCTGGCCTGTGGGTGACCCCACAACGCCCGTCCCTGTGGCGGCCCCTCTCCCTGCCTGCTGCCCGGTGCGCCCTGCAATGCCGGGTCCCCAGATGAGAGCCGCTGCCCTTACCTGAGGGAAGTCGCTGCCCTTGGACAGGAAGCTGGGGGCGGAGGAGGCCGCGGCCCCGTAGCTGGTATTGGTGCAGGGCTGGCTGTCCAGGAAGGAGGTCGGGCTCGCGTACACACTGGGGGGAGACGGAGCAGTGACAGCTGGGCATGGCAGGGACGCGGGGGCGGCGCCCAATGCACACGGAGCCCCACTTTCATCCTGGGCCCCTCCGCCCTGCGCAGCCTCGACTGTCCCCGCCACAGGCTGGGCCAAGGGCTTCCCTCTCTTCCCACAGCCAGCTCGGCCTTGCTGTGCAGAGTCCCAAAGTCATCACTGGGAGCCCCAGCCCGAAAGGCGTGGGCTGGGGTCCCTTTGCCCCAGCCACCTAGGCTCAGCTTCATACATGGAGAGGCCAGGGGGAGGGGACAGTACCCTTTGGGGCCTTCAGCAGGCCCAGCTCCCAAGCTTTCGGGCTGTCATGGTCCAGGAAGGTCACACCCCTCCCCTCACTGGAGGACATTTCCAGCCCCCCACTCCAGTCTTCTAGAACCCCCTCTTGGCTCTGCCTGCAATGTTGGCAGGCTGTTTGCACAGGCTGCTGCTTCTGCCTGTGATTTCCCTGCTAGGAGTGTTCTCCCCCAGAAAACTCCTACACATCCATCAAAACCCAGTTCAATTGCTGCCTTGTACAGGAGAGACGTCTTCTGGTTTCTCTGTGGAAACACTTACTGGCTGTCACTGGAGAAGCCTGGGTACGATGGTATGGCCGGGTACGATGGTGTGGAGAAGCTGCTCCACCAAGGGCAGTGCAAGAGACCATTCTGGAACACAGGAGAATGGTGTCAGGATGGGCCAGTGAGGACATAGCCCTGGGAAAAGGAAGAGCTGCGGAGAAGAAGAGGTCTGCAAGGCCCGGGGGTGGGGTGGGGGAGTCGCAGGACCCTGAGGTGCCTCCTCTCCTGGTCTGGAGCAGGACCCCCAGGGCTGGCCTGGAATGCACACTTCTGAGGGTACCCTGACCTCCAGAGGAGAGGCCTCGGCAGCCTCACTGGCCATTGGGGGAGCACCCTAACCCAGGGTGGGGTGACCTGCGCTTTGGCTCTATTTGTTTTTGTTTTTGCCGTGCTGGGGGTGGCAGCCAGCAACTCTGCACTGAGCTACGCCCTCACCTCCTTTTCCAATTTCCTTTTGTTTTGTTTGTTGTCTGTGTGTGTGTGTGTGTGTGTGTGTGTGTGTGTTTCTTTTTTATCGGTACCGGGGATTAAACTCACGACCACACACTTGCAAGGCAGGCGCTTATGCCACTAAGCTATATCCCCAACCCCCTATTTCTTGTCTTTTTGAGACAGGCTCTCGCTATGTATGCAGTGTGGGCTGGCCCTGAGCTCACTTCGCAGGCCTGCTGGCCTGATCTCTGGTCCCCAGCCCCCTCGGCCTCCTGTGTAAACCACGGGGTCACAGGGGTCACAGAGCAGCTTGGGAAAGACGTCGACATCACTGAAAGCAGGAAAACCCAGACTCTAACCGCAGCAAGCACACAGGCTGCCACCCTTGGAAAGGCCGAAGTAACAATCCCGACACTACCAAGTGCTGGTGAAAATGCAGAAAACTCAGTCACTGACATGCTGCGGAGAGGAATGGAAAGTGTTACAGTCCCTGTGGAGAGCGGTTTGGCAGTTTTACCAGGCCTGGCATGGTGATACACACCCGTCACTCCAGCATTCAAAAGGCTGAGGCAGGAGGACTGCTGCAAGTTCAAAGCCAATCTAGACTACATAGTAAGTTCGAACTATATGATGAGACTCTGTCTCCAAACAAAATCCCACAAAACAAAACAAAGCAAATCCCAAAAACCTGTAACACTGGGGAGGCTGAGGCAGGAGGATCACTGGGAATTGGAGGCCAGACTGGGCTACATAATGAGTTCAAAATTAGCCTGAGTTGGGCATGGTGACCATGACTGTAATTCCTGCATTCGGGAGGCTGAGGCAGGAGGATCGTTGTGAGTTCGAGACCAGCCTGGGTTACAGAGAGTGAGCTCAAGGCCAGCCTGGACTGCACAGCAAGACCCTGTCTCAAAAACACAAAAACAGGGGCTGGGGATTTAGCACAGCGGTATAAGCGCCTGCCTTGCAAGCAGGCAGTCGTGGGTTCGATTTCCGGTACCGATAAAAAGGAAAAACACACACACACACACACAAGCAAACAAACAAAATCCAAATCCAAAAACTTTTTGAAGTCAGGTAATACTGCAAATGGAGAATTCCCCATGACTTCACATGTCAGGTCCCAGACAGAGAAAAAGATTCTATGAAATGATCTCCAGGTTGAGGGCTGGGATTTAGCTCAGTGGCATAAGCGCCTGCCTTGCAAGCAGGCAGTCGTGAGTTCGATCCCTGGTACCGATAAAAAACTTAAAAAAAAAAAAAAAAAAAAGAGCTGATCCCCAGGCCACATGCACAGATATACCTGACACACAAGGCACCTGGATCCCACCCCGGGGCACCGAGTTTCCTATACATGACAGTATTCTGAAATCTGAGAAAGCCTGAACCTCAACCTCTCTGGCCACAGCACTGTAACAGGGGGGTTGTGGCTTGGTACACACAGAAGCCGCTGGGCCTCCAGGGACAGCGCCGGAGACTGGAGCCCACTGGAAAGGGCCATACTGCTGCGATCCACCTCTACACCATTCTGGAAACAACGCGGTTTAAATTTGTGCTCTATTTTATTTTCAGCAGTTAAAGCTTTTTATTTTGGCCAGGATTGGTCCCACCCTCCTCTCATCCCAGCACTGGAGACGCTGAGGCAGGAGGATCGCCATAAGTTTCAAGCCAGCCTGGGCTACGTAGTGAGATCAAGCTGCAAAAAGCCAAAACACAAAACAAAACAAAAGAAGGGGCATCTTACGGAACCCTTGGGGTAACAGCAACACCCTCTACCTTAGCTGTGTCAAGGACAGCACCCTGAGCTGGGGTTCTGTGTCACCTCTTGTGTAAGAAGCAGCAGGCAGCAAGGTGTGACGGGGAACTCTGCATTCTCATGACTGTATGCGAATCTACAATAATCTCAGCATAAAAAGCTGGTGTGTGTGTTTGTCTTTCTGAGACAGCGTCTCACTATGCAGTTTAGGCTGGCCTGGAGCTCAATTTGGAGGTCTCGAACTCACAGTGATCCTCCTGCCTCAGCCTCCCAAGTGCTGGGACTACAGGCATGCGCTACCATGCCTAGCCAAAATAAAAAGTTTAACTGAAAACAAAATAAAGCACGAATTATTGAGGGACACAGGGAACACCTAAGGTCAAGGCAGGAGGACCACAGGGAGGGTCCCCTGGCACACCTGCCGGGCACGGTCTCCAAGAAGCCCCCAGGGCAGGCCTAGGAGGTGGGAGTTCAGGGACAGACAAAGCTGGACTGCCCAACCTCCTCCCTTGGTCTGGACCTCTGCTGGGGCTGCCAATCAGGGGCACTCAAGTTCCCTCCAATAGGAAAACAGGGCACAGCAGCCAATCAGAGCTTCCCACTCATAGCCAAAGGGGTGACTCCAAGGTGAGACAGCAGGCCTGAGGACGTGATTGGTCCAGAGATGGGCAGCCGGCCTTGGCTGGCCAATGAGAATCCACTGGCAAGCAGAGGGGGCGGTGCCTTACTTAGGGGACGAGGTCTGGACACAGGCACTGGCCCCAGTCATGGAGTCCATCCAGATACCTGTGATTTCCCCCTGAGGCAGAGGCTGTCCTCTGAGCAGCACAAAATGCCTACTCAGTCATCTGGGAGGCTGAGGCAGGAAGATGACAAGTTCAAGGCCAGCCCGGAGAACTCAGCAAGATAGCAAGATCATGGCTCAGGAAAACAAAAAGGCCAGGTGTGGTGGTGCACACATGTAACCCCAGCACTGGAGAGGCTGAGGCAGGAGGATCATCGTGAGTTCAGCCGGCTTGGGCCACATGAGCAAGTTCAAAGTCAGCCTCACGGACAATGTGAGACCTTGTCTCAAAAAAGGACAAAAAAAAAAAAAAGGGTACAGGGTCCCTGGCCGGTCTGTGGTGTGCCACACAGCCCAAAATTGGAGAACCTCCTGCAGGAGCCGATGCCAGAGGAGCCTCAGGGAATCGAGGCCTCCCTTCTTTCCTCGAGCTTGTATTTTTGTTTTGTTTTGTTTTTTTTTATCGGTACTGGGGATTGAACTCACAACTACACGCTTGCATGGCAGGCGCTTATGCCTCTGAGCTAAATCCCCAGCCCCTGGAGCTTGTTTTGTTTGTTTTTCTGGTTTTAGGGGATCGAACTCACAACCTCACACTTGCCAGGCCTGCACTGTGCTGCTGAGCTATATCCCTGGCTGGGTTTGCTTGTTTGAGAAAGGGTCTTCTTACATAGCCCAGGCTGTCCTTGAACTCACTGTGTAGCCCGGGGTGGCCTCCAACTCAAAGCAGCCCTCCTGCTCAGCCTCCCGAGGGCTGGGATTACAGCCTGCACCTTCACACCTGGGTAACCCAGCCGCGCCTGCTCAGTGCCTGTCTCACAAGTGGCTGTGGAGCTGGGTCCCCTCCTCAGCGGCTGCCAGCCCTCCTCCTGACCCAGGACTGCCATTTGGGAAACACCCCCGGGGACTAAACACGGGGGAGAGGAGAACAGAGCGCTATTTATAGCGGAGGAGAACTGGACTCTCCCCAGAGGCTGTGGTGGGGAAATAATTAAACACTCCAGCTGCGGACCAGGGAGGAACCGTCCAAGGATGAGGGGAGCTGGGGCAGGACGGGAGGTCAGAGAGGAGCCGGACACAGCCAAGCTGAACCGTGCCACGGCCCTGGACGCCGGCCAGGGCCTCGAGCTCCTGTTCCCCAAGGTTTGTGAGACGCCCATCCCCTTCCAGACTCTGCGGGTTGGGGTCTCCCAGCTCCACAGCTTAGGGACCCTGGCAGAGGGGCCGGGCGGCAGGGGGGTGGGGGGCAGGAGGAAGTGGCCGATGCTGCACCCGGGGCGTCCAGCAGGGAGCAGCCACGCTTGGCACCCGCTCCTGCACCACAGTGCCCGCCAGCCGACTGCCCTATCCCCCTGTCCCTGCTGCCCAGGGAAGGCAGGTCCCGAGCCCTCCTCCTCATGGGCCGCTGTGACAGGAGGGGGCCGGGCTCCGACCTCTAGGAGTTTGGTGACTTGTGACACTGTACTCAGTCCTGGGAACTCGGAAGAAGGGGTGGGGGTGCGGCTCACTGGAGGCGCGTGATTGGCACGCGTGAGGCCCAGGTTCCATCACCACCACCACTGCAGCCAACAACTCACAGATCACAGCACTCTGGGAGGCTGAGGCAGGCAGATAGCTTCACACTCAAGGCCAGCCTGGGCTACACAGTGACCACAAGGCCAGCTTGGGCTGGATACTGACATCCTGTCTCAAAAAGCCTAAGTAAATGATTAATAAATCAATTAACAAGGGCTGGGGATGTAGCTTAGTGCGAAGGTCCTGGATCCCACCCCAGGATGCTACCCCCCCCCCCCCGAAAAAGACACGAGCTCTAAGCTACAAAATGGAAGAAGCTTGGACACACATTAGTGACAACGGCCCACCTGCACAGGCTGTGGGGCTGCCTAATTCCAGTTGCGGCTCTGGGGAGAGAACCCGGGTACCAGAAAGATCTGTAGGTGCCAGGGGTGGGCGAGAAGACAGAATGGGGAGGATTTCAGGGCCCCCATGCGCCCCACAGCATCAAAACCCAGTCCGTGCTGAACACCAGGACCAGACCTGGAGCAAACTTGGCCTTGTTAACGAGGAGGTTGCGTCGCTGTGGGTAAATTAGTTGGACCGGCTGTGACCCAGGCTGTGGCGCAAGGAGGGGAGGCAGGAGGACAAGGGGAGCGCGGCTTTTCTGTGGGCCAAACGTGGCCTCAGAAATACTCCGCAGCGAGGTAACACGCGCCTGTGATCCCAGAACTTGGAGAGGCTGAGGCAGGAAGATCCCAGGTTTACACGCAGCCTGAGCAATTTAGAAACCAGCGAGACCTTGTCTTGAAATAAAACAAACCAACAGGCCAGGGATTTAGCTCAGCAGGCAGAAGCACTTGCCTGGCAAGCACTAGGTCCTGAGTTCAATCCCTGGTACCTAAAACAAACCAACAAATAAATGAAACTGAGTATGTAACTCAGTGTCAAGGCCCAGCGCCAGCAAAAAGTCAGCTACACTGAAGGTTTTCTTAAGTTTGTTTTGTTCTGGTGGCCCTGGGGATTGAGCCACCCAGCAAACCCCGAGCTGCACCTTCAGACTTTTTATGTATTTTATTTTGAGATACGCTCTTCTCTTGTTAAGTTGCCCGGGCTGGGCATGAACTTGCCACGCTCCTGCATCAGCCTCCACCATAGCTGGGGTCACAAGCCTGTGTCACCATGTCGGAAAGAAAAATACATTTTCAGTGCTCTACTCTGACCGCCCCCCAAAGTCCACTGGAGCAGGCAAGGTCAAGGTCGTGGTCAGGTTCTTCAGGGCAGTGTCCTCCGTAGAGGCCAACTTCCCAGCAGGGCGTTACCGCAGGGCGCAGGGCTCGGGGCCCGTTGGGCACTCACCTGCAGCGGGGGCGGGCTGTACAGGACGCCGGCGGGGGGGCGCTCGTGCTGTGGGTACTCCCCGTCCATGGCAAGCCCCACTGCAGGCATCAGGAGCGTCTATCTGGGCTTGGGGTTCCGTGCTGGTGGCGGCACTGGGGGTGGCATCATGCCCTGCAGGGAGAGACGTGGGTGTCTGAGGGCGTCCCTCCTGACCCACAGGCCCTGGGCCCCGTTCTGGTGCCCACGACTCCCTCCCTGCCTCTCGGCTCCGTGCTGGCCATGCAGGTGAACGTGACGTCGGGAGGGAAGGAGGCCCTGGAGCGGCGGCAGTGTCCGGCTGGCTGACCTTGGGCTCTGCCCGCCGAGGCCCAGAGGGAGGGTCCCTGAGCAGTGTCCCAGGGCGCGGGGGGGCTGGGCCGAGCCAGGCGCAGCTGGAACCCGTTTTGGGTTGGGGCTCACACTGTGCCCACTGGGACTGACAGCATCCTGCCTGGAGGCCTTACCAGCTGCAGCCCACACATGGCTGGATTCCCGTGGGTGACTTCGGACCCCGCCGGATCCCTGAGGCCCCGCCAGCCCTCCAGCCTCACCCCACGGCCCCTAGCTCTGGGGTCTGTGGGTGGCGGGCAGGCATGTGGGGAGGGCGGTGGCCGGGACATTAATCACTGTGACAGCAGGAAGGGGAGGTGCGGCCACCGCTCCCGGCCAAGCCCTGGAGTGTGGAAATCCTCGGGACTTCCAGTAATCACCGCACAGCCACACTCATGGGTGCTTGTGCAACCCCGGGGGAGGGGACAGCAGGCAGGAGCCTGGGGCCAGGCGCCTGCTGTGCTCTGCCCCATCCCCACCGCCAGCTGGGACCCCACAGGCCCAGAGCCCACAGCAGCAGTGCCTACGCTACCCTGCCCTGCCTTGGGGTCTCGGCCACCTCTCACTAACAGTCACACCCCACAGGACACCCTGCTAACACCTGAGCAAATGGGCTGATGGGACTGAAGGGGCAAGGCTCCTGGGGTGCAGCCCCTTCCTGCAGCACGGGGACTTCTCCAGCAAGTGCACCTCTCCAGCAAGTGCATGGGCCCCCGGGGACAGCCAGCCAGGAAACACCCCCCAGCAGGCCCCTCCCCACAGCCAGCCCTGTGCTGCTGACTTGGAAAGTGACACCCCACTCTGAAGGGGACAGCTGGGTGTGCTCCAGTGACCCCGGGGCGGTCCCGAGAGGGACCCCACTCGGCCTTGAGCCCACCCGTGCTAGGACTGTGCATCTGGCGGCTCTGAGCCCTACCCCATAGGGCCCCTGTCAGCAGCTCCAACAGCTCAGGCCCCAAAGTGGCAGGTGAGGACAGGGTGTCACCTGAGACCCTGCACAGGGTGCTCACAGTGACGCATGGGTGACGGCCAAATGGTGGACACGGCCCAGGCGCCCACAGAGGGACACACACAGGGGGCTTCAGTCACATGCTGGAATATTACTCTTCCAGGAAAAGCGTGTGCAATCCCAGAGTGTGAATGCACACAGAGGATGCGTCAGTGAGAGACGCCAGACACAGAGGACACAGCACGGCTCCGTGGACAGGAAATGTCCAGCACAGGCGATGCCAGACAGGAAGTGGCCTTGGGTTGCATTCCATGTCCCTTCCAGAGCAGCTGGGCTGCCCTCTCCTGGCCTCCGACCCCCAGGGCTCCCTGCTCTGCACTGCTCCGGGCACCCGGGTGCCCTCTGCTCAGCTCCACCTGCCACGGAGCCCTCAGGCCTCACCCACCGCCCCTGCTCTGAGGTCTGTGCTCCCTGGGTCCCTTTCCTGCAGACCTCTTGGTGCCCAAAGCCACGCTATATCCAGGGGGCCACTCTGCTGGGCCCAGAATGAGCCTGGTATGACAGCAGCCTGGGTGGTGGTGTGTGAAGTGTGACCCAGGCCCGCAGTCCCCTGTTGCCTATTTTTAGGTGTCCCTGGCTAGCTGTGGCACAGGCTGGTCACTGAGTCTCCGCCAAGAGAATGGGCCACACTTCACAGTCTCAGCTGACATCGAAGGCATGGCAGCTTCCGATGCACAGAAGCTCTGAGGTGACTCATCCAGTGGGAAGGGACAGTTGCAGGCCACAGCAAGGTGCTGAGACCGTGCATGGGCGGGCAGGGCCCCAGGGGAGACCAGGCCCTGGAAAGGGTCCCAGGACATGCCTGCCACCTGCCAGGCCTCAGCACAGGGCCACATGCTCAGGATAAGCGCAGTCAGCTCGGCCTCCCAGGTACACACACCTTGCCCAGGCAGGGTCTCTGCCAGGACCAGGGCTGGGCAGGAGGCAGCTTCCCAATGCGGGGAGCCCCTGTGGCCCCCTTCTCCAGCCCCAGATGGGCACCACAGCCCCCTTCTTTCTCCTCCTCCCTGCCTTCCTCCTGCGTCCTGGGGACTGAACCCAGGGCCTCTGGACTGAGCTATGGCCCCTGGCTTTTTACTTTAGCTTTCATTCTTCCTGTCTCCTTCCTTGTTTTTATTTATTTATTTTGAGGACAGGGTCTTGCTAATAATTCAAGACTGACCTTAACCTCACTAGGTACCTCACTGTGACAGGCTACCATGCCTGGCTTGGAGCCAATCATATGGTGCAACAGTGTCCTTTCACCTGCTGTGGCTCCTGCCTCAGCCCCCCAAGTGCTGGGATTACAGGCGTGGGCCACCATGCCCGGTTTTGTTTTTTTTTAATCGGCACCAGGGATTGAACTCACAACAGTGCGCTTGCAAGGCAGGTGCTTGTGCTGCTGAGCTAAATCCCCAGCCCCCCTGGTTTTAATTATTTTGAGACACAGTCTTGTAAAGTTGTCCAGGCTGGGCACAACCTTGCGATCCTCCTGCCTCAGCCTCCAACGCACTTCCCTGGTATTACACGCCTGTACCACCACATCTGGCCCTTTCTTCCTCTGGTGCTGGGGATGGCCCTGGAAAGTGCCTGTCACTGAGTCATGCTCCGCACTCCTGTCCTGGCACCGGCAGGGACAGAGGCCCTGGGACTCCGAGGACCCTTCCAGACCACGTTCCACAGCATAAGCCCCAGTGGGCAGAGCAGCTGCAGTGACAGGTGTGCAGAGTCTGCTGTGTGGACCTTGGGGACCTCAGGGCCTGGAGGTCACCCCTGGGCCACGAATTCCCTTCTCTATGGTCCCCACCAGCGGGCGTCAGGTGGCCAACATCCTGGGATCCACCTGAGAAGTTCCCGGGGAGCCACACAGCTGGGCAAGATGCCGCAGGCCTGGGGATGCAGGGCAGGTACAGCCTGCACTGTTCGACAGGGAAGGGACACCTCAGGCCTCAGCGTGCCCTGTCTTGTGGGAAGAGCCCTGCTGTCCCTCCACAAAGAGATAGGGGTCAAGGAGGCCCCCTCAGTGCATCCTGGACTCCCATGAGGGCCCGCGGCCTGGGGCCCACCTGGCAAGGCTCTGCCCCCAGCACGGGACACAAACTCAGGCTGTCATGAGAGCTTCAGCCCCCAGGCTGGGCGGAGAGGAGGGGCTGAGGCTGGTGGAACGGGCTGAGATAGGTTGGCAAGGGTCAGGAGCACCCTTTCCTGGCAGATGGCAGCCACCAGACCTGACTATGGCAGCTGTGGCTCCAGGCCCAGTGGCTTTGCCCTGCCCAGCTGGGAGGCCCCCCCATCCTCCTGGTCCCACATCTCACCCAGGTGCCTATGACCCCAGGTCAGCCACAGCATCCAGCTTGGGGTCCCAGAACTCACTGCTGGGTTCCTAAAGGACAACAGCACCGCCCCACGCAGTCACCAGGCTGGGCTTTAATTTGAGATCCTTTGCCTCGTCCTGCCATGACTGGCTCCAGAGATCTGCGGTGGCTTTAACAGATGAAGCCACTGGAACAGTTGCATGTGTTCCTGTGATTTGCTAGGTGGACCAGCGCCCCCGGGGGGCAGGACAGATGGGGGACAGGACAGACGGCGGTCAGGAGGGATCCTTCCAGAAAGCTTAGGAGCACAGTCCTCAAAATACAGCCCCCGGGCAGGTCCCATCTGCCGAGACCAGGGCACAGCCAGGTGTTGAGGCTACAGCGGGCGGTCGGACACGGTCACACGATACGTAAGGCTGCAAGCCAGGCATGGTGGCCCGTCATCGGGCACTATCGGGGACTGAGGCAGGAGGATCGAAGGTTCTAATACAAGCTAGGTGACTCTGATTTAGCCAGAGCCTGCCTCAAATAAAGAGTAGCACAGGCTGGGAAGGGAGCCTGGCTTCCACCCGCAGGACAGAAGGAAAAAGAGTTCTCAAGTTCGTAGGGGCTGAGGGTTTAGCTCAGCGGCATAAGCACCTGCCTTGCACAAGCAGGCAGTAGTGAGTTCAATCCCTGGTACCGATAAAAACGAAAAAGACCAAAAAAAAAAAAAGAGTTCTCAAGTTCATTGCCAAGCTCACCTGGGGGCGGTTCATGAGTGATCAGGAAACGGCCACACCTCGCCTCAGGGTAAAACCCTACCACTCTCCTCCTGCAAGGCCTGGGGACAGCCTGCGGGGGACCAGGGGCACCCTGCGGGCACACTCCCTGTTAGCTCCCCTGCATTAGCTGGCTGCGCTGGGCTGGGCTGGGCTGGACTGAACAAACGTGGCCGTCCTGTCCCAACACCAGGCCAGGCTCACACTGCTGGCCAGCGGCTCCCTCACCCTGCCCCCTGCAGTGGAGTCCTGCAGGGGTACGGTATGGGGGCTGGGCCCCCCGGGTGGCCCTTCTAAACAGCTCTTTCTGCTTGTTCCCCTGGGGAACTGGAGATTAAACCCAAGGCTTCTGCACTAAGCTGCAGCCCCCACCTTTTTTTAAAGTGTTAAGACAGGGTCTTGCAAAATTGTTCAGGCTGGGGCTCAAATGTGCCAACCTCCTGCCTCCGTCTCTGGGGGTGCTGTGATGACAGGCCCGTGCCACTACACGCGGGCTCCTCTCTGCGGAGCTGTAGATAGAATGCAGGGCTCTGTGCTGCTAGGTGAGTGCTCCCCACAGAACTGCACCCCAGCCCTCTTCCTTCTGAGCCACACCGAGCATGACAGAAGCTGGGTGCAGAGGTGCACACCTACAATCCCAGCACTGAGAAAGCTGACGCAGAGTGGCTACCACAAGTTCTAGGACAGCCCAAACTATGTAGAGCTCAAGGTCAACCCGGACTACAAATTAGACCCTGTCTCAAAAAAAAAAAGTAAAAGGAAAGAAATCTCAGCACTCAGGAGGCTGAGGCAGGAGGATCACTTCAAGATCAAAGCTAACCTGTCTCAAAAACAACACAACATCAAATATGAACTAAAAAACAACACACCATACGTAATATCCCTTTTTGGTACCAGGGATCGAACTCACGACTGCGCACTTGCAAAGCAGGCACTTATACCGCTGAGCTAAATCCCCAGCCCCCATATGTAATATTCTTGAGGCTCTAGCTTCACCCCTGGCATGCTGAACCCTGTGGTGCGGGCCTTTAGTCTTGGCCACTGGGGAGGCTGAAACAGGAGGCTCCCTACGTGGGGTATAGCTCAGTGTCAAAGCAATGGGTTCCGTCCTCCACGCCTCCTCCCCAGAGTCTGAAATCCTGCAGCTCCCGCCTGCCTCTAACCCTGGGGTCCAGCATTTCACTGTCCTGTGTGTCCCGGGGCCGCCCATGTAGGACAGGCCCTGGGACAGGGAGCTGGCAGTAAAGCTACTGCATCCCTGTGCACTGACTCGACAGCCACAAGGTCCCCCGGCAGGTGAGTGCAGCAAGGTCTCCAGGCCACACTGTCCCGCCTGCCGAGCCTCCACCCCGCACATGGCCAGCCGAGCCCAGGTCCCAGCTTCCCCGGCTTCTCCAGCCCGGCCTCTCCAGCCCGGCCAGGGCTGACGCACACTGTGTGACCCGCCCATCTCCAATCCTGAGGGATCCCAAGCTCACCCCCGAGCTGGATGAGACAGTCAGGGAATCTGTTGGGAGCCACCACATTGCCGAGCCGCCGCATATAGCGATCATGCGGCCTGTGGTAAAGAGTAAAGCCTGAGTTAGATTACCCCTCCCATCGAGCACGTTAGTTTCCTGCTTACCGCGTAAACAACCCGCTCAATAATATGTTAGCCAATCAGCTTGCCTTGCTTACTTTAACATGATTGGACACTGTATCCGTATATATACTGGTGCCACCCCTGGGGGGAAGTAGAAGCCCGGAAGGAGCTGCGGAGAGCGGACCGGTAGAGGCTTCGGAGCGAAGCCCGAAAGGAGCCGCGGAGAGCGGACCGGTAGAGGCTTCGGAGCGAAGCACGGAAGGAGCCGCGGGGAGCGGACCAGAGGAGGCTTCGGCTGGGAGCGATCCCAGGGCAGGCTGTACGGAGAGAAAATAAAAGAAAAGGTTGTCCACTGCCAGACTTTGTCGTGTGTCCTTCCTGCCGGCCGGGAGCGACATCGACAGGAATCAACCAGGTTGGGGCCACTCTGACCCTCACCATGCCATCCCAGGGTTCCTCGACACCGGGTGAGCCAGAGGCCCAGGACGGGACCCCAGATCTGCCCAACCCTACCAGCACCCTCCATCCATCCTGGCGCCCAAAGGCTCGGGGCTGAGGTACAGCTGCAGGGCCCCACAGGCACCCCACAGACACGGGGACACGTGAGGCCAGACCCAGAGGTTCCCATGAGGAAGGGGACATGGGAGAGCAGGGAGCAATGGGGTGACGAATCAGCATCCCCAAACACGCCCACCGGATTTGATAGAAATTCATGACAGCAAAAGACACGGCCACGCGTCCCCCCCCAACTCCCTCCTCTGCTTCCCAAGGCCCGCAGCAGCCCCAGAAATCCCTTGCACACCCCCAGCTGCAGTGTCCCAGATGCCTCGATGTCCCAAATCCCTTCAGAGCCTTCAGCTCTCTCGGCCTTTCTGACCTCAGGAAAGAGCCAGAAGTCACGTAGTGTCAGACCCGGTTTCCAGGGAAGGGGACACACAATCCTGGGAGCTCAGGTCCACAGTGTCTTCAATTGAGGCTGGGGTGCCTGCACCCCGGGAGCTGGAAGAGCCGCTGGGCCCTCCCCAACCCGAGCCCCATATTCTGGGCTCCTGACCACGACTGGACCTTTCTTGCTGTTTTTTCAAGACAGGGTCCAGGCTGCCCCTGAGCTCACCATGTAGCCTGGACAGGCCTCAAACTCAGGGAGATCCTCCTGCCTCAGCTTGCCCTCCTGGGATCACAAGTGTGAGAACTCACGCCCTGCTTCGTGATAGGATAAATTCCTGCTCCCCAGCAGCCCTGCCTGGGGTGACTGCAGGCCCAGGAAACTCCTGGAGGGCCCCAAGCTCCAGCATGAGCCAGCCCCGACCTTTGGCTAGCCCTCTTAGGAGGCTAAGATGGGGTCATTCTATGACCCTGGGCTTCCAGAGTCCTGAGACAGCGTCTGGAACCCAGTCACCTGGATGCCAACGCGGGGCAGAGGCCACTGCGCCTGACCTCTGGCATGCACAGTCCAGGCACACGCACACAAGAGCCAGCGCCCAGCGCCCAAGCCTGGAACCTCACAAGCAGCCCAGGCGGAGGCCCTTCCGTGGAGGATGAGGAAGAGGCAGGCTTGGGGAGGCACGCAGGAGGCTGAGGACAGGGCTGTTTCAGAGTTTTATTTTTGGTGCTGGGATTGAACAAAGGGCCTTCATCCTGAGCTATGTCCTCAGCTCTCTGTGTTCTTCATTACTGTGACCCATGTTTTGCTCAGTTGTGCAGGTTGGGCTGGGAAGCCGTGATCCTCCTGCCTCAGCGTCCCAGAGCGCAGGGCGGACAGAGAGGGGGAGGCTGTGCACACCTGGCTCGGGCTTGTCCCCTGAGTTCCCAGTGCCTCCCTTGCTCTCCCCTGGGGAGGCGCGGTGGCCTCAGCTGGAATGATTCCCCTCGAGGGAAGGCGCAGATGAACAGCCTTTCCTGGGGGCTCACAGGGTCCCCGCAAGGTGTCGCACACTGCAGCCTGATTTCCAGAAGCATTCGCCAGCCCTGCCTCCGAGACCTGCTAGGGACAGTGCCCACAGCAAAGCACAAGAGACAGCGAGCAGGGTCGGGGGGTCGGGACGGGGGCCCTTGCTCAGGGGCGCCAACCTAGCAGCCTCACAGCGGGCCGCACAGTGCAGGCTGGACCAAGTGCGGGCTCAGTCCGCTCAGCATGGGGCCGGACCAAGCCTTGGCCAGGGGACTCCTCTCGGCCCCCCACCTGATCTGGTCCCCGAAGCAGCAGCTGCATGTGGGCAGAAACCCGCCAGAGGACAGCGGTGAAGGGCCATCGTCCTCAGAATGGGGGGGGATTACGAAATGGGAGCCCTCGCCACCGAGTGTGGGGCAGGCTCGAGTCCTGAGCCCCTGGTACCCGGGAGGCTGGCAGCAGGAGGAAGACAGAGCCGTCGAGGCGTGAGAACGAGCCCTCAGCAGTCGCAGGGAGGCACATGCCTGTCACCCCTGCACTTGGAGGCTGAGGCAAGAGGGCCGCTGTGAGTTTAAGGCCAGCCTGGGCTACAAAGGAAGGAGGCACTGACTCAAAAAATAGAATAAAAAAAGGACTTCAGACCCACTCACACCCAGTGGGTGCAAGGGAGCCAGCCTCGCTGGGCATGGTGACGCATCTGTCATTCCACACTCCAGGAGGCTGAGGCAGGAGACGGCAAGTCAGAGCCCAGCCTGGGTAGCTTAGCAAGACGGTCTCAAATTGAATGAACTAAACAGCGCGGAGGGCGCAGCTCAGTGCAAAGGCCCGGCTCCCACCCCACACAGCACACAGCTCAGTGCAAAGGCCCGGCTTCCACCCTACACAGCTCAGTGCAAAGGCCCGGCTCCCACCCCACACAGCACACAGCTCAGTGCAAAGGCCCGGCTCCCACCCCACACAGCACACAGCTCAGTGCAAAGGCCCGGCTCCCACCCCACACAGCACACAGCTCAGTGCAAAGGCCCGGCTCCCACCCCACACAGCACACAGCTCAGTGCAAAGGCCCGGCTCCCACCCCACACAGCACACAGCTCAGTGCAAAGGCCCGGCTCCCACCCCACACAGCACACAGCTCAGTGCAAAGGCCCGGCTCCCACCCCACACAGCACACAGCTCAGTGCAAAGGCCCGGCTCCCACCCCACACAGCACACAGCTCAGTGCAAAGGCCCGGCTCCCACCCCACACAGCACACAGCTCAGTGCAAAGGCCCGGCTCCCACCCCACACAGCACACAGCTCAGTGCAAAGGCCCGGCTCCCACCCCACACAGCACACAGAACAAGCAAAGCAAAGCACCTGACACTGAGCCCGGCCCTCGCTCAGCAGATGCTGAGCCCTCTCCCCCTCCCCCCCAGGGGAGACCCTGGGTCACTGGGACTGCCAGGCCCTGCCCACAGGGCCCACACGGAGGGGCACTATGCTGTCCTCATCTCCCTCCTCACGCAGAGGCGCAGCCCACAGCAGGGTCCCGGGGAAGCGGCCCCTTCTCGGGGTGACACAGACAAGGACACAGGTGATACTCAACCAGCCTCGGAGCATGCGGGCAACCTCCTACCTGAGCCTCTCCTGGAACCCCTCTTCAGAGTCCCCTGTGCCCTGGGAGGAATCAGAGAATGGGGTGTCTCCGCCAGGAGCCTCAAAGCACCCCGGCGCCAGCCATGTGACTGCATGTAGGGAAATTGAGGCTTCTGAGTCCCCAGCTGAGCGAAAGCCCAGGGATGGGGTCAGGAAGGGAGCGCCCCCATACCCACTATAGGAGCTGAGGGTAGGGAGGCCTGCTCGGGCGCACGTGACGTGACGGGAGGGGACAGCAGGCCTCCTGCCCTGGAATGCGGCCCGGTTTCCAGATGGGCTGGTTTTTCAAGAGCCACCATCGGTCTGGGCTGGGGGTGGCAGCCCCTGGCTCAGAGTGGGTGATTCCTGGCCCCCAGTGCCTGGCCCCCAGTGCTGGGCACTTTCCCAGGGTTTCTGAGCAACATGGGCTCTGCCACCTGGCTCTGACCGCGCCCTGGAGCACCCCGGGTCCATTCGGAAAGCCCCTTCATCCACTTGGGGATTCAGGGGGCCTGAGCTTGTGGGGAGGAGGCAGTCATTCTAAAATCTGAGGAGCACTCCCAAAAACGCTCCTGGCTGGCTCACCTAGACCTGAGCTACACAGAGAGGCACTGAACTGTGACCCGGCAAGCCGGGGGCAGCAGAGTCAGACACCCGACTTCCAAGGCTATCTGGACACTGAGCAGAGCCCCCTGCCCCCCACAGCAGGCTCTACTGCTCACCTCCAGCCAGATCCGGACACCCCACACAACACGGTGACTGCGGCCCTGACCCCCAAGGCAGGGACTGTCTCTCCAGCTGGCAGCAAGGGACTGGTGGCCGCACCCAGCAGCCATGAGTCAGTCCATAAATGTTTACTGCCCACCCAGACCCTCGGCCCTTGGGGGTGGAGACTCCCTGGAGAGCGGGTGACCTGCCCGCTGGAGTCAGGGCACATCACTGTCACTTTCGAAACTCATCCATATCAGGGATCCAAGCCCATACTGCCGGTTTCGGTTTCACTTAGGGAGCTGTTCCTGCTCGGGTCGGTCCGCTGGCTCCAGGACCGTCGGCCTACGCCTGGGTCACCAGGCCCATGGCAAGGTTTAGGAGACACCTGCCAAGACCCTGTCCTTCCCTCCTGGGGACGTGGGCTCTGCAGTGGTTGTAGGGTCTCCATTTAGGACCCAGGCAGAAGGCGCCTGCCGAAACCTTGAGCCACAAAACACCAACTGGGCAGGGTGTGGTAGCACACATGTGTCATCCCAGAACTCCAAGAGGCTGAGGCAGGAGGACTGCAGCAAGTTCGAGACCAGCCTGGGCTACACAGTGAGTTCAAGGCCAGCCCTAGCTACAGAGTGAGACCCTGTCTCAAAAGACAAAAACCAAACAACAAACAAAAAACCAAAGACCCACTGTGCAACAGGACCCTCACCCCACTTATCCATCCGTCTGCCGCCAGCCCTCGGCTCTGCGGGGTGGGTGCCTGCACACAACGGGGACAAAGATCACCTTCCCACAGCCAGTGCCTCCCCAGGCCCCACACAGCAGAGGGCATCCCCACCCAGCTGTCCCCAGAGGCTCCACAGGACCAGGAGCTTGTGGTCACCGCACGCACTCAGGTCACCTCCCTGTCCCCTGGCACAGGTATGACTCTGGCCTCCAAAAGGCCTGCCATCCAGAGCCCATTCACCAGAAGTCCAGACCACCCGCCCAGAGCCGGTCCTCCTGTCACAAAGCAGCACTGAGAGGACCGGGAGGTGGCAGTCACACCAGCAGAGACCTTGAGGAAGTCCGTTCTCCAATCCATCAGGCCCAGGCTTAGGGCTCACAGTAAGGAGGGCAGGGGGAGTTACTGGGCAGGCCAAGGCAGCACCCAGCATCTAGCCACGTCCTGTCCAATCACAGCCCTGCCCACCAGGGATCCCACAGACACGGGCACAGGTGACACACACAGAGGGGGGTGTGCACAGTACCTGCACACGCCCACAGTGGCCCAGATGCCAAACACACTCATACCCCTGGCGCTCATGTGCTTGCACACACACCCATGCGTACACATGTGTTCTTACCATGAGCACACCAACACACACGCACATACCTGGGGCTGGGTCAGTGCTGTGGGGTGTGGGGGCTCCTCCGCACACCCCACCGTGTCAACCCCAACCAGGATGTTGACTTCAGATTCTGCTACACCCCTCCCCACCCCACCCGCAAGGGGGCGGCCCCCAGGGTCACAGCTGCCTCTTTACTAGGCCCGATCTTCTACCCCATCAGCATTTCCTGCCAGGGCCCCCCTCCAGGGGGTGTGTCTGGGACACCATTGGAACTGAGCTGGTCACACCTGGGAATGGGACGGGACCGCAGGTAGGAGAAGGGCCTGAAGGCTGTGTCTTGACACCCTGCGCCTCAGTGTCCCCACCAGGGTAGGGGGCAGAGTTGGCCCAGCGATGCATGGTGGCAGCGTTCAGGACATGGACCCCTGCTCACACCTGTGACCCACTGGACTTCAAAACCCACTGAGATTCCTCCTAGAAAAGCCTCCCAGTGCCCCTGGGGGACCCAGCCCTTCTCCCTGGGGAGGACACGCAGGCCTCACACCTGCAGTCCCCAGGGGCTGGGAGACCTGCTCCATGCCTCCACTGCCAGGGGGCCTGGGACCGCCCCCACCCCCGGGGGGGTCTGAAAGGCAGCTCCCCAGCTCTGGGGCCTCCCCTGGGAAAATCCAGGACCACCATGACAACCAGGAAGGCTGGGAGAACCAGAAAGGGGGGTGCCCACTGGGGAAGAAAGGGTGGGGACACTGGCAATGTGGGGTGCGGGCTACTCTCTGTCACTCTCTGGGTTTGTTTGGATTTTTGGTTTGTTTTTGGTTTTTTGAGACAGGGCTTCACTCTGCAGTTCAGGCTGCCCTTGGGCTCACTGTGTCACCCAGGCTGGTCTCAAACTCACAGTGATCCTCCTGCCTCAGCCTCCCGAGTGCTGGGATGACAAACGTGCGCCACCACGCCCAGCTCCCTGCCACTCTTTCGCAAGTCCTCTGGAGAAGTCCACAGCTGACCAACACCCAGGAGCCAGCACAGCTGCAAACAGCTCAAAACACCCACTCTCACCGCCAGAAGCGCCACCCCTGGGAATTTCTCCCGAGTTCAATTCCTGTCACCAGCAGAGCCCTAGGGCTCCAGAACTCCCCCAGGTGCCAGGCTCCTGTCCTGCCTGTCACCTCACCGGACAGCAGGCTCATGAGACTCCTCAGGCACCCCTTGTCACACTGGACAACATTCACCACCACCCCAAACTGCCAACAGGGCTCCCGCAGCTGGCTCCAGGGCCAGGCACCACGGCCCACCACTGGCGGGGTGCAGAAGGCGGCACTGATCATTCCCGGGCAGGAAATGCATTCCTGAGCAGGTGTGACCCACTGGCATTCCGGGAAGCGGAGTCCGGGGATGTCCCGGCGGCAGAGGCGCAGTTTACACGCTCAATTTTTCTTTTAACCTAACAAAATGTTAATCACTTCATCAGGGAGACTGCCCCCAGCCCAGGCGCCGGAGGGCTCCGGGGCCCCACACCCCCAGGCCGGTCTTGGCGCCTTCAAGCCCCACTGGCCTCCTGCCCAGGTCCTGGAGTGCTGGAGAGAGCTTTAACAGAGCAGGACGCTCCTGGGGGCGCTCCTCACCCCAGCGAGACCTCTGTCCCCATCCACCTCACCAGTCCTTGGGGTGCCTGCGGTTCCAAGCCCCTCAGGCTCAGCGCTCCCACACCACCGGCGGGACTGACCCCGTGAGGACGCCCGGGGGTCGGCTATGCCCAGAGCCTGCTTTCCAAAGCAGGGGGGACCGACCCCCAGCGGAGGGAGTCCCCAGAGCTGAGGGCCAAGAATGTCGCGTGCAACGGGGTTAGGGGTGGAGCGAAAGGGGTCCCAGATCCCCGAAAAATCTGGGGTCCAGGATGGGAGATATCTGGGGTCGCCCAGGGCCAAGGGGCAGCAGAGACGCAAGGTCCGGGGTTCCCAGGGGGGAGACGTCAAGAGATCACAGAGTTTCACGAGTTCAAGGGGTCACCGGGGGACTCCCGGGGTTACCCGGGACCTGGGGTCAAGGGTCTCCGGAAAAGGAAAGCTCGGGGTTCAACACGGATCGCGGCACCGCGAAGCCGGAAGAAGGGCGCTCGGGGGGCTTGTGGGGCGGCTCCGGGCGGGAGTGCCGCTGCCCTTGCCCCGCGGACCCCGGAACCCCGGCCCCGAAGGGGCGCACGAGGCCCCTCGCCACGGGCCGGCCGCCGCAGCGCAGGTGCTCGGTCTGCAGCGGGAGATCGGGCCGGACGCCTCACCTCGGAGCCGGGTGCGGCCGGACGCGAAGCTCTCGACGCCTCAGTTTCTCCGAGCCTCTCCGTGGCCGCCGCTCACTTCCGGGTTTCGGGCGCCATCTTGGGGGCCCCGCGCACTTCCGGTCACGCTGTGGGGGCGGGGCTGATTTAAATAAGCGTGGGCGGTGGGCGTGGCTTGTGGTGGACCCAGGATGCCAGTCCCCAGCTGCTCGGGACTGGACACCTTGGTTCCTCTCAGCCTCTCCAGCCTTAGATATTTTTTTCAACACCCAGGTGAACTCAACGTTGGTTTGCTGTGCACCAGGGCTCCGTCCCCAGCCTCCTCAGGGCCTTTGCACACGCTGAGCTCTCCGCTCGCAGCCTATGTTTCTCTACCTCTCTTGCCTCCTCTGCAGTAATTCTAACATTCACCGGCAATGTCTCCTAAGGAATACGGACTAAGGTCCAGCCAGCATGGTGATGCATATGGGGGCCCAAGGGTTACCCCAAAAAAGCAAGTTCCTTTCAGGCACAGTGAGGACCCCTCTATGTTTCCCCTCAGAGGCTTCTAGCAGCCAGATGAAAACTGTCCAGATTTGCCTGTGCAAGGAAAGAGATGAGACCTGGCCATGAGCAAAGCCCAGGAACACACAACTCTCAAGACCCCATGAAAAATGAAAGCACAGAAACCTGAATGCAAAAATTATTAAGAATTGCCCACCACACACCAGTCATCCAGCTACTCAGGAAGCTGAGGCAGGAGGATCTCAAGTTCAAGGCCAGCTTGGACCTGGTGGGCCAGGCTGGTGCAGACACCCTCTTTGCAGCCTGGTGTCAGAGATGACTACACAGTCACCTGGACCCAGCTCACCATCAGCAGACACCTCCTCACCCCATTCCAACCTTGAAGTTGGAGTTTACTTATCTATGGCCTCGGTCAGTTTGTTTGTTTTTCACTTGGTGAACTTGGAGATGCATCTCTGTGGCAGGCCTCAGGCTGAGAAAATTGCTGCCCAGAGAGAGCTCAGTTCTCTGAGCCAGGATCAGACACTGGCACCATGGTACTTAGAGTCCAAGAGGTGTGAGGTTTCTGCCTAGCACATCCTGCATAGCTGCATGGTACAGAGGATAATGAAGCTGGGGTTTTGAAATTCAAGTAGGAGTTTGCCAGATAGACAGGGATCAGAACAGCATGGGCAAAGTAAAAGCTGTTCAGAGACCTAGTCTGACACAGAACTAGCAGATAGAATTAACTAAGGGTTTCCTGTAACCAAACCTGAAGGGACAAAGGGGCAGATGGGTAAACTGAGGCCCAAAGGGGCAAAGTGATTTATCCAGAATAAGTGGCCCTTTGGCATGCTATTTGGGGCAATTGGGATTGCAATCCTGACTCTGAAGTTATTTTACTTTTTCTTAATTTTCTTTATTTTTTTTTGAGGACGGGGTCACTAATCCAACCCAGGGCCAGGTGCACACTACACTGAGACAGAACTTGGTGCCTGGAGTCACACTGAGTTCGAGCCACCCAGGTTCAGAAGGGCAGGAGGTTCCCAGTCTCTTTTTTTCCTATTTTCTCCCACAAGTGACCCACATGGCCCCTTAACCCAAAATTTAAAAAGTGCCAACCAGTGGCCCATGCCTGTCATCCCGGCTTCTGAAGGGCCCAAGGTAGGAGGATCTCAAGTATGAGGCCAGCTTAAGCAATTTAGTGAGACTGTGCTTCAACATTAAAAAAAAAAGCGCTGGAGAAGTGGGCATGATGGCACATGCCTGTCATCCCAGCACTCGGGAGGCTGAGGCAGGAGGATCCTTGTGAGTTCAAGACCAGCCTGGGCTACAAAGTGAGCTAAAGGCCAGCCTGGACTGTACAGTGAGATGTTGTCACAAAAAGACAAAAAAAAAAAAAAAAAGCAGGCTGGTGGCAAACACTTCCTAACATGTGAGCGACCTTGGGTTCTGTCCCCAGCACTGCCAGAATGAAACCAGGGGCAAAGCAGAGCTCTGGGGTCCTCTGCCCAGACACTGGGCTGTGGTCCCACGGTGGCCCTGAGACAAGAACTGGTATTACCTGCCTTCCACAGGCAAGCAAACCAAGGCACGGGACTGTCCTGTGTGTGGCCAAAGGTCACCAGAAAACCTGACAGAAGGCCCAGACTCAGCTTGTACCACGTCTGCCCCGGCAAACCGAGCAGCTGTCTCGGGTCGTTTCTGCCTGAAAGGAGGCCATTTGCCGGGGCCAGGCTGGGCCGAGGTGGCTCAGCACACAGGAATGTGCCAAGACCCGGGGCATCTCGGGAATTAGTCACATTCGGGGATTTCCAAGGAATCACAAGAGGTGGCTCAGGAGAGGAGCGGGGACTCAGCTCAGAGCTCTGGGTGTGGCGCTCCTGGCTGTGTGACCCCAGGGAAGTTAGATCACCGCTCTTTGCTGCCGCCCCCCCCCATAAGGTGCACCCAGGAGGGCTTACAGTGTCTACCCGCGCGATTGTGAGATTTGCACATAAACCATCCCTGCTTATTCCCCTCCCCGTTTTTTTCTTTTCTGCAATTCTAAAGATCAAATTCGGGATCTCCTGCGTGCTAGGGAAGTGTTCACCAGTGAGCTGTACCCCACCCTTGCCTTTTATTGTTTTATTTTGACAAGAGTCTTGCTAAATTACCTAATGCAGCCTCACTCTCAAGATGATCTTCCTGCCTCAGCCTCCCAAGTAGCTGGGATGAGGAGCCAGCGCTGCCTCAGCCTACCCCAGCCTTTCTTAAAAACCTCAAACAGCAGAAGACTCCAGAAAGAAGCCTGTGGGTCAGGAGATTCTCAGGCCCTCAGCCTCCCCACCCCAGCCTCAGTTTCCCCTCTCCTCCGCCCAGCTCATGGTGAGGAGAGGCAGGGAGAGCGGGGTCCCGGACAGGTGAGGAGGGGCAGGTGCCCCTGGCCGGCCCGGCCCAGTGGGAGCGGCGGGACTGGACTCAACTTCCTGTTTCTGTACCACCTGGAAAGTCCCGGCGATCCCGGCAGCCACGGGCACCCGTCCTGCCCGCCACCCCAGCCACTTCTGCTTTCCATGCTGCTTCCTCTCAGCTGGGCCTGGTCCTGCCCCCCGCACCTGCCTGTCATGCATGCGGGAAACTGAGGCAGGAGCAGCTATGCACTGCTATGCCCCCGCTTCCCTCCACCCCACACTATCTCTGTCGCTGCAGGCCTGTTTCCCAGCATCCCTCGCTCTCTGCCTCTCTCTGTTTCCCAGCATCCCTCGCTCTCTGCCTCTGGCTCCTTATCTCTGTTCTCTGGCTTTGTTTTGGTTTTTGAGACAGGGTCTCTTTTGTAGCTCAGGCTGTCTGTAAACTCCCTCTATGGCCCAGACTGGTCTCCAGCTCACAGCGATCCTCCTGCCTCAGCCTCCCCAGTGTTGGAATGACAGGCGTGGGCCAGGGCACCTGATTCCATTGCCTCTTTGTCTCTCACCCTCTCTGTCTCTCTCCATCTCTCTCTGCGACCCTCCCCTGTGAGTCCACGCCCTGGGCCTGGCACCGTTTCTGCCTGTGGCTCCCTTCTTCATCCAGTAGCCCCTAGGCTCTGGGCTGGGCCTTCAGTGCCTACACAATGTCAGGGAGCTGTGAACCCGCCAGACGGGTTTGAATCTGGAGGCCTGGGCCTTCGACCTCTGCCCTGGGCACACACAAAGGCCCCCGAGGCTCAGAAACACAGCCAGGGGCATGTGCAGGGCCGATGAGGGGACGGTGGTATAGCGGGGCTCCACCCTGGGCAACTGGGAGCCATGGAAGGTTACAGAGCATCAGGGTGGCACAGTTGGGTGGAACCAGTGGCCCCTCGTCTGCCATCATGTGCTGGAGGGGGTGCCTGAGCCGCTGCCCCTCAGATAGAGAAAGGAGGTGACCTTGGAGGGTCATCTGGGCTGGTCTGCACTGAGTTCGGAGCAAAGACCCCAGTGTAGTGGTAAGCACCTGTCATCCCAGGACTCTGGGAGGCTGAGGCAGGAGGATGCCAAGTTCCAGTCCAGCCAAGACAATTTCTTTCTTTCTTTTTCGTACTGGGGATTGAACTCACAAATCCCCAGCCCTCAGCCCTCAGCCTGGGTAATTTAAAGACTTAAGGAGACATTATTGCAAGAAACAAAAAAGTCTGGGGCAGGGTCCCAGGAGGCAGGCAAGCCACAGCCACACCTGCCAGGGTCCCCCTGCTGCTCATGTGGCCACCCCAAGAACCCAAGTAATGATGTCACTCACAGGGGACTTTCTGGTTGGTACCTATGATGCGTGCTGCCCAGCCCCAGGGAGATTCCAAAGGCCAAGGCCGGGCCAGGCGGGTGACTCATTCCGGGACCCAGGCTCGGACCCACATTTGCAGAACCTCAGGACCCTGCTGCAGGGCTGGCTCCCAGGGTGTCCTGGGCTCCCCCAGGCCAGCGACCCCAGCCACAGGGACGCAGCATGCTTCGCCCCCTGCTGGTCACTGCCTGCCTCTGCACTGAAGGGAGCGGGAGTTCCGACTTCCAGGGTTCAAATCCCCAGCCTTCCACGCACAGCTGTGCACACCCAAGCCCATCTATGAGGTGAAGGGGGTGCAAGGTCACTCCAGCACTCTGGGAGGCTGAGGCAGAGTGAGCACAAGTCCTAGTCCTGTCTGGGCCACTTTGTGGCTTAACCAGACCTTAAAAAAGATCATCATAGCACCTCTCAGATGGCTTTGGTAAGACACAGTGTATGCTAAGCAATTGGAGTATGGTTTGGAATGCTGTGAAGATTTTATAGTGAAAAGAAAACTCATGGTAATGCAAGGAACAACAGTGAAAAGTTAAAAGCAACTCAGCCATCCATCAGTGATGAATACACAAACCAAGATCTGTCCGCATGGTGGAATATTACACAGCCAGGAAAAGGAGTGGGCTGTGACACTCACCACAGTACAGATGGACCTTGTGGGTGCTGTGCTCTGTGAGAGAAGCCAGGCACAGGAGGACACACAATGTGGGCTCCATGGATCGGAAACGCCCAGGACAGGTGACACCACAGACAGGAAGTGCACTCAGGGGTCCCAGGGCTGGGGAGGGGACAGGTGATCTGGGGCATCCATTGGGGAATTAGACAGTAGTGGTTGTATCTTGTGAATAATAGTAAAACACACTGAAGTGTTTACTTTAAAATGGTTAATTTGAATGGGGCGTGGTGGCACACACTAGTAATCCCTGGATTTGGAAAGCCAAGTCAGGAAGATCACTACAAATTCAAAACCCTGTCTCAAAAAAAAAAAAATAAATGAATCAAGACTAATTCAGCCAGGCATGACTGTCACCCCATCATCCTGGAAGCAGAAGCAGGAGGATCATTCAAGACCATCCTGTGCAAATTATCAAGACCCTGCCTCAGAATTTCAAAATGTTTGTAAAGGGCCAAGGAATGGAGCTCAGAGCAGCAGCCCCAGGTTCAATCCTCGGGGCTGAGGGAACACACACGCAAAGGGCCTGGGCTGTAGCTTACTGGGGAGCGCTTGCTCTGACCTGCACTCTCCCACCCTGCATGGTTCTTGTGAAGCCCAGTTCAGGCATCCATAGGAACCAGCTCCCGTATCTCTAAGTACCCCAACTGTGTCTTGCCCCCCACTTTTGTTTTGTTTTTCTGAGACGAGTTCTCGCTATGTGGTCCGCCTGGCTTCAAACTCACAGTGACCCTCCTGCCTCAGCCTCCCCAGTGGTTGGATTGCACATCTGTGCTACTGTGCCTGGGTTTCTATGTCCTCAAGGTCTGTAGCTCCCTCCGCCCACTCATGATAACCAACAGGTAGCTTGTGACATGTCCAACTCCCCCCTGCAGCTAAGAATTACTTTGCAGGGAGTCCCACTGATTTAGCCGGTTTCAGGGCTGGTTGCATCCAGGACCCTCAAAGTCCCGAGGATTTGCTCAACTCTTCGTCCTCCAGCTCTGCCGTCCTCCCTTGGTGTTTTTCTCCCATGGTTTCCCCTTTATGGAGATAAAGATGATGTTCCAGCCCCCAAATTTCCAACCCCCTTTAGCTAATTAGCTCTAAAAGAGCAAGAGTCCCAGCCATGGTTCTTATTGGTCCAACCCAGGTTCATATGCACTTATTGAACCAATCGCTGTGGCTTAGTAATGAAACATCCTGATTGGCCAGGCTGGGATCACATGATTGTGTGTAAGCAGCTCATTGGGCACAAACCTTATAGATGTAAGTGTGGGGGTGTAGCTCAATGGGAAGTGCTTGTCTGGTATGCACAGGCGCTGGATTCCCTTGCCAGCACTGGAAAAATAAATACAAAAATATAGAAAGAAGAAGGAAGGAAGAAAGTGAGAACAAGCAGGAAAAGCAAAAGTTTCTTTTTAAAAATCATAAGCTGGGCATGATGATAGTGCACACATGTCATTGCAGCACTCAGGTGCCTGAGGCAGGAGGATCTTGTGTTTGACACCAGCCTGGGCTACACAGTGAGCTCAAGACCAGCCTGAACTGCATAGCGAGACCCTGTCTCAAAAAGACAAAAGAAAAATCATACAAGCAGAATATGGAGGTGGACATTTGCAATCCCAGCACTCTGAGAAACTGGGGCAGGAGGGTTACAAGTTCAAACCCAGCCTTTCTAGTAGATACTGAATTTCATGCATGTGGCCACTGTGGCATCTTAATGCTAGATAAGTGGCATTAAGCCCAGCATCCTGTGGCTATTTGCTGTCTTCACCAGCCACCTCCAGTACCTTCCGCTTCCCGTAGCTGAGACTCCATCCCCAGGAAATGCAGACTCCCATCCCTGCCGCCCTCAGCCCGGCACTACTATTCTCCTTCCTGTCTCTATGGCTCTGATGACGCTGGGCCCTCCTGGAAGTGGGACCCTGCAGTGAGTGTCCTATATCTGGCTTGGTTTCATTTTCATAGCTAAGTAATATTCTACTGTATGACCAAATCCCATTTAGTTGAGCCATTTTCCTGTCTCTGTTGATAGGCATTTGGGATTTGGGTTCTTTCCATGTTTTATGGGTTTTTTTTGATGCATTTGCTAGGGACGGATCCCAGGACACTGTCAAGGTGTCACCACTGAGCTTCACCCCCTCTCTGTGTTACACTTGATCACTTTGTTTGCTGTCACACCTGAACAGTTTAGGGACAGTTCCTAAATACCACATGGGCTGCGTGGGCAGCCTGTGTCTTCCGGCTGTCACCTACACCGTGTGTGGTTTGCTTGCTGGGCTGAGGGTTCAGGTCAGGGTCACATCCTGTGAGAGTTGGATGTGTTATCTTCATCTGTCACCTCGCTGCCTCCTACCCCATTATTTCTCATTTTTTTCCCCCTGTGGTTTGGTTTTCATGAAAATCAGTTGCTTTTCCTGATATGTTTCCCACAGTCTAGATTTTTTTTTTGTTATTTGTTTTTTGAGATAGGATATCACTATGTAGCCCAGGCTGGTCTTGAACTCCGGGTGATTCTCCGGCCTGTGCTTCCTGCATGCTGGGATCACAGGTATGCCTCACCATGCCCAGCTCCACAGTCTAGAATTTGCCACTCTATTTTTTTTGGAACCTGGAATCGAACTCAGGACCTTGCACTTGCAAGGCAGATGCTGTGTCGCTGAGCTACATCCCTGGCCAAAAGTGTGTCACTCTCTCTGTGCTAATTTAAGTTTTCGAGAGGTCACATACACCCTTGTTTCAGAATTCAGAAGGTGACAAGATACCCAGAGTGCAGCCAATGAAGAAAACAGCCTGCAGAGCTGGCCACAGTGACCCATAGCTGTAATCCCAGTGCTCTGGGAGGCTGAGGCAGGAGGATTGGATGTTCAACCCCAGCCTGGGCAACTTAGTACCTGTGTCAAAAAATAATTTTTTGTAAATGGCTGGGGATGTAACTCAGTGGGAAGGCCTGAGTTCAAGCCCCAGAACCGCAAAACAAAACAAAACAAAACAAAATTCAGTCTAGTAGCTGCTCCCAGGACCCAAGAATTCTACTTTTTGGCGTCTACCCCAGAGACATGAAAATGTACATCCATACCAAAAATGTACACACACACACACACACACACACACACACATACACACACACTGCATACACATTCACAGCAGCCAGAGGTTGGAGTCAGCTGTCCATAGGAGGGCAGGGGATCATGCAGTGAGGTCTGTCCCAACACTGGACTATTACTTGACCAGGAAAAAGAGGAGCTGTGTTCCCCACAGCATGGACGGACCTTGAGGATATGGCGCCCAGTGATGGATGCCAGACAGAAAGGCATGCAGTGCGGGCTCCATACACAGGAAATGCCTAGGACAGAGGAGGAACCTAGAAACAGGAAGTGAATTTGTGGGTGCCAGGGGTTGAGAGAAATGGGAGTTATGAAAACAAAACTTTGATCTGTTTTGGACTGATCTTGAAGAGTGAAGAAAAGAATGCATATAAAGTGACACGCAGCCGGGCGTGGTGGCACATACCTGTCATCCTAGCAATTGGGAGGCTGAGGCAGAAAGAACACAAGTTCGAGGCCAGCCTGAACTACATTAAGACTCTGTTTCAAAAGCAAAACAAAATCTGCAATGTAAACTTCTCACCAAGGGTCTCCCATCTGAGGGGCAACTCTGTCCTCAGGGGTCTCTTGGTGACTTTTGGGGACGTATGTGATTGTCATGACTGGGGTTCTCCTGGGATGGAGTAGGTGGAGGCCAGCAAAGGTGCTCAGCACCTTACAGCGAATGCCCAGGAAAGAATGTCACAGAGGAACCCGACCCCGTGCGCCCCCCCCGTGTGCAGGGGTGACAGATGGTGACATGCATGTGTGTGCTCTGGGCTTGCTACGCCATCTGTATCAGTATGAAAAAGTCCAGCAACTTGTGCCAATCGCAAGGGTCTCCCTAGGAAGGTCAGCGTGTAAGGTCATCGTGCGCCCGTGTGCCTTTGCTGTGGTCCGCGTGCGCCCCCTAGTGGCCGCATAAGTGCCCACGCAGCCTGCCCGCATCTCGGATCTATGTTTTGGTTGGTTTTTTTTTTTTTTTTTTTTTTTTTTTTGGAGATGGCGTCTCTATTTAGCTCAGGCTAGCCTGGAAATTGCAATCCACCTGCCTCAGCCTCCCAAGTGCTGGGATGACAGGTTCGCGCCGCCACGCCTGGCTCGACAAGTGTTTATTGAACACATTATAGCTCATGTCAGCTGGGCCTGTGACACAAGCCTGTCATCCCAGTATTTGGGGAAACTAAGACAGAGCTACAAATTTGAGTTCAGCCTGGGCTACTTAGTCACTTGGAGACTCTGTCTCAAAATAAAAATAAAAATTTGGCCAGGGATGCTCAGTGCAAACATCCTCAGTTCCATTCTCCATTCTGCAAAAGCATGAATTTATGCCAAATTGATTAATCTGAGGGAGCCAGATTCCAGGCAGTAGTGAGAAAAGTTGCTTGAGGTGGTTTCCCCTCACAAACCCCCAAAACCATTAGGCTTAAGGGCACATGCCTGTAACTCCAGCTACTGAGAAGGCTGACACAGGAGGGGTTCACAAATTCAGTACCAGCATGGGCAATTTAACGGGACCGTGGCTCAAAATGAGAAGTTCTGGGGCTGTAGCTCATCGGTAGAACATTTGATTAGCCTGTAGAAAGCTCTGAGTTAAATTCCAGTACCCCCCCCCAAAAAAAAACCGCCATCCAAAGAGGCTGAGGATGGAGCTCCATGGTGAAACCCGTGCAGTGTGTTCAAGCGTGAAGGTCGGGGTTCAGTTCCCAGCACAAAACAAATGAACCCCTATATACAAGAACCTCCAAGCTCCCCCCCCCAAAAAAAATCTGTTTTCTGGACTCATTTTACAGATGAGAAGACGGAGGCAGAGGGACTGACGGCCCTCAGAGCCTCCGAGACAGGAACCTGGGCAACTTGTCTCAGGACTTAAAAAAAGATAAAAAAAAAAAAAAAAAGGGTGAGGGAAAAACCACGGTGAGGGGCCTTATCAACCTCCTTATCGAGCCATATTTTGGCAGTTCTTGTTTTCCACCGAAAGCGCTTTGTTGTCACGATGCCAGCTGCGTTCTGAGTTCTCCTCTCAAGCTCCTCCGGGGCAGAGCTTGTTCCGCGCGCGCCTCCTCCCCACCCGCCCTGCTGGCGCTTGATAAAAGTCCTCTTGCACGGAATTGGCCACTTCGGGTTACTTTTTGACCTTTGACCCCGCCCAAAGAGGGCTACAACGAAGGGATCTGGTTGGTGTCCCCCTTGTCCTCAAGCCCTCCGTGACTTGGAAACTGCCCACTGCCCCGCATCCATTCCACGTAGGCCGATGGCAACTCTGACCTCCGACCTCAGTCCCAAACCCAACGGAGGTCACCATAGCTGCCTCGCCCTCCCCGCGCCCGCTTCCCGTCCCCCTTGTCCGTGACGGGCATCTCCATGGGCCAATAGGGGTTCCGTCTCCGCCTCTTGGGCGGAACCCAGGCTGGACCAATCTCCGCTCGGGCGGCCACCCGGATCCAAACGGTCCAATCATCAGCGGTGGCGGGGGCGAGCCAAAGGAGCGGTGCCATCTATTTTAGCCAATGGCCGCGCACATCCGCGCCGCGTGGGGGCGTGTCCCGCGACGGGGCGTGCGGCGGCGGCGCGGCGTAGGGCGGTAAACAAGATGGCGGCGGCGTGTCGGGCGCGGAAGGGGGAGGCGACCCGGGGCGCCCAGGAGTGAGGCGCGGGGCCGGGAGGGCGGCGCCGGCGGCCCCCGCGGGCGGCCTTGCATGGGCTGGGTCCCCCCCTCGCCGCCGCGCCTCCTGCTCTTGCGCGGCGGCCGCGGCGAGGGGGACGCGACGCCCGGGTTCCGTCAGCCTTGGGGAGCCTCCTGTTCCGGAGCCTGCGGCCTGCATCGCCCGGCTACCCGGTGGCGGCCGGCGGCCGGTGGCCCCGGGCTCGCGGCGGCGGGGAGCGCGGGGCCGGGCATGGACGGCACGGACGGGCCCCAGCGCGGTCGCCGCCTCGGCCGAGCGCCTGGACGATGACCTAGCGCCGCTGCCGTGCCCGGGGACAGCCGCGACCGTCGCAGGAAGACTTTCCGTGGACTTGGCGGGGGGTGGGGGGTGGGGTCCGTCCGTTACTTTTTTTTTTTTTCTTCTTGTTAAACGTTTGGAGAAGGAAAGCCAAGGCCGGAGGCCGCCGTCGTCCGTCACGGGGACCGAGGGGACACGGGGCGGGGGGCGAGGAGGGCTCCCCGGCGCCGGGCCCAGGATGGACGTGGCCGACCCGCAGCCGCCGGGCCTGTTCCCTGAGGGCGAGCTGATCGCCGTGGGCATGGATACCTTCATCCACCGCATCGACTCCACCGAGGTCATCTACCAGCCGCGCCGCAAGCGCGCCAAGCTGATCGGGAAGTACCTGATGGGCGACCTGCTGGGCGAGGGCTCCTACGGCAAGGTGAAGGAGGTGCTGGACTCCGAGACGCTGTGCCGCAGGGCCGTGAAGATCCTCAAGAAGAAGAAGCTCCGGCGCATCCCCAACGGCGAGGCCAACGTGAAGAAGTGAGTGCGGCTGGCGGTCGCGCCGGCGACCCCTGCTCCCTGCCTGCCTCCCTCTTCCTCCTCTTTCTTCTTGCTTTTCTCAGATCCGCCTCGCTCGCTTCCTTCCTTCCTTCCTTCCTTCCCTCCTTCCCTCCTTCTCTCCCCGTTACTTTTCTTTCCTCCTTGCCTTTCCCTTTCTCCCTTCCTGTTCCCGGCCTTCCTCCTTCCCCACTTCGCCCTTCCTTCGCTCTGAGTTTGCCCCCCTCTGTCTTCTCCTGCCCGCTGTGCCTGTGCTGCCTTCCTCCTCTTCCTCTTTCTCCCCCACCCCCGCTTTCTTCTTTCTTTCCTTCCGCTTTCTCTGCCTCCGTTTCCGTCTTTTCCACTTCTTCCTTTCCGAGCTGCCTTTCTCCGAGGTGTCTCGGTCCCTCGATCTCTCCTTCCCAAGCTCCCTTTCCTTCCTTCCTTCCTCCTTCCCTGTCTCCCTTCCACCTGCCACCTCTTCTTTCCCAACTCTTCTCCCTAAAGATTGAGCTGCCGGCTGCTGTGTGTCCCCCAACAGGAGGACTTGCCCTAAGTCGCACCCCCCTACCCCTGTGCCTCCTGGACTGGGGCGCCCCATCCTTGTCCCCTAGCTCTCCACCGCAGCCCGTGGAGTCTGTGCGCGAAGCAGTGTGGCTGTTGCAGGCTGAAGAGGTGGGGTTTGTTTATGCTGTCCAGGGGGAACCTTGTAGTTGCCAAAAATAATCGTTTGTTCCGGCTTATGGGCTGCTGGGAGGAAAACTGGCCCCTTGTCCCCCGCCTAGCATGGGAGGCTGGGATATCCCTGCTTTGGC
Organism: Cavia porcellus; assembly: GCF_034190915.1. Lineage (NCBI taxonomy): Eukaryota > Metazoa > Chordata > Mammalia > Rodentia > Caviidae > Cavia > Cavia porcellus. The sequence goes on along the minus strand of NW_026947500.1, from coordinate 74,296,649 downwards.
TTGGGTGGCCCTGCCTGGGCTTGCCATGCTGGCTCTGAGTGGCCTGGCATTTTCCCAGGTTTCTCTGGGCACCGCTGCCCCAGGCACCCCACTCCAATACCCCTCCTCCCCCAGCTGGTGCCCCTTATCACCCGCTCTTCTCCGGTCCTGACTTTTGAAACTTCACCCTCCCACCCTGGTTCCCAGAAGGGCCCTTATCTGCTGGACCGGGCTGCGTGGCTGGAGGGGACACCCTGTGAGGGAGACGGTGACCTTGGACGGCGATCCTGGTCCCTGGGGCCCACTGGGCTCCGATTCCTTTACCCGGCTCGCCTAGCCTGGGAGCTGTGACTGGGCCCGTGACATCTCGCCAGCCTGAAGCCTGAAGCCGGGAGACAGGCGCCAGAGCTAAAGCTCCCAGAGTCAGAGGGCTGGGTCTGGAGTGAAGTAGGTGGCTGCGCCCCCTGGTGCTGTGAGAGCTGGGGCCAGGCCCAGGGGCCGCCTCCTCGAGCCCAGGCCCGAGCCTGCCTGAGTGTGGCTTCCCCTCACTTTGCTTTAAACCACAGGTGTGCGAGGGCACCTCTGTCCCAGCTGCCAGTCTGTGATCTCCCCCAGCTGGCCGCTGAGAGTTGGGGGGCTCTGTGCACAGGTGGCAGCTAAGGCAGAGCTCGCCACTGTGTCCCCCATGCTCCACATAGCACACTCCTCCTTTTACTCTTGGGTGTCCCCCTCACTCCCTGACATCAGCTGCAGGGTCTCAGTCCTGTCCCCCCACGCCTCTCTCTCCACCTGGAAGGAGTTCGCCTTGGTCCCTGGTATGGGGTCCCCTGGCACCCCAAGGCCCCCGTGCTCTGACTGCAGAGTAACAGGTGGCCAATTGGGACCCCTGGTCGTGTTCACATTGTTCTCGCAGTGTGTAGTGATAGAGATGGTCACAGGAGGTGGCACACACGCACAAGCTGAGTGCCTTCCAAGCAGGCCCTCGGGAGCAGCAGCCATCCCGCCCCCAGCTTCCAGGACAGGCAGTAGGGTTCCAAGAGCTTGTGCCAGCAGCTCGATGAAGGTGGTACAGGCTGGTGGAGCTGTGCAAGGACCCCAGGTCACACTGTCAGGAACAGTGGGGAAACTGAGGGCAGGGAAACTGGACTGCACTTTGTTCCGGGGTCCCGAGCTCTCTCCACAGCTCGTGACCCAGGTGCCCTCTCTGGGTGCTGAGAGTCCCTATGGCTGTTGGCCCCAGCCTGGCCCTGGAGCACGGATTGAGGAGGTCTGGCTGGCATTTGGGGAGACGGCTGTGCCACTGTGAGGTGGAAGCCCCAGAGGCCCTTTCCTGCAACTCCACCTTCACAGTGGGTGACCCGTCCCACCAGGGCCAGACAGCGTAGGAGGCCAGAGGAGACCCGGGTGAGGCTGCCACATGCTGGCCTCTCACAAGGAGAAGGGGCATCAGGCTCCCCAGCTGGCCCAGCTGCCAGCTGGCTGCAGGGCATAAGGCCCCTTTGTTTGTGTGGTGCTTGATAAACTCCTCGGCAGTGTCTCTCACAGGGTGCGGGCCCGGCCTCCGGCTGTGTGGAAGCTTTTTCCCTCAAGTGCGAGTGTGACAAGTGTGGCTTTGTGGACATTGGCCAAGGCAGCGGGCTGCCGGCCTTCCTCCCGCCTCAGGGAACTGGGCCTGTCCGATGCCGCAGAAAGGCAGACAGTAGAGTCCCAGAGACACCAAAGAGTTAAACCAAAGGAAAAAAAGGTTGCGAGGCATCTTGTCAATCAAGGGAGGGCACACCCCCAGAAAAACTAGGGACTGAGCTCCTATGTATATTTTCTGGTTTTGGTACCAGGAGTCGAACTCAGGACCGTGCGTTTGCCAGGCAGGCTGCTGCGCTGCTGAGCTAAACCGCGGCCCTGTTTATTTTTTTGAGACAGGGTCTCACTGATAGATCTCTAAGTTACCCGTGCAGGCCTTGAACATGCTGTGACCCTTGTGCCTCAGCCTGTGAGGTGATGAGTGTATGCCACACTCCCTGAGCTGGGGTCTGCAGGGATGACAGTGTCGCTCTGTGTGCTCCCAACTCCATCCACGTCCCTTGAGCCTGTCCAGTAGTCTGCAGGTCATGTTTTTTGCCCATGTCCTTCCTGGTGGTGGTGTGCCAGGCTCCCCGGGAGGGGGTGCCAGGCCCTGTGGTCAGCTGTTCTGCAGAGCCTCATGTGGGGAGGGGCAGCAGGAGCACCTCACCCTGTGCTGGACCCTCCTCCATCTGTCACCGATGCTGCAGCCTGGGCCTGGGCGGTGCTACTGGTTCCCGAGGGGCAGCTGGAGCTGCAGGGTGGAAGGGTTGGGGTGCAGGAGGCCTGGTGTTGCCCTGCCCTCGGGGTGGCTGGCGGGTCCTTGGATCTGGGCAGTGAATAATTAGGATTCTCTTCAGTCTGGAGTCAGAGCTTTGGATGCAGTTGGCTCTCTGTCTCAGGCACGAAAGAAGGTCCAGGCACTGCCACTGGGAGGCGCAGGCTGGCTAGTGCCAGAGGTGGCACTGCCAGGGTTCCTTCGAGGGCACCATGGACTTCTGGGTGGACTCTGCTCCGCCTGTGTGGTTGCCGCTCCATGAGGAAGGAGCCTAGGACCGGACCCCTTTTGCAAGTTGGGGAGGCAGACAGGGTGGGGCCACTCATGCTGGGCTTGGGAACCTGCGCTGGGCCCTAGGGGCGCAGGCCGAGTCCTGGCCCCCCAGGCTGCCAGAGGTTCCTGGGCTCCCAGTGCCCTGAGCCGGACTGTGTCTTTATACTCTGATGCCTTCGTTGACATTTGGCTCATGTGCTGTGTAGTTCATCTTTGTTTTGTTTTGTTGTCTTTTGTTTGAAACAGGGTCTCACTATGCAGTTTAGGCTGATCTTAAACTCACTTTGTAACCTAGGCTGCCTGCAGCTCGCAAGGATCCTCCTGCCTCACCCTCCTGAGTCCTGGCATTACAGGCATGCGCCATCCCCAGCCTTGTTTTGTTTTTGAGATAGGGCCTGGCAATATATTCCAGACAGGCCTTTGAACCCACTGTGTACCCCAGGCTGGCCTCAATCTCAAGGTGACTCTCCTGCCTCAGCCTCCCATGCCCCGTCTCACCTGGCTGAAGCTGCTCTTTGAGATCGCACAGTTCAGTGGCATTTACTCCATTGGCAGAATTGTGCAACTACCTTGTCTCATACGTCACCCCGAAAGGAGCCCGTGCCTTCAAGTACTCATTGTCCCCTCCCCAACCCCGGGACCCATAAGTCCACTTTCTGACTCTGGAGTCACCTGTCCTGGGCGTTTCCTGTCTATGTGGGTCCTCTGTGTCTGGCATCTTTGACTACACATGGCATCTTTGAGGTCCCTTTGCGCCTTGCAAGTGTCACAGCCTTGTTCTTTGCAGCCCAGGCCGACCTCAGACTCGCAGGCATCCTTCTGCCTCAGCCTCCCAGGGCTGCTGGTGGACTAGATATTGAACCCTGGGGTGCTCCACTGCCGAGCCGCACCCTGGCCTTTTTACCTTGAGACAAGTCTTGTTAAGTTGCCCAGGCAGGACTCCAGATTTGCCATCCTCCCGCATCAGCCTTCCCTGGTGCTGGGGTTAGGGGTTTGCAGCCCAGGGCCTGGATCTCACTGGCTTTGTGGGCTGGGGTGGGGACCAGGACCTTATGCTGCCCAGCGCCTCCCTGAGCTGTTGGCAGCACCTAAGCGGCCCTGCCGCGTCTGGGGGCCCCTCTCCTGGGCCGTGGGTGGAAGGGGGTGCTCCGCATTGTGGTGCTGCCCAGTCGGCTCCCGTGTGGTTTGCGCCCAGCTTAAGTCCGAGGCAGCCACTTCCCTACCTGGGTGAGCACGGAGGTTTTATGACCCTTGGTCCAGGTTCTCCCCCGACGGGCAGCGGCAGGGCACCGGCCCTGCTAGGGGACCGGAAGGCACCGCTTCCTCCGCCCCAGGGCTTCCTGCTGTTCCGCCTGCCTTCCCTTCCCTTCCCCACTTGCTTTTTCTTCTCTTTTCTTGGCGAGGGAATGAATACCTGTCAGAAACCTGGAAAATAGGGCAGCTGACACGGAGGCTGCGGTGCTGCCAGAGCGACAGCCGGGTGTCACCCGTCTGTCCTACAGAGATGGGACCAGGGCGCGTCTGTGCCTGCCTAGCCGGGCCTGGACTTCCTGCCCGAAGCTGCCCACAGCGCCTGGCCTCTGTCAGGCTGGGAAGCAGACCCATCTTTCTCTGGGGTAGTGTGATTTGTCTGTTTACACAGACTCTGTGTCCTGTTATTAATTATGCAAACAGTACTGCACGCACACAGTGACACCTGAGGAAGGAGGGTGACCGTGTCAGTGACCTGAGCACTGAGCCAGGTGTGATGGCACAGGCTTGTATCCCAGCGGTTACGCTGAGGCAGGAGCGTCCTCAGCTCTGTCCAGCCCACCTAAGGGAGTCAGGGAATAAGCTGCATGTACAGGAGGCCCTGGGTCCCGTGCCACCAAAGAAAGCAGCAGCGGACCCCAGGCTCTTGGGACCTCGTCTGGCTTGGTCTTGTACCCTGCACCCGCCTGGCAGTTCTGGGAGCTGCATCTGTCCCCAGCCCGGTGCTCTGGGTCTCACTGACCATCTCTTCATCTCTCTGTTGTTTACCTCAGGAATCTCCTAGGAGAGGAAGTTTGCAGATCAAAGCTGTCTTTTAACAAAACAAAACAAAAAAAAACCCAGAAAACAAAAGCAACCCTATCTTTGTCTCTGTGCTTTTTCCCAGCCCTCAGCTTCTGGGGGAGGTCAAGGTGGAAAAAGCGGCCTCCCGGCTCACAGTCAGGATGCAGCGGGTCCGACAGTCTGCCTGCTGTTCCTTCTGCATCCGTCAGCTGCTGTTTTATTTTGCTCTAAAAAGATTCCTTGGAGGTGGGGGTGGGGGTGCATACCCTAATCAGCACCTGCCTTCTGAGAAGCTGAGGCAGGAAGACCGTAAGTTCCAGGCCAGCCTGGGCAACTGTAGCTTAGCACGCCCGTGTGTCAAGGTTTCTACAAAAGGGCTGGGGACCAAGCTCAGTGTGGGGCTGCGGATCAAATCATCTCGGTGCCCTCGATGGACCCCAAGCTTCTCAAGCCGGGCCCAGCTTCGCCCCAGCCGCACCCCTCGCTCCCTGTATACGTTATCGTAAAGAAAGTATTTCAATGACATCACAAGGAGATGCTGCTGGCGTCTACAGAGGAAAGGGCCCTGTCGCCGGCTCTGGCTGAGTCCAGGGGTGTCGCTTTCTCTTGGAGAAGATGAGTGTTTGGAGACAGACCCTGGTGCCGACCTATGGCCGTTGGAATCTTGAGGTGGCCTTCTGGGGACCTCCCCTGGTCTCTTGGTCTTGAGTTTGCCTTGCACTGCAGGCACTGATCTTGGGGTACATTTGATTCCCTGAAGCAGCAGCCAGCTTATGTTTAAGGCCTTCCCCAACCCCAGGATTTGGAGTCTCAGAAGGCGAGCGAATGGAACAGCTCTGCCGGGGTACTGAGGCACCGCGCTCTGGTGCAGGCGCTGGGGGAGGCTCCTTAACCACGTCATACTGTGCTGTTGGGCGCCCCGCCCCGTGAGTGCAGGCCTCTCAGAAACCTGGGTTTTGAGGTGTGTGTGTGCTTTGAGACAAGGTATTCCAGGCTGGTCTTAAACTGTACCTAAGCTGGCCTCGACCTCACAGCGATCCTCCTGCCTCAGCCTCAAGTGCTGGGGTGACAAGTGCACGCCACCACACCTGGCTGTCACTGTCCTGGCTGCTGTGTGGTATTAGTCTGGACAGTGACGGAGGTGGGGGTGGGAAGAGCTGGGCTGCCTAGAGGAGCTGAGTTCTCCCTGCAGCCAGGCACCTGTGAAGGGCTGGGACGCCCGGGAGAGAGAGGAGCCTGGTTTTTATTGCACCTGCAACACCTGTGTGGCGCCAGCTTCTCACTGAACCTGGGACGCCTGCGCAGCTGATCAAGAAGCCAGGGGAATGGGGCCCAGTCTGCCGGCTGGGCTGTCCCCTGTAGAGGGTCACCTACTCCGGACAGCTCCTGCGAGCCCGGCTCTGTCCTGGTTACCACTGAGGCAGAGGGAAGCGGGTGTGGCCTGGCATTGCCTACCTTGGTGTCCTCTGTGAGCCAGAACAGAGAAGCAGCTGCCAAGCGCGCCCAGGGACGTGGCTGGGGAGTTCTGGCAGATGAGGGGCAGATGTAGCCCAGTGTGAGCGAGCACCGGTTGCCTCCAGGCAGCAGGGGCCAGGAGGGCAGGAGGGCAGGACGTCCCTGGCGGGCCTGAGGAGCTGAAGAGCTGCTACCCCAGGGCGCACGGTCTGGTCTGGGGACATTGTGATGGTCAGGATTAGGGATGCATCTGGCATGGAATGGGGGGCTCGGAGACACTGCCCAGCACTCTGGGGTGCCCTGCCCCACCCCGAGGAGGACCCTGGGAAGGTCGGAAGTGGCCTCGTGGCCTCAGACTGCAGAGCTCGCTGGTGAGCAGGCCTGCTTCTGCCCGAGCCCTCTCTGTGGTTCCTTGCTCCTCCTGGGGCCCCAGGCCGCAGCTGGGCGTGGGAGCTGGGCCGAGAACCTTTGTTCTGCAGGTGATAAGCGGGCTGGGGTGTCTTGGCAGATGAGCCCTGAGCTCTAGGCGGAGACCCGCGGGTCTGTGTCCTGGCAGTGCCCGGCTTCTGCCTCTCTACCCCAGGGTGTAGGGTCTTCAGTTTTGTGTTTTGTTTTTCTTTCTTTTTTTTTAAAGCTAGTCACATTTAGCAGTGAGGAGGGTGGTATACCAACTTTAGTGACACTAATCTTAATAAGTTCTGATAACCCACTGCCATCGGACCAGCCTGTGTTTTGTTTTTCTGAGGCAGGGTGTTACGTAGTCCAGACTGACTCTGAACTTACTGTGTAGCAGAGAGTGAACTCACACAGAGAGTGATCCTTCTGCATCGGCCTCCCAAGTGCTGGGATTACAGGCATGTGCCACCATGCCCAGCGCCCCCAGTAGTTTTCAGTGCTGCACTGGACTAATGCCTGGGATTCTCTGTGCCCCTCCTTGTGGCTAAGATCAGTGTGGGGACCTGGGGGAGGCCTGGGGATCATCTCTGCTGGTGTCCCTGGGCTGGCCATTGAGCGGTGCTGGGAGGTGAGAGGGCACCTGGGGGTTCTGAGACCAGCCTCATCCTCACCAGGTACGTGGGAACTGGGGGATGGGATGGGGCAGCTAGCAGCTCCCAGCTCACTCTCTCGGTCAGCAGAGGCACCTGCCCCGGAAGGCTGCTGCTCTGTGGCCACCGGCTGCAGCCCTGGCGTCCGAGCATCCAGCCTGGGCAATAGCCCTGGCTCATGCCATCCCCAGCCTGGTCGTCTTAGGTGTCTTGCACAGGAGCTGTGGCCCCCTTGCCTCTGAAGTCTGGGGCCTCAGTGACCACCTGCAGTCTCCTCTGAGCTGGAGCACCTACAGCCTCCAGGGTTGGTGGAAGTCAGGGCCTTGGGAAGTTGGGATACAGAGGATAGACCGTGCTTGTGCACTTGAAGCCTCAGGGACCCTTCAATGCTGCTCAAGGGTGGTGCCACCATGTCCATCCTGATGCCCAGCGTGCCTTCCAGGCCCTGGGGCCCCGCCAGACTGTGGCCTTGAGCCCGGGCAGCTCTATAAATAACCGCTCCAGGCCCTTCGGGAGCTGCCAGTGCTATGTGCTCACAGCCCGAGTCCAAGTGGCCCAGGCTGATGGGGCTCTGCCATTCATGCCCACTCCGTCCTCCCCCAGCACCTCCCAGGCTGCCCAGCTGGTCCCTCCTACCTGTGCCTGGCCACCCCAGGTCGCACCACAGGGTCTATAGGGCAGTGTACAGGGCACAGTGGTTCTGGGCTCCCCCAGCCAGCTCCGTGTCACTGCTGGGTTCCCTACTGGGAAGAACCTTTATTGGCCGGGCGCAGAGGTGCATGCCTGCAGTTCTGTCACTGGAAGTTCAAGGCCAGCCTGGAATCCATAGCAAGGCCTGTCTCTGATGGCCACCTCACACCCCCCGTAAAGAGCCTTGATTAAACTTGTGCCCATGATGCCGTATGGTTCAGTGGCATTCAGCACTCCTATAGTCTGGGGTTGCTGCCATGACCTGTTTCCAGAACATTCTGTCACTACAGAGTAAGACCCACGAGTCCATTTCCAGTCTCAGTATTTGCCTGTCCTGGGCAAATACAGCGTCCCCAAGGTCTCTGCTGCGGCAGGTGTCACCGCCCCACCTCCTCCCTGGTAGAGTGGTGCTCAACAGGGCCACTCAGTTGTGGGATGGGCCATGCAGTGTCTGTCCATCTGTCTCGTCCATCTCCTCCTAGATGCGGGCCAGCCCCACCCTAGAGGCTGGGCAGCCGAAGGCATTGGGTCCCTGCCTGTTTTTTAGGGGTCTCGGGGTGCCTGTGCCTAACCCCCTGAGTGGGAGGGGAAGTGAGGTGTCTGGACTGGGCCTCCAGGCTGTCTGACCCCGGTGTGCTGGCCATGCCAGTGACGGGTGGGCGGGCGTGGCCACACCACTGCCATGTGTCCGCCCCCACTCAGCTGGGTGCTGAGGTTGGGGCCTTTGGGATCCTGGAGTGCTTTACGAAGTAGTTATTCTGTTGTTTTGTTTTGTTTTTTCCCCCCTTTGTCTTTTTGAGACAGCGTCTCTATGCAGTCCAGACTGGCCTTGAGCTTACTTTCGAGCCCAGGCTGGTCTCCATCCTCCTACCTCAGCCTCCGGAGTGCTGGGATTACAGGCATGTGCCACCACACCCAGCCCAAAGTAGTTATTTTTGAGTTAAAAAGTTCTAACAGCTGAACGTGATGGCGGATCCCTAGAATCCCAGCACAGGGAGGCTGGGGCAGGAGGATCACTTTGAGTTTGAAGTCAGCCTGACTGGGCTACATAACGAGAGCATATATTAAACAAACAAACAAACACCAGTTCTGACAAGATGGGATGGCAGACTATTTTGGAACTGGATATTAGAAACTACTAAAAGTCTGTTTTTGAGACAGGGTCTTACTGTGTGGCTCAGCCTGGCCTGGAGCTCACAGTGATCCCCCTTCCTTGGTGTCCTCAGTGCTGAGATTATAGATTGCACACTTTATAAACGTGAGCAGAAGGCCGGGCCTGGTGCCACACACCTGTCCTCCCCAGCTTCTTGGGAAACAGGCAGGAGAATCACACATTCAAGGCCGTCTTGGGACACTGAGCAAATCCCATGCTCAAAATAAGACGCAAATGAGGTCCAGGCTCAGAACGAAAAGGGCGAGGCTGGTGCCCAGTAGAAGGCTCCAGGTCCAGTCTGGCACCAGCTGCGTGACCTGGGTGTCTCTGGCCCTGCGTGAGCCTCAGAGGCCAGTGACAGATGGAAGGTCCTGGGGCTCCAGGTAGAGCAGTGCCCCCAGCAGGACCCGGGGCTACCCTGCCATCTCTGGGCCCCTCACCAAGGCTGCTGTAGCCCCCTGGGTCCAAGGAGGCCAGATGGTCCCTTGTTGGCTAGTCCACAGAAGATGAGGGGCCCTGGCCCTGGCCGTGGTCACTGACACCAGGTCTACTGTGGCCTGTCCTTTGGTTGCAGGGAAATCCAGCTCCTACGGCGGCTCCGGCACAGGAATGTCATCCAGCTGGTGGACGTGCTGTACAATGAGGAGAAGCAGAAGATATATCCTTCCCGGGCGGCCAGCGGGCGGGTGGAGGGGCAGGTGCGGGGCTCCCCCTGGCTGCTCTGCAGTCGGACCCCAGGACAAGCGTGGTACAGCCTCGGGCCATTTCTGAGGGTTCCTGACTGTGATTCGGGGCCCTGAAGTGGCAGTAGGAAGCCCCCACTGGGTTCCCTCTCCCACACTGGCTGGGAGGTTGAATGGGGGTCCCTGTCTGAACTCTGATCCTTGGGTTTGTTGTCTCAGGGCTTCTGGTGGCTGTGCGTGGACACTGTGTCCATTTCAAGGGATACCGTGAAAGGGTGAAGTCACTTATTCTTGGGGTGGCCAGGAACATTTGGAGCCCTGATCTTGGTCTGCCCAGCTGACAAATCCCAGACCCAGGCCCTGTAGACCCCGGCACTGGCACGGTGCTCACTTCGAGCACAGCTAGCTGGGACCTGGCCTTCCTCCCAGGGCCCACCCTCAAGCACATGTCTTCCTCTCCATGAACCTGGCCACTCTGGCCTAGGGCAGAGATCACAGAGCGGCCACCTTGGAGCCATAGCACCCGGGCCCAGCAGGATGTGGGTCCCCACTGCACCGTGACTTCCTTAGCGCCCCACGTATATGGTGATGGAGTACTGCGTGTGTGGCATGCAGGAGATGCTGGACAGTGTGCCCGAGAGGCGCTTCCCTGTGTGCCAGGCCCACGGGTGAGTGCAGCTGCAGGTGCTATGACAGCCTGAGGGCCCCAGCCCAGCCGCACAGGCGGGCCTGCCTGCCATGGGTCCTCCCATTGCCCTGGGCGCCCTCATCCGAGAGAGGCCAGTTCTGGCTTTGGTTTTGTTTTGAGGCAGGGTCTCACTCCGTAGCCCAGGCCAGCCTCAAACTCACAGCGATCCTCTTGCCTCAGCCTCCCAGCTGTTTTGGCTTTGTGCATTTTGGCTTTTTGATGGTGCTGGAGGCTTAACTGGCCCTCCTGGGTGGCAACAAAATCTAGGCCCATGGTTACAGTGCTCTGGTGCTTGGGAGGGTGAGATTTGGGGAGCCAGGTATCCTATATCACAAAGCGGAAACGCAGCAGGCTGGGCTGGGGGCTCTGGCCCAGAGCTGGAGTGAACGTAGCTGCATAGAAATTGGGGCCTTGGCTCTGAGGTCCCTAGTGTTTGCCTGGAGCCCGAGTGACTGTGCCCTGGGCCTGCCCTGTAGAGCTCTCCTCAGCCCTGGAGGGTGGGGAGGCCAGGTGCACTGAGCCAGTCCCCTGCCCCCAGGTACTTCTGCCAGCTCATCGATGGCCTAGAGTACCTGCACAGCCAGGGCATTGTGCACAAGGACATCAAGCCAGGCAACCTGCTGCTCACCACGGGTGGCACGCTCAAGATCTCGGACCTGGGCGTTGCTGAGGTAGGGGCCTGGGCCCGGGCCTGGGCCAGGAGCGGGCACTGCTCCTGCCTGCACCTCCTGAGGGCCATGTGCACTGCCGCAGGCCCTGCACCCCTTCGCCGCAGATGACACCTGCCGGACCAGCCAGGGCTCCCCTGCGTTCCAGCCACCTGAGATCGCCAATGGCCTGGATACCTTCTCTGGCTTCAAGGTGGACATCTGGTCTGCTGGGGTCACGCTGTAAGTGCTCCTCAGGACCCTCATTCCATCCTGAACTTACAGCTTGCAGAGCCTGAGACTGCAGTGTCTCCCCAGTACCTCAGCCCAGTCAGCCAACAGAGACACTGACCTTTTCTCCACTGAGCTGCAGCTCGAGTCTGCCTGGGCACGAAGGGCCCAGGCCCCGGTGCACCACGGTGGGGCCCCGCAGCTGCCTGCAGGGAGTAGCTTGGGGGGGGCATTGGCCCTGGTGGGTCCAGGACCCAGTCCTACCTCAGCCCTGTGGAGAGAGTGGGAGGTTGCCTGGCCCGGCCTGGCTGCCGCTGACCCAGCTCCCCTCCTGCCCTCTCTGTGAAGCTACAACATCACCACAGGCCTGTACCCGTTCGAGGGGGACAACATCTACAAGCTGTTCGAGAACATTGGCAAGGGGGCCTACAGCATCCCGGGCGGCTGCGGGCCCCCGCTCTCTGACCTGCTGCGAGGTGGGTGTCAGGCGCAGCAGACGGTCTGCTGTGTGTCCCTCTGGGCTGAGACTGCAGCACAGCGGGGTCACTGGGACATGGACGAGGCACTGGCCCAGCTTGCTGGTGGCCCCAGGACCTTGCCTTGTGTCAGGGCAGCTTCAGAGCCACCAGTACAGGGCCTTTCAGAACTGGTATTCCTGGTGTCCCCGGCCCTCGGGTTGTGTCCTGTGCCGTGTAGCAAATGGTGCTGGGTGTCGGTCACACAGAGTGTGGAGGACAGTGGGGTGACATGGTCCCCTGGCCTGAGGCTTTGTAGACAGCTGCTGTGGCTGCTATGGGGCTGGTACCACAACTCTGTCCAAACGCAGGGCCTGGCCTGGGCTGGTGTCCCTTGGCCAGGTGGCGTTTGAGGGTCGTGGGCAGAGTGGGGCAGAAGGCAATGGTGGGTGGTGGAGGTGGGAATCCTCGAACCACACCAGCCTGGTCCTGTGTTCCCTGCAGGGATGCTGGAGTACGAGCCAGCCAAGAGGCTCTCCATCCGACAGATCCGGCAGCACAGGTGGGTGCATGTGGGGCTCCCGCTGGCAGGCTCCCCCAACGGGGAGTTGGCAGCTGATGCCACTTGAAGATACTGGAGGGCAGAGGTTGCATGAGGACGCAGCCCCGGGTAGCCCAGGTCCTGGGGACGGGTGCACAGCCACGCTGCTCTGCAGCTTCCGCCCCCGGCATCCAGGGGTCCTATGGGGCAGAGGATCCGGCTGGCTCTGCCATCCTCACTGGGTCCTTCAGCTTCCACAGGCCTGGTGTCCAGGGGCCAGGGTGCGGCCGGTGCCCACGCACTGACATCAACGTGTATTGGTGTCATCTGGGATTTGTTCCCTTCCGGGAGTGTTTGGGCAGGGGCCAGGACCCCATGGAGAACACTGCCCTGGCCCCAGTCTGGCCCCAATGTCCGCAGTGGCTCAGAGTGGACTGGGGTGAATGGAGTCACCAGGGCTGCACCACAAGAAGCTGCTGTGGCTGGAAATGTGTCCCTACCCTACCTGCCCAGTGCAGCCTTGTGCTTCAGGGCAGCAGGAGCAGGTGGGGTTCAGAGCCCACAGTGTGGGGTGGGGGCAGCTTAGCTCACTCCAGGGCCAGCACCGTCACCAGGACACCCCTGGGAGTGGAGAAATCACTGCAGGTCTGGTGGCCAGGACCCTGGGTGCCACCTGGCCTGGGCTGCTGTGTGGGTGATCGTCCTGATGGCCATCGCGGCACCTGCGCCTCCACAGCTGGTTCCGGAAGAAGCACCCACTGGCCGAGCCACTGGTGCCCATCCCACCCAGCCCAGACACCAGAGACCGCTGGCGCAGCATGACAGTGGTGCCCTACCTGGAGGACCTGCACGGCTGCACCCAGGAGGACGAGGATGAGGATGGGGACCTGTTTAGCATCGAGGACAGTGTCGTCTACACACAGGACTTCATGGTGCCCGGTGAGCAGGCCGAGGCCAGCCCAGGACCTGTGGGATGGGCCTGGCTTGGGTTTTTTGGGGGGGCGGCCCTGTTACTGCCCTGGAAGGCAACAGTGCTGAGCCTCGGGAGCTGCTGGGCACTGGGCTGCTGCGGCTGGGAGGGCTCCCTGGGCGTCTGGCCCAGGGCTACCCGCTGCCCCCATTGGCCTCCTGCACTGCGTCCAGGGCGCACAGGGTGAGTGCCGAGAGCCAGGCGGGCGCCCCCACTTCCACGGGGCAGCCCCCAGCAGCCTCCTCCTGCCGCCGGGTGGCTGCCCTGACGCTGTCACCTTCTTCCCCAGGTGGCCAGGAAGTATCTGAGGCAGGGCTAGTGAGGAGCGAGGAGGCGTCCGCAGCAGCCAGGGCAGAGCCCCCTGAGGAGCGGAAGCCGGGGAAGGGCGAGGCCCTAGTGTAGCCGCTCCCGCTCCCTGCTCCGCCACCGCCTGCCCGCCTGCCTGGGACGCTCTGCATAAAGCTCTGTGCTCCAAGTCTGGGTGCTGCTCTGTGGGTCCCCTAGCCAGGGCCCTCACCTCCTGCAGGGAGTCCCCAGGGGAAAGGCCTGGGGCGGGAGGGCCAGGCAGGCGCCCCGGCAAAGGGCTGCGGCTATAGGGAGGGTCCCCAGAAGGTTGTGGTTAGGGAGTTCAGCACCTCCTCTGCAGCACTGTGGCCACCTGGGCCCTGAGGGCCCCCGCTGGCCCAGCTTGCAGCTGGCCTGAGACTGAGCAGAGCCCTGGGGGCCATGCTGCCTTCTGTCAGGTGTGCCCAGGGCGCCAGCTGCTTTCTGGGGGCCTGGGCACCTGGCAGGGGAAGAATATATGTGGGTGTCCCCGGAAGGAGGTCCTGGTAGGCTGCCCAGACCATCTGGGCCCTTCACACTGACTGGGCCCCTGGCCGGGTTACCAGGCTGAGACTGCCCTGGGCTGTGGTTCCCAATCGGGACCACTCGGGGCCCGATTCCATCAGGCCTGCTTTGGCTTGGGGTAAGGTGAGGCTGGCAGGGAAGGGGCAGGGCGTGGGTGGATCCCACCTTCCCAGTCCTGTGTGCAGGGCCCTGGGTTGCCCTGGGAGGTGTCCCCATGATTGTTACCGTGTCCCCAGCCGGGGGCAGCTCTTTGTGCAGAGATTAGATGTGCCCTGGGCTGGTTCAGCTCTCTCCACCTGACTCCTCCCACCTGCCCAGCAGTCCCTTCCTGCTCTGAGAGCTGGGTCCAGGCCACAGGTTGGCAGATGTTGGAGCCCCGGCTGGCATCTTATCACCAAAGGGCCTGTGCCGGCAGACTATGCACACAGGGTGGGGGCAGGCGCCTCTGGAAGCTGGGTCAGGACAGCCCTGCCTGGCACAGGGCTGCTGCTGGCCCAGGAGCCTCCAACAACAGCTCGCTGGTGATGTGCAGGGTCGGGCACTGCTGGGTACCTGTACTGGCCCTGGGAGGGGGCTGGCTGTGCCTGCAGGGGCTGCTTGGGAGGCAGGCCTCCACCTCCTGTGCCTGCCACGCACATGCCTGGCTGGGCAGGCGACCGTGGGAGTCCCTGCTGTGGTGGGGACCAGGGCCCAGTTTGTCCTACAACAGCAGGTGCTTTCAGGCTTACCTGCTCTCCTTTTGAGGGAGCATCAGGGCCCTTGCAGGTGCTGCCTGGGGCCACAGCAGGCAGCAGCCCATTTAGGTGGAGGGTGCAGCCCAGGCACCACGCACAACGGCAGTTCCTGGCTCAGGCCACGCTCGCCGTCTTCCTCCTAGGACAGGTCCCAGAGGAGGAGGCAGGGCAGAACGGACAGAGCCTCGGCCTGCCCAAGGCTGTGTGCATGAACGGCACGGAGTCTGCCCAGCTGAGCACCAAGGCCAAGGCCGGGGCCTCCCACTCAGCTCGCAAGGCCTGCTCCAGCAGCAAGATCCGCCGGCTGTCGGCCTGCAAGCAGCAGTGAGGGCGCCCCCTGCAGGTGGGTGAGGGCTGGCTCAGGACAGCCTCAGTCTAGGTGACTTCCTTCTGTCCCAGCAGAGGAGCTCAGGGTGTGCATCTGTCCCAGGCTCCAGCTTGTGGCCTTGAGCCTGGACCTGTCACTGTGGTGGCACTTGGGTGGCCTCAGCTAGATCTACTGTCCCCAATCTCTGGCCTGCCGGCCACTGCAGCCTGCCTGGCCACATAGCAGGACTCTGCTAGCAGAGTCCAGGACAGGCAGAGGGGCTCACTTTCCAGAGCACCGTGTTCATCTACTCCAGGATTCATGGCCCACGCTGGGCCTGCCGCTCCAGAAGAGGCCGTGCCAGATGCAGCCCCAAGGCTCTGAGCGTCTGAGGTTGCAGGGGTGGCCAGGAGGGGCCTGGCATGGCCACATGGTCCTGGGCTGCTCAGGCTTCCCTGCTGCCTCTGTCCGCCCCAGCACACGCCCACTGCACTGTTGGGCAGGTCCCTGCCCCCTAACATGGGGGTCCTTGGCAGGCCGTGGCCCTCCTTGTATCTTAGCCTGTGGACCAGCCCCCAGTTTTCCCAGCCATCCAATGGCTTCTTGGGCATGAAGTGACTGCCAGTAACCTTCCTGTCCACAGCCTGTCTCCAGGAGCCACAGCCCAGGGCCACAGCCCAGGTCCCCAGTCTTCCTGCTGGTTCCCAGCCCACCGCCCTCCCAGGAAGATGGCCACCATGCCTCTGTGCAGACCGCCCAGGACGTCAGGAGCACAAGGGCCACGCAGGGGGGTGGCAGGGGTCTTGGTGCAGCCCTCCCACGGGCCACCTGCCCACGGCCCCACTGGGTAGTGGACAGCTGATTCTGCAGTCGCGTGCAGAGCCCTCCTCGGGCGAGGGAGACAGAGGCCCGGCCTCTGAGATGCACTTTATGTTGAGACTACTGGCTCTCCGCCCGCCTGCTGCTGGGGACGCGCAGCGGTCCTGGGGAGCAGGCTCCTGCCGGCACCTTGCATGCAGACCGCTTGAGGGAGCCCTGCGACCACTTTTTTGTTGTTTGGTTGATTTTCCTTTTTTTTCTTTCTTTCTTTTTTTTTTTTTTTTTTAAATAAAACAGGTGGATTTGAGCTGTGGCTGTGAGGGTGTTTGGGAAGCACCGGGAGGCAGGTGGGCACGCACAGTCCCCACAGGCGGGGCCCGTCCCAGCTCCGTCTTGCCAGGGAGGGCAGTGGGGTGGCGTGGGACGCCAGAGAAGACCAGGAGCGACCAGGAATGTGCAGTAAATATTTATAATCAACCAGGAAACAGAAACGACACGAGAACGCCATCGTGGGGTGACACGGATTGGTGGGGCAGCAGCGAGGGCGGGGCCGATGGCCCCATCTTTTGGCAATAAATAAAGCTCGGGAGACTTGAAGTCAGCCGTCTGCGCTGTGTTCTGTCCATATCCCCAACACTGAGCGCCTGGCAGCTCCTCTGAACGGGGCAGGCGCGGGTGGCCGATCGCATGCAGGACGGGATGGGACGGACAGGACGGCGCGTGGGGGGGACGGCGGCGGCAGGAGAGCCGAGTCCGGGGCTGGTGGTCGTGGCGGCGGCGAGCGCGGTTATTGCTCGGAGTGGGGGCGCGGGCTGCCGTGAGCACATGCCGCGGTGAGGTAAACGGCTCGGAGGGGTTGGCAGCCGCGGCCCCCAGCCAACCTCCCGGTTCCTGGTGTGGAGGCCTCTGTGATCCTGCGGCTCCTGCCTGGTGGGGATCACGCGCGCGCCTGGCAGACAGTGGGCTCCTCCGCCACGCGCGTGCCCCTGGGGCCTCAGGCTTCCACTGGCTGCGGCGGAGGTGATGGGAGTCTAGGCACGGGCGTTGGCCGTTGTCCTGGAGCCTGAAGATGGAAATCCCTTCCTCTATTTGAGCCAGGGTCATGGAACATCGCACCTCTGGATACCATGATGTCTGACCACCAGCGCGCCCAGAAAGTGCAAGGCGCGTGCACGCCTGGAGGGCGGGAGGCAGACAAGGGCTGCGGCGTGTGCACGTGGGGCGAGGACTGCCAGCTGCTGGACTGTGCGCATGCGCGCAGAGCTGCACAGGCGCGCACCTGGGCCAGGCAACACACCCAGACTGCGTGCGACAAGCCACTGCCGTCTAGGCGCGTACACGCCAGGGCATCGCGTCCCCAGGTCTGTCCCACTGCCGTCGCTGCTGAGACCCCGCGCAGCGCCAGAGAGGCCACCCAGAAGTGGGCTCGTGGCAAAAGACTTAGACCGGGCTGTGGTCGGGGGATGTAGGGGCAGCAGCGGCAGCTACTAGCGCAGTGGCCACGGGGACAGGCTCGGCCAGGCACTGCGGAAAGAGTCTCTCCTCGAGGCCCGTCGCCAGCTTGTCCAGCAGCTCCCCAGAGGGCTCTACGCAGAGGCTCGAGCCAGGGCAGCCCCCGCCCCCAGGCTCCTCCTCGATGACAGGGATGGCCGGGTCGTCCCCCATGCCGGCTAGCGCACGGCCATCGGGTGGGCAGTCGACGCTGTCGCCGCGGCGCAAGGGCGCACGCGCGGGCCGAGGTGCGCCAGGGGGCGGGCCTGCAGTCCCGGTGGCGGGGACCGCGCGTGCGCCGCCGGGGTCGCTGTGCTGCCTCCCACGTTGCTGCCACTGCTTGCGCACGTGCGTGTGTGCGCGTGCGCGGTGGCGTGCCGCTGCCGGCGTGTCGTCGAAGTGCGGGTCGTGTCGCAGGAACTCGTGGAAGAGCGCGTCGGTCTTCTCGTCTATGCTGTAGTCACGACGCGGCCGCCGCGACCAGGCGCGGGGACTGTGGGGCAGGGGCACGGGCGCGGCTAGCGGCGGGGGCTCAATGACCACGAGGTCATCCCCGGCGCCGCGGCCCTCGATGCTGGCGTAGCCGCTGTCCATCTGCAGCAGGCGGCGAGCCTCGCCGTCCTTGGGGCGCGGGGGCGCCGGCGGCGAGGGCGGTGGAAAGGTGGGCGCCGCGCCCCCTGAGCCCGAGCTGTCACCGCTGCGCACCGAGTCGTGGTCGTTGCCACTGCTGCTGTGGTCTGAGGCGGTGGCCGCGTGCAGCTCGAGCGAAGCGCGCAGGCTCCACAGGTCGCGGTAGCTGGCCTGAGCCTGTTCAGCATCCAGTTCTCCCTGCTCGGGCCCCGCGATGCCGCTGCCCTCCGGGGGGGACTCGGGGCTCACGCCTCCCGCTGCCTCGGCTGCCTCTAGCCTGCAAGCCAGGCCGCGGTCATCAGAGCCTGCCGGCCACCCGCCTCTGGGTGTGTGATGGGGCTGGGTGACCTCAGGACTGGCTTTGGGATTCAGGGGCCAGCTATTGCCCCCCACCCCCAAGAGTTAACTACCATTTCCCTCTTCTAGTCTCTCCAGAAACATGGAGGCTAGAGGCTCGACCGGACAGTCATTTTACCCACCCATCCAGGGGTTGACAGGACCACCAGAGGGAGGCACAGAAATCAAAGTCCCTTGCCCTGAGGCTTAGGGAGGAAGGCACCCCAGGCATCCCTGTGCACCCAGCCCCCTAACACCCACGGGTTTGAGCACAAGTTGCAGGACAGCTGCGTGCAAGTGGGGGTGGAGAGGGGAAGGTGTTATGGTGGGAGAGAAGGTAAAGGATTCTGGGAGGAGGCCGTCCATCCCTCAGGAGCCTGGGCAGGCAGGAGGGGGCCAGGCATCACTGAGGAGCCCCTTGGGCCTTGGATTCCACCAGGAAGTGGCAGCATCAGAGTGGACACAAGTCCACAGTGGCCCTGCCTGTGTAGGTGGCCCTTCTTGGGGAGCCTGGGGCCATCACCTGGAGCCACACCTGCCCCCCTACCCTTACCCAGTATCTCCCTCTTTCCCTCCTCCTCCGGTCCTTGCAGGGGGACAGGAGCGCGTGTCCACAGGGCCAGGAGGGCACTCCCAGGGCCACCTAGGGGGGACGGAGCAGGGCAGGGGCCCACAGGTCCACCACTAGCACTTCTATCTACTGAAAAATACCTGCCGAGAGCAGGGGGCGGGCTGGTGGGGCTGGCCAGAAAGGGGCGGGGGGGTGGGAAGGCCACGGAGTCCCCTGCACGGGTGATGTACTGGATGAGTTCCAAATGGGGGGCGTCTCCCTCGTCTTGATCCATGCTCTCACTGGCTGCCCGCTGCCGCTGAAAGTGGTGGCGTTTGGGGGAACCTGTGTGAGGAGAGGTTTGTTGGTCTGTAATCAAACTGAAGACAAGGGGAGAGAAATCCAAGAGCAGAGAACACGGATTCAGTTAGAAGGTCACAGGTATAGAGGGGCATGGTGGCACACGCCTGTCATCCCTGTACTGGGGAGGCTGAGGCAGGAGGAGCGCTTAGACTTGAAGGCCAGCCTGTGCTACATGATGAGACCCTGTCTCAGGAAGACAAAGAGTAAATAAATAGAGGCCACAGGTGCAGCTGAGCGTGACGATGCACACCTGTAATCCCAGTACTGAGAGGCTGAGGCAGGAAGGTGGCAAATACTGCAAATACAAACCTAGCTCAGGCAATTCAGGGGCTTAGGGCCAGGGATTTAGTTCAGTGGCTTAAGCACCTGCCTGGCAAGTGTGAGGTTAGGAGTTCAATCCCCAGTATCAAAACAGAACAAAATTTAGTGGCTTAGCAAAACCCTGTCTGGAAATTTTAAAATGCAGCTCAGTATGAAGGGTTCACAGCCCTAGTACTGGGGGAAACGGCCTTGGTTAGGAGTAGTGCCCAGAGCAGCCCTGGCCAGGCAGGCACAGGCTCAAGTGAAGCCACCCAGGGGCAAGCCCAGCTGTGGAAGTGTGGGAGCGGTGGGGCCCAGGAGGTGAGTGAGGGAAGTACCCTCTCCTGCAGGCTGCAACCTGGCCTGGGGAGTTCTGGGGGGTGTCCTGGCCCCCCCTAAAGCCCCCTGGCCACAGGCCAGGACCCTCCTCTAAGGGAGCAGCCTGTGGGTGGGCCGTGGGGTAGGCAGAGCAACTGCACCAGGCAAACAGGTTTTGGGCCTCTGCAACTGCCGGTGCCTGTAATCATCACCAGGAATCAGGGCTCCATCAGAAAACGGGGTGCCACACACATGTGGATGACAGTGTCCCCTACCCAGGACCCACAGCCTCCCCAGGAGAGCAGGCCCGACCGGCCTGGGTCCCTCTGAGCCACAGCCACTCACTGAGTCCCAAGCAGGAACCTGGCCTGCTCTCCATCTCCCCAGGCACACTCCGTCTTGCCCTGGGCTCAGGGCCAGGGAGCCCTGTGCCAGGGTCAGCAGCCACCAAACCTTGGCTGAATCGGCCCCCAGCATGTCTCTAAATAAAGTTTTATTGGTGCACAGCTGTGCTTGTTTATTTACACCCATCTCTGGCTGCTTTCTACTGATAAGGGCAGCACCAAAGGAGGTCCTGTGGGTCCCAGGAGGTAGCTCAGCAGCATAAGTGCCTGCCTGCCAAGCGTGAGATCCTGAGTTCGATTCCCGGTACCCAAAAACAAAGAATTGTAAGGCAACTGCATGGCCATGAAATGTAGAAGCTATTACTATCCAGTCCTTATGGAAAACAAAATTTCTCTGCCTGAGTCTATCAGAAAACATGAAGTTCAGCCTGGTACAGTGGGGCACTCCTGTAATCTCAGCATTTGGGAGGCTGAGGCAGGAGAATTGGTACAAGGTCGAGATTAGCCTGGGCTACAAAGTGAGCTCAAAGACAGCCTGGACTGCACAGTGAGACCCTGTCCCAAAAAGACAAGAAAAAACCACAAAGCTCACACAGCCCAATGGACATGGTGGTTAAAGCCCCCCTGGGAAGATGAGGGAGGGTTGTGGCCAGTGAACAAAATGCACCCAGGGGCACCTAGCTGGGACACACAGTGGCCTGCGGCCCCCTGACTGCCCCTGTACAGTAATGGGCCCTGGGTCCTCCCGGCCAGCTTGGGCCAGGCACCCTGCCAGCACCTTGCTGCCCATGGGGGTGGTGACTCACCTCTTGTGTCCAGACTGGATGCCCGCTGGCTGGGCTCCAGCTTCCATTTCTTGACCTTGAAGTAGGGGCTGGCCCCGTCCAGGCTGGCGTGGCGGCGCAGGCGGGTGAGGAACTGCAGGACAGTGCCCGACCCTGAGCCCGCGGCTCCTGCCTCCCCAGGCGCTGCTGAGGTCCCGGGCACACCGGGTTTGGCGCTCCTGGCGGCTGCATCCACCTGGGGGAGGACCAAGTGCCTTCTCAGGTGTGCAGTCTCCTCCCCAGGCCCCAGCAGAGCGCCGGCCCCACCCCCACCCGGGTGCACCTGCTCGGAGCCCTCTGACGCCCTGCCGGCCCCCATGCAGAGGAGTTCAGAAGGGACAGTTCCCATAGGCTGGGTGCTGGCTGGGTCCCCTGTAGCCATGCAGAAGCCTGAGGTCCCTTACGCATGCGCCATGTCCCTCAGGCCTGGGAAGACCAGGCACAAAGCCACAAGGTGATGGCCTGCCTTGGGGTAATGGACAGAAGGAGCCCCAGTTCTTTGGTCACTCTGGGGGTAACACAGAGAGCCCCTCACCGAAGCACTTTCCCCAGAGTCACTGGATGCCAAGGGGCTGATCTCCTCGAAGTCAGCAGCACCAGCGGCCGAATTGTAGGGGTCACCTGGCAAGGCGGAGCTGGGGCCCACAGAGCGGCCGGTGAGGGCCTTCCCCAGGGGCTGCGGGACAGAGCCAGGCGGGGGAGGAAGCAGTGACAGGTCAAAGAGCACGGGAGGGTGTGGGGAACCCAGCCCTTACCCCATTGCGTGTTCCCGGGCTCCAGCCGGCCACCACCCTACCCCCACCCCTCACCTGGAAGATGGCCAGGCTGTCCTTCGGGGTGGCGGCCGGGTGGGGTGTGGCAGCTGAGCTGGCCTCCCCTGAGTCACACTCGTGGATGGTGACAATCTTGAGGGGCGGCAGGTGCAGGTGGGTGAGGCGGGAGTTCTTCAGGTGGTGAAAGTCCCCCTCAGTCAGTGTGTACCTGTAAGAGGGGTCCGGGTCAGTAGGACTCGGGGTGTCCAAGGCCAGGCCCTGTGATGTGATCTTCCAGCCTCCTGCTGCATGGAAAAGCAGCCCTGACCCCACCCTGGCCCCCACACTTCACCTGCGGCCCTTGTCCTGAGCCTTGCGGCTCTGCTCAAACAGCGCAGCTTCATTGAAGGAGACGCGGCGGCCGGTGGCGCTGGTGGACAGGAAGCGCTCGGTCTCCACATCCTGGCTCTCGGGGTCCTCGCCCCGCAACTCGGGGTCTGCCAGGAGAGCCAAGAGAGGGTAGGCCCCAGGCGGGCCGCGCTCCAAGCTGGGCAGGCCGGGACACGGGGCGGGGGCGGGGAGGGCACGGTAGGACTGAGTGACCGCAGGGCGGACGGACGGAAGGAAGGCAGGACTGACGGACAGACGGACGGAGGGGCGGGTGGGGGGCGGGCCGGGCGCGCGGGCACTCGCTCATCGCTCACACACTCACTCGCTCAGCACGCGCCTGTGCGCACCTACGCCTGGGCGTTAAGCAAACAGAGATGAGTCGGAATCGAGCTGCGCCCGGTCTGGTGAGGGAGACAGACAGACACAGACCGTCAGGCGGCCCGAGGGGGCAGGTGGCGGGCAGGCAGGCGGGCCGGCGGGCGGGCGGGCGGACAGATGGACAGACGGACGGGCAGATGGGGTGGTGGGGCCCAGCAGGCCCCTCACCTTGGGCGGGGTGGGTGCCGTTGTCCAGGTAGGTGGTGGTGGTCTTCTCTGCGTCCTCGGTGGCCCTGGGGGTCACAGAGATGGGCACAGCAGTGAGCACGGCTGATGACCCAGACAAACGGCCCCCAACCTCAGGGTCCCCGGGGGAGGTGGAGCCGCGCATGCACACCTATGGAAACGCCGGTGAACCTCCCAGCAGCGTCTGCACAGCAGCAGGACGCCAGACAGCACCACCAGCGTGCCTCCAACGAACAAGGACATCACCACGATCAGCAGCACGTAGTTGTCCAGAATGGGGTCCGGCTCGGCCTACGCATAGGACGGGAGGCGTCAGGGTCCTGCTGGCCACCCCGACTTCCGGTCCACTCTCAAGCCCCAGGCCTGGATGCAACCCACCCACCGTGGGATGGATGGTGGAATTGTCCCACGACGTTGTCAGGGCAACCGTGGCGGTGGCAGTGGTGGCCATGGTGGCGGTGGGCTGCATCTTGAGGCTAGGATAGGGATATAGGGGGACACACAGGGACAGCTCAGCAGCCAGCCTCGAGGGAGCTACTGGAGATGAGTCCCCTCGTCCCTGCTGGAAGCGGTAGCCCACACAGGACGGTGACTCATGGACAGGAGGGGCAGGGCACTGCGGCAGCCCCCGCCCTGCACAGAGCGCGCACCAGGCTCGGGGTTGGAGGGCTTCTCCCTGGGGACCTCCGTTCTGCCATCTTTACTCTGGGAGAGGAAGTGGTGTCCGTGTGTGTGTTTGTGCGCGTGTGTGCGTGTGCACGCGTGCTTGTGGATCACAACTGACTCCCTGTCTGATGCATGGGCTGGGAGAAGCCCCCTTTGGGAAACAGGGTGCATGAGACCGACCAGGTAGGACTCTGGCAACACTCCGGGTGGCCTTGTGGTGCTTTACACGGAGAAATGGGTGGCCCAACCAGGCGTGGTCAGGTGTTCCCAGCCACCTGACACAAGGGATCTGTCCCAAGGGAACTCGCTGAGGGCTGTGCCAGGAACCCCTCCTCCCAAGTCACGACTTGCGAGGTTAAGGTCCCTCTGCACCCACACTGGTGGGAGTGGAAAGGACAAAAGAGACGCATCTGCTCCTGCCCCGAGAATCTAGTTCCCATGGCGACCGTGCGCAGGCCGAGCTGGGGGGCGGGTTGCCAGGGAGAGGGAGGGCAGCAGGGAGGGGGCGCGGGGACGAGGAGGCCGCCCGCGGGGGCGCCCCAGCCGTGGCGGCTGCAAGATGGCTGCGCCGCACGCCCGCCAGTGCCCAACCTGTGCGCCCGCACCAGCCCAGGCCCAGGCGGCTGGCCTCCAGGCCACCTCGCGCCCTGGCGGGGGGGGGGGAGTGAGGCTAGGGAAGGGGCTCTCTCGATACTCGGGAGCCGAGGGGGGCTGCCTGCAAACTTGCACCTGATCTACCCGGGACGGGAAGGGCTTGCAGCCTTGGAGGCGAAGCTCTGGCCATTCTGGCCCGCGGCCCCGAGCTGGCATGGCGCGCGTGAGAGCCCCTGTCCCCACCAGAGAGGCGCGAAGGCTCCAAGCATCGCCAGCCAGCCCACCTCACGCGTCGAGCCCCTGGCCATAGGTGAAACCGTGGCCCTGAGGAGGGGAAGGTGCACGAGAGAGGCCCGGTGTCCTCAGCGCTCCGGGTCAGGGGCTTGCTGGGACTCCCCGGTTTGGGAGAGTGGGGGCCCCAGATGTAGGTCGGGAAACGAGTTCAAACTGGAGGGGGTGGGGCAGCGGCGCAGGCACAGCGACGGGAGGAGACCAGGAGGAGGACTGGAGACGCAGAGCCGAGCGACAGGGGGCTCGCGGAGGCGGGCGGGACGCGGGGCTGCGGGCGGAGGCTCCCCGTGACCCCGAGCCCACTGCTCTGGACGCTGCACTACTCCAGGAGGCCGAGGCGCGGTGCCCTCACCCGATCTAACCCGGGGAAACTGAGGCCGGGCTATGACGCGGGCCGGAGGCGCCGCTCTGCCAGGTCGCAAGGCGACGGGGCGGGGTACAGAGCGACGCAGGCCGCCCTCTGGCCCGCGGTTCCTCCGCGTCCTCCTTGGAGAAGGCGCGCGCGAGAGCCGGGGCCCGGGCCAGGGCACGCCCCAGGGCCGGCCACCATCCCCGGTGGCGCGCGCTGCCCGCCCGTCCCCGCCCGCCCGGGGCCCGCCGCGCCTACCTCAGCGCCGGGACGCGCAGCCCATGGGCGGAGGGCGGCGGGCGGGCGGCGGCTGCGCGGCGTTCCCGGCTGGCTCGGGCGCCCGGTGGCCTCGGAGCAGGCGGAGAATTTATGAATGGAGAGCGCGGCGCGCACGGGGGAGGCTGGCGCGAGAGGAGGGGCCGCGCACGTGACCGCGTTGGCGGCGCTCCCGCTCGGTGCGCCCGGTGCCGCCCGGTGCCCAGCTGGCCGCCCCCGCCGCTCTCGCCACCGCGTCTGGCTCGCTCCGCGCCGGCCACCGCCTCCCCTTCCCTTCCGGCGGGGGCGGGGGGCGGAGCCTGCGCTCCCGGGCGCCCCCTCCTGCGGCGCCCCGGTCCCCACTCCCTGCTGCGCTGCAAGACTCACCTACTCCAGGTCCTCGTTCTCCAGAGAGGCAGCGCGGGGGAGGGGGGTTAGGGCGCATGACTCCCCATAGCTCAGGCCCCTGAGGCCGACAGCCTCTTCTGGGGTGCAAGAATCGTCCTGGGTCCCAAGGCACGGGGCCAGGGATCCGGGGGTGCGCCAACAGTCCATCTTATTGGTCCTCTGGGTGCACTGACCCGGCACCCTCAGGGATCTGTAGGGTGTCCAGTTCAGGGAATCTGAGGACAGGGACTTCACTTATTGCCTCGGTGCATGTGGATCCCCGGTGGCACTGTCAAGGGCCTGCCATGGTCTCTCCAAGGTAACCAAAGGTAAGCCAAGTACTCAGAGCATCCCTGGGTGTCCCCGGGACACCTTACATCTACAGAGGCCCACCCCTGGGACACCATGCCCTTTGAAGCCCCACTTTTTTTTTCCTTTTGGTGCTGGGGCTCCAGCACATTAAACCTGGGCCCCGTGACTGAACTACACCCCCAGCTGTCCCCCACTTCCACTCTGATACTCCGTGCATTCTTTTAATTGCTTAGGCCACCCATCTGCCACCAGCCTTGTCAGATCCGGTCCCAGCCACCCTGGGCCGAGGCGACAGGCTTCCCCCTACCATCCTTCTGCTACTAGGAAGTCAGCAGGCTCAGGCAGCCTCAGGGCCTAGAGGCCTGTGTCTGCCCAGCAGCCCATGGTGTGTACTTTAAAAAGTTCGGCCCTCCCCCAGCTTTCCCAAGAAACCGTCATTCCATAGCAACCTGCAGCCCATGCCCTGGGGTCCCTTTTCTGCTGTGTCTATGATCTTACATCGAGTTTCCTCCTCCTCCATGTTGTCCAATTACACTGTGAATTCCAAGGACAGGAAATTTATTTATTTATTTATTTTACACTGAGCCACATCCCGGCCTTTTTTTTTGGGGGGGGGGTCTTTTTGAGGCAAGGTCTCCCTATGCAGTTCAGGCTGAACTTGAGCTCACTTTGTAGCCCAGGCTGGTCTCGAACTCGAAACGATCCTTCTGCTTTAGCCTCCTGAGTGCTGGGATGACAGGGGTGAGCCACCAAACCAGGCCTGCAGCCCTTCATTTTTTTTTTTTTTTTTAAACTTTTATCGGTACTGGGGATCGAACTCACGGCCGCCGCTTGCAAGGCAGGTACTTATGCCACTGAGCTAAATCACCAGCCACCCCCCCTCAATTTTTTTAAAGGTGTGCTGGGCTCGGTGCCTCACACCTGTCATTCTAGCAGTCGGGAAGTTGAGGTAGGAGAATCTCCAAGAGTTCCAGGCCAGTTTGGAATTCAGAGTTCAAGGATAGCCTAAATTACAAAGCAAGCTGGGTTGCTAAATTGTCCAAGTAGAGATGGCCTTGGCCATCCGCCTGTCTCAGCCTCCCAGAATGCTGAGATGACAGGCGGTGGGCCACACCTAACAGGACAGGACATGCTTCAGCACAGGAAGGAATGGAGATATGGGAAAGGCCCCAAGAAGCAATGCGTTTGCAAAAGGCAAAGCAGAGAGACCAGGACATGGCTCCCAGCCAAGGATCGGGCTTCAGCTCTGGTACCTGGAAAGAGGAGGCTGGGGCCACACAGGCCAGAGATGGCCACAAAGGCAGGGATGCGTGGATGGGCTGCACAGAGTTGTTTCCAGATCTTCCCAGGTTTGGGCCCTAAATAACTACATAGCTGTCACCTGTCGGCCTTCAAAGTGGGGACTGCAGGGTTAGCCAATCACAGCTTTTTTTCCCCCCAAGTGCTAAGTTTGAGAAGCCCATTAGGTCTTTCTGCTCCATGGACTGTGCACCTAGTGAAGGCTAGGGTTTCCCGCTGCACCCAGAGTCTGGGCCAGAAGGTCTAGGTCATTTAGATTGAAGACCCAAAGTGTCTCTCACAGTGCCAGCCTGGGGTCTCTGACATGGATCAACAGAAGCCTGGATCCTGGGGTCCAGGAATGCAGGCTCTAGGTGTAGGAAGCCATGCGGCGTGTTAAGACCCTAAATGTCCCTCCCTGTTGCATGGTTAGGCAGGGGTCCCCAGACCCCCACTCAGTGAGACCACAATCCCCAGTACCATGGCCTCAGGTCCCCTGCCAGGCCTAACCCGGCATCTTCCGGAATCCCAAGGAGCAGGGGGTAGAGAGCCAGCCCAACCCAGGGCACCGACTTGCGTGAGTGCGGGGGCGGGGCGGTGACGTCATGGCAGCGAGCGAGGCTGCGCGGGACACGGTTAACGTCAGCGGGGCTGGAGCCGCCCGCGCACGCGCTCCTGCGTCAGCGAGGCGCGGGGGCTGCAGGCGATGGGCGGGGGCGGCCGAGCGTAGCGAGCCCATCTCCAGGCGCTGAGCTCCCCCTGCTGGTCCTGGAACATCTCGCAACCGTCCACGCGCGCCGTGCCTCACTTGAGATGCCATTCCTGACGCTTGCGTGTAGAGATGAAGCTTTTGCTGCTGCCCCATCCCGCCCCTTAGTTTGTGTTACGTGTTTATTGTCGTACCTGTCCCTTTTGTTATTTTCTCAGGCTGGTTCTGAAATCCCAGGTTGACCTCGAACTCACAGTGACCCGTCTGCCTCATCCTCTTGAGTGATGGGGTTACAGGCATGAGCCATCACGTCCAGCGAGCCTCTTTTAACACCATATAGATTAGTTTATGTGTGACGAATAACAAACGCTTCATCATCCTCGAGCACCCTGCTCCTGCCTCCCAGGAGTCTGCAGCGCCTGCCCTCCAATGAGCGCCCCGAAGCAACGTTGGAGCCAAAGTGGGCCTCTCTTCGCACAAGCGTCGAGTGCTACTGGTGGAGAAAAGTCTAACCATCCACCCTACGAATTTTCAACCCCTGCGCGGGTGGGAAGAAAACTACAACTCCCAGGATCGCCCTCGCGCAGGATGCTGCGATTTCATCATCGACGTTGCGCGCGGACTGCCGGGAGTCGTAGTGCACGCGTGCGCGCTCACGGGGACTGCGCCTCCCAGAAGCCTTCGCGTGTCGTCCTCCTCGCCCTCCAGGCCGCTTCTCCTGCCGGAGTCCGGTGTTCTCCGCCGCCGTTGTTCGTCCACCGCCGCTACCATGCTGCCCGCCGCACTGCTCCGCCGTCCGGGCCTGGGTCGCTTGGTGCGCCAGGCGCGCGCCTACGCCGAAGCTGCCGCTGCCCCGGCTCCCGCTGCCGGCCCGAGCCAGATGTCCTTCACCTTCGCCTCTCCCACACAGGTCCGGACCCCGCGCCGTCGCCGTGGCCGTCCCCGGGGCGGAAGCCTCCCTCGGTGTCCTCTTCCCCGCCTGTCCGGTCCCTGAAGATGAGGCGCCCCCAACCCACAGAATCGCAGGATTCTTCGGCTGCACCTCGGAAACCGAGGTCGCATGCCCCGGTGGCCGAACACTTTTCCTGGACCCCGCGACTTCCCCAGCCGTGGGGTCCTGAGGCTGAGGTCCCCCAGCCCGCAGGGTCGCCGCACCCCAGTCGTGCACCTCGGGACGGGGCAGGGCGGGGCCGGTCGGAGCGGGAGAAGAAACAGCTCGCAGACTTCCACCCCGGAACCGCGTCCTCAGGACCGTTTGTCCTGTCTCTCGCCGTCCCGCGCACTTTGTCCCGGGCGCTTGTCTAGATAAACTCGGGTACTCCCGTCTCCGCGCAGACGTGCTTTGCGGGTGCTTCTCTGGGGAGTGGCACAGCCCCGTGTGCCGGTGTTCCATTTTGCAGACAAGCGATGGAAGGAACTGCCGCCAAACTAAACGTAGCGCTGGTGGCCTTTGTCCCCACCTGGGCTCAGTCCTGCCTAGACCCAGGTTTGCAGGAAAGACTGAGGCCCTAGTGGCTACGGGGCAAGCCAGCAGTAACGTGTTCCCCCTCTTCCTGTCCAGGTGTTTTTCAATGGTGCCAATGTGCGGCAGGTGGACGTTCCCACGCTGACCGGAGCTTTTGGCATCCTGGCGTCCCACGTGCCCACCCTGCAGGTCCTGCGGCCTGGACTTGTTGTGGTCTACGCCGAAGATGGCACCACCACGAAGTACTTCGGTTAGTCTAGTGGGCCTCGATGGGCACCTCCACCTGTTCCCACAGGGCTGGGCACACGCGCGTGTGCAAACAGTTCACCTTACTGTGAGTTAACGTATGTTGGGTGTGGGGTGGTGATGGATGCTAGCAATAGACAGGCAGTTTGGGGAAGACGGTCAAGCTAAGGAGCTGGTTGTAGAAGTGGACATCCAGCATCCCAGCTTTTCAGGAGGCTGAGGCAGAAAGATGGTAAGGTTGAACCCAGCTGGGGCAACTTCCCAAAGCCTTGTCTCAGGATTTTAGAAAGGATGGGGTGGGGATAGATTGGTGTTCAGGTGTGGGTTTGCTTCCCAGTATCCAGGGTAGGGAAAAAGCCGGGGCTGAGAAAGCCCGTCTTCATAGGAAGGAGTGGGTCTTGAACCTGGCTTAGTCTGGTGTGTTTCTCCTGAGCTAGGCTCATCTCATGGGCTGGTGGGTCCAAGGAGGGGCTGCGTGGTCCCCAAGGCTCTTCTCCGGGTTTTTCTCCTGGCCTGTTCTGTTCTCCCTTGGACAGTTTGTCTCTCTCACCACCAGCATGTGTTGAGCCCTGGGGGCAGTTGTGGGGTCTTCCTGGGCTGGTAGCTCTTTGCACACTTGGGTATGGAGGCTGTTGGCCGGGTTGGGCACTGAGGACTCAGGCTGTCCCCACCATCTCCTCTGCAGTGAGCAGCGGGTCAGTCACAGTGAATGCTGACTCCTCCGTGCAGCTGCTGGCTGAAGAGGCTGTGACACTGGACATGTTGGACCTGGGGGTGAGCATCTGTGGGGAAACTGAGGCTCAGAACTGGCTGGAGTGGTCGGTCCGGAGTTCCTTGGGTCCCAGGGAGGGCGCTCAGTGCAAGGAGAGGTGCTGGGCTGGTGGTCCTGGGCCCCCCTTCACCCTGTATCCACCCCTTGCAGATGGCCAGGGCGAACCTGGAGAAGGCACAGTCGGAACTGTCGGGGGTTTCGGATGAGGCTGCACGTGCAGAAATCCAAATCCGAATCGAGGCTAACGAGGCCTTGGTGAAGGCCCTTGAGTAGGTGGTGCGTGCTCCTCTTCACCCTGGAAACCAAGGCCAGGCCAAGGACCCCCGGGGCAGGTGGAGCCAGTGCCCTGGCTGGCCTCTTGGGGCATGGTCTGCAGATCTTGGAATCGAGCTTGCTTCGATGGCCACCAGGGTGCAGTACAGACTGACTCATGCCCAGTGTTCAGGCCTGGCCATGGGGCCTGACACCTTGCAAGGTGTCCTGATGGCCACTCACCACCACCCCGCCCACACACCCTGCCTTGGAGACCTGCCTGCTCCAGCCTCTGACCCCATTAAAGATGGGGATTCCTACCTGGTGTGTACCATTTTTGTACTGCAGCTTGGGGTGGTGGCGCTGGGACCTTCCTTGACTGCCCCTGGAACACACTCTGTGCCCTTTAACCGTGGGCCTCAGAACCTCCTGGGACTGGGTGACCAGGTTGCCCTCAGTAGACTGAAGCTGAGCAGCAGTGTGTGCGGTGCAGGGTGCCAGCCATGGATGGAGGGGCATGAAGATCACATCCAGGGCCAGGGTGGTGGCAGGGGAGTCAGGCCTGGGCTGCAGCACAAGACACCTGGTGTCCCTGCCAGGTCTGCTGTCTAGGCCTGCTGCTGAGACCTCCCCATCCCGCCCCACAGGCCTGGGAAGTGGGGCCCCACCTGCTCCCACAGAGGCCCTGCCCCATGCCCTGCCCAGCCTGTGGGTGGCCCATCCCTGGCACAAAGCCCAGGCCCAGTGCTGCTGGCACCTCTAGCACTCTAGGTAGGTGTGCAGGCCCCTGGCTGGCCCCACACAGAGAGGCAGGCCTGGGATAGGGGTACCTTCGGCCCTTCTCATCTGCTCTGCACTCCTGTAGGGGTGGCTGGGCCACTGGGGACAGCTATCCCTGGCTCTCTTTCCTCCCCCACCATGTCAAATTCCAGAGGGGTGAGTGTAAAGTCAAGGTTACTGCCTGGCCGTGTCCCTGGAGCCAGGATGGTGACGGGGACCCTGGGGCCACCCTGGGGCCTGTGTGTGGCCTGTGTCAGCTCACAGGCGGCTAATGACGTCAGCCCCGTGCAGCTGACTCCCCGGGGCCACATGCCAGGCCTGGCCATATCTCCAGACGCACCCTGGGGTGTCCTATCTGAAGGTCACGAAGGGTCAGGAGCCCAGCTTGGATCTCATTGGGGTCTTGCTCCTTCTGGGCCCAAGGACCAGGAAGCTGCCCCCCTCGACCAGTGCAGGCTTCACCCTCGCCATCTCCCACAGCCAGGAATGCTATAAATAAGAGGGGGTGGTGGCTGGGCCCCAGAGGAAGGAGAGGTCTCTCCTGACCAGGGACAGTCTGCAGTGGCTGGCCAGTCCCGGGGGAGGAAGAGGGCAGGGCAGCTAGGGGTTCAGGGCCGCACCCAGGGCTTCTATGCACACCCGAGGGGGGGTCCCCACTGGAAGAAAGGCAGGAGCAGGTGTCACCAAGCTTTTATTTAGCTAGCAGGCGTCTCTTCAGCGGACCTCCTCTCCCTCCCAGAGTCACCATACTCCCTGGAGTTGGGGTTCACTCCTGGTCACCTGAGGTCATACAGTCCAGATGGTAGGGCCTACCCCTGCCCAAGAAGAGAGGGAGAGGTGAGCAGGGGTAGCTGCAGAAGTCCCCAACATTGGGTGGCTTGGTGTTCAGGGCCAGAAGCTCCTTGACACCAGTGTCCTTCCTTGAACTGCTACAGCTGTCCGGGGCCAGTGTGTGTTCAATGGCTGGAGCCCCATCCTTAGAGTCACCCCTCAAAAGCCAAGTCCCTGGAACCCCCTTCCAAGGGTGTCTGGCCTAGACCTGACCCTAGTGGAGGAGAGTGTCCCAGGGTGTGGGGTGGGTAGCAGGGGATTCGAGGAGCTTTAGGGTGAGAGCCTTGACCTGGAAAGGCACAGCCCTGGGAGGGGCGCCCCAAGGCTGGGGCGGGGGTGGTGGTGGTCAGAGGAGATAAAGGGAGAAAGCAGATAACTTGGACTGGAGGCCATAGAGGGCAGCCTGGGTACCCCTTTACCCTGGCCCAGTCAGGGTCATCCTGGGAAACCCTCACTGGGGAAAGGAGGTGAGGGTTGTGTGCTCGCATTTTTCGGGCCAGGCGAGGACAATAACCCCTTACCTGTGGGCACTAGAGTGAGCCCTGGGGAGGGGGGGACTTAGGCCCGTTCCTGAGGTCACACAGCTGCCCATGGTGACAGGCTGGCCCGACCCACTCCAGCCTCTGGCTAGTCACTTGGGAAATGCCCTCTGAGGTCACCGTTAGGGGATGCAGCAGCTGCCCGGACACCACTGCCTGGCAGCTGACCTGGGCCTGTTTTCCTGGACGGCAGCCGCTGACTCAGGTCTCCTTCCCGTTCCCTAGCACGGGCGCCCCCAGGCGGAAGCACCGAGCCTGGACGGCCAGGAAGGGACCCAGGGCAAGGATGGTGGCCCTGAGCCCCAAAACGCAGTCTGTGGGTGCACCCAAGGTCACCACGAGGTAGGCATGGCTCCTGGGTCAGGGTATTCAGCATGAGCGGCCCCCCCACACACACACACCCGAGCGAAGCCAGAGGATAGGGTATCCCGGGCCACTGCTCCCCCGGGCCCTGGCCAGCAGGCAGGGGCGGGGGCCAGTGCGTCACCTCCCGCCTGGCACCCCCTCCCACCCCCTGCCCGCCCAAACTCCACCCCGAGGGAAGGCGGTGCGGATAAAGGCTCGGGGCCGCTCGCAGAGCCCCAGACGGGTCAGGCTGCCGCATCCCTGCTTCGGCGCGCGGGCTCTCTCAGGACTGTGGGGACCCAGGGCCAACCGCGCCTGGTGAGTGGGGGGCGGGACTTCGGGGGCGAGGCGGGGTGGGGCGGGGAGAGCTCCCCACTCCATAGATTGCTCACAGCGTCCCCATTTGTCTTTGTCTTTGGGGCCGACTGGAGTCTGGGGTGCTTCGGGCTGAGGAGACCCCTGCGCTACTCAGTGGAAGGCGCTGGGTGCTGCTGGCAACGTCCTGGCGAGACCGCAGCCCCCGCCCCGCCCCCTGGGCACTCCCCTTTCTCGCCAGTGACCTTGAACTAGTTACCCGTGCCTGCCTCAGTTGCTCCGCCTTGCTAGCCTAGTCTCCACAAGCGAAGGGTGCAGTTCCCCCCGCGGGGTTCGTTCCAGGTCTTCACCCCTTTGGCTCCCTTCCCCAGTCCCCCGCCCCGGACTGCGGGCAGCGTCCCGGGTGCGGCCGGCAGAGGGCGCGTCGGCGCTGCTGACTCACCGCTGCCCCGAGCAGAGTACGCGGACGCAGCCAGGGACGCCGCGTCACGTCACGGCTCCGGGCGAGCGCGTCTCGGGAAACGGGCCTGGCCCGGGGGACTTCGGGGAGCAGGGATGCACGATGGCACCGGCTAGGGAGGGACGCGACTGGCCTTGGCCACGTCACCTGGGTGCAGCGCCCTGCCCATGGCCTCGCGCCCCGCCCAGGCCTCCACACCTACCCACCCACGGGGGCGGAGACAGGCCACCGGCTGGCCCCCGTCCCGGCACCGCGCGGCCGCGGACCTCGGCCACGAGGCGCAGGGTTCACGCTCCCGCTTCCGCTGAAGGTTGCTTCCCGGACGGACGCGGTGGGGAGGCCCCACGACTTCCTGTCCCTCCTGGCTGCGGGAACAATGACCCGCGCCCCCTCCTCACACTCAGGCCGCTCCCCTGGGGAACCCGTGAGGGTGGAGGGACGTCCCGAAGCCCGGCCCCGGGCCCTTGAGGGCCCTCCCGCCCTGCCTTTGTTACGAGCTCCCAGCCTTATGAATGGCTGTGGGTGCGGGCGGGGGTGCGGAGGAGGGCCCGGAATGGTGCCAGCCCCGCCCTCGTTGCGCTCCCATTGGGCTCCCGGGCGACGGGGGTGGTGCTAAGGGCAGGACACGCTGCCACGTGGGGCAGTGCCGCGGCCGCTCCCATTGGTCGGGATTCGCGGCCGACTGGATGTTCGGTGTCCGCCTATTGGTCGTTGCAGGGCCGGCGGAGTAAGTAGTGAATGGGAGGGGGCGGCGGTCCCGCCCCTTGGAACGTTGATACATTATAACTTTTTTTTCTTGTTACTTTCACCCCCAGATCCTGAGAGCGGCGGCTGCTGCGGCTGTTGCTAAGGGAGGGGACGCGCTGGGTAGCGCGACCCGAAAGGCAGAGGCACCGAGCGCGCCGTGCCAGGGCGCCCCCTCCAAGGGACCCTCCCCACGCTGTGCTCCGGCCGAGAAAGCGCCAGGAGATCAGACCCCACCCCGGAGCAAGACCCAAGGAGCGGACGCAACCCCGGAGCGCCCCTGGGATTCTTTTATTTGCGATTAGCCTACCACCGCTGGGACCTTCTCGAGGGGCCCGCGCGCTACAGCCATCTCCAAGCGCCTGGAAGGAGGACCCCAGTTCGGGGGAGTCCCGGCCTCGAAAGGCGCGGCAAGGATTGGTGGCGCCCCGCGGACCCCAGACCCCCAGCGCGTGCCGGGGATGGAGCCGCAGCCCGGCAGCACCCGGAGCTGCAGGCGCGGGGCCCCCGGTGGCGCCTGCGAACTGGGCCCAGCGCCTGAGACGGCGCCCATAAGCCTGGCTATCCACAGCACCACCGGAACCCGCTACGACCTATCGGTGCCGCCCGACGAGACAGTGGAGGGGCTGCGCAAGCGGCTGTCCCAGCGCCTCAAAGTGCCCAAGGAGCGCCTGGCGCTGCTCCACAAAGACACGTAGGTACCGCGCCGACCCCGACCTCCTGCGCTCACTCCTCCGCACGCCGGGCCGCCCCCTCGGGCCCCGGACCCCGGGCAGGAACAAAGAGCGCGCCGCGCGGGGAAGCTGGGGGGGGCGGCGGGACGGGGGCGCGCCGCGCGCTCTCGGGCGCCCTCTGCTCGGCCTTGCCTGCCTCGACCCCCCCTCCTCCGCCCGGGGTCGCCACACAAAGGCGGGGGCGGGGGCGCCGGGCCTGGTTCCGCGGCTCCCCTTCTCAGGGTTGGGGGGAAGGCAGGTTCCCCAGGGCGCAGGGGGGTCCCGACTGCTTGAGTGGGGGCCGTGGCCGCCTCCTCTTGTGCCGGCGTCCTCGCTGGCTTCCGCATCTGCTCGGCGGCCCCCTCTGCCTCTGGTTGTCCTCCCCCCACTTGCGTCTCTGCCCCGCTTTGTTCTCGCCACTGAGCGTTCCCCACTGCCTCCCCCTCCCCCCTGGTATTTAAATCGCCTCCAGGCCGGGAGTCCTCCCCCCCTCGGGCCTCGAGGGACACTCAGTGTCCATCCCCAGTGGAGGGGCTGCGGTGGGGGAGGGGCAGGAGGGGGAGGGTCTCCTTTGTCTGAGCCGCAGCCGCCTGCGCCAGGGAGGGAGGAGGGGGAGCCCGGCTAGGCGCAGCCCCCCGAAGGCCTCTTCAAGGGCCAAAGCCCTGAGGCGTCCACAAAGACACGCC
This sequence comes from Cavia porcellus, assembly GCF_034190915.1. Taxonomy (NCBI): domain Eukaryota; kingdom Metazoa; phylum Chordata; class Mammalia; order Rodentia; family Caviidae; genus Cavia; species Cavia porcellus. The sequence goes on along the minus strand of NW_026947500.1, from coordinate 74,260,906 downwards.
AGAGCCGGAGTTGGGGAATTACAGACAGGGGCTGGCCGGGGGGGGGCGCGGGGGAAGGAACTGAAGGGCACACGGGCCGGAGGGGGGGGTCCAGGTGAGCAGAAAGGGAAAAGTGCCCTGTCGAAATGCAAAAGCGGGGTCCCCAGTCTATAGAGTTAGGTCTCGGACAGGAGGTCTGAGCTGTGAGAACTGGGGTGGAGGGGGGCTCCCAGGTTCCAGCAGCCTCCCCCACACTCACAGGGTACAGGATCTGGAAGCCGGGAAAGGAGGGGGTGGGAAGGACTCCTGTCTCTCCCCACTCCCGCAGCACCCCCCCTCCCGGCCCCCGCTTCCGCGTCCCTGTGTAGTCTGTGCGGCTCACCCTCTTCCTTCCTGCCCCCAGCCGGCTGAGTTCGGGGAAGCTGCTGGAGCTCGGCGTGGGGGATGGCAGTAAGCTGACGTTGGTGCCCACCGTGGAAGCGGGCCTCATGGTAAATGGCTGCTGTGGGGTGGAGTGCCCAGAGCTCCCGGGAGGCCCTGCACACAGGGGCAAGGGCAGGCGAAGCCCGCTCTCCCTGCCAGGCCACTGTCAGTCACCTGCGTGCGTGCCCCCTCGCCTGCAGAGGCGGCCCTCTCTACACTCAGGAATCTTCTCCCTCCCTCTCTTTGTAGTCCCAGGCCTCAAGGCCGGAGCAGTCTGTCATGCAAGCCCTTGAGAGTCTGACCGAGACCCAGGTAAGCCCCTGCCAGTGCTTTTAACCTCCACCCTACTGCAGGCCACCGCCTGCGGAGCAGACCCGGGGTGCTCCAAACATGCAGGAGGGCGTGGGGTGCTGGTGGAGGGGAGGGGCTCGTGCCCCACCTTGGTGCCAGCTTGACTGGGCACTGGGCTTCCTCTTCCTCCACCCTCACCCCCACCCCCGCCCCCTTCTGACCTTGAGGGCTTTCTCTCTTGGCGGGGGAAGGGGATCCAGGTTTCACAAGCCTGCCTGTGGGGTGACCTTGGCCCACGCGTGGGAGTGCTTACACCCGAAGGCCTGGTCACCAGCCCAGCACACCCCTACCCTAGAGCTACCCCCAGCAGAAAAAAACTGGCTTCCCCAAACTGACACCTAGAGTTTCTCTTTTTCGAATTTCTGCTTCCAGTCTAGGAAGGGAGGGGTTGGCCAGGGTGACCCCAGTGTGAGGGGGTGGGGAGTCACCACACCACTGCAGCCTCTCCTCCTCCTGCTCTCTCTGGCCTTTGTTCTGTGCCCTGAATGTGGGAGGGGGTAAATGGGAGGGGGCGGGGGCAGCCAGCCTGAGGCCGGGGAGGCTGAGACAGGATGTTAGGAAAATATTTAGTAAGCCTTGCCAGGAGGGAGGTTGGGGCTGGCTCTAACCGGGTTCCTGGTTTTGTTGAAGCCTTTTTTTTTCCCCTTCTCCTCCTCCTTTTCTCATTTTCTTGGCCGAGGCTGGGCCTTCCTCAGATGCGGGCCCTGGCCACCTCCCAGAAGGGTGACACAGGCCTCAGCAATCTGCCTGCTGCCAGGGTGGGGGAAGCAGGCTGCTGCCCGCCCTGGAAAGGGGTGGGCAGGTTCCTGGGCCTCCCTGGCCAGGCCAGGCCAGGGCCAGGCCAGGCTGCCACAGGAAACCTGCTTCTCCAGTCACACATTCTTCTCTTACTGCTGCCCAAGGCCGTCTCCCCCTTCCCCAGCCAGCCTGCAGCGTGTAGCATCCTGCCCTGGCCAGGCAGCAGGGGCTGGGGGTGGGGGACAGGACTGGGTGGTCTGAGCTGGGCTATGGGAGAGAGCCAGGGGTCCCAGCATCCGGATGAAGGGGGGACAGGTGGTTTCCTGGGGCGAGTGTGAGCAGCTCCCCAATGCTGTGCAGAGGGACTGTGGTTGGGGCGGGTGGGGGGGCGCGCCTGGGTGTGTTTGGTTCACATCTTCCCCAGGTGCCAGCATCAGGAGGGAGATGGGGGTGTGCTGGGTGGAGACACTGGGCTCCCCAGGGCTGCTTCCTTGCCTGGCACCTAGTCATGCCCGCCCATCGGCCCTCCCCAGGGAGGAAGTTACAGGGCGCGTGGAGTAGGGGGGGCACCCCAGCTGCTCTCAATAGCTTCCCCAGCGGCTTGCTTCCTGCAAGGGAATCTCCGGGGTACAGGTACAGGGTGCTGTGCAGACTGGGGCCTCGAGTGGGACCACTCTGATCACCTCTTGGCTGCTGGGTCCCCTCCCCATGGCCCCAACCCCTGGAGGTTACACCAGCCCCAGCCCAGCAGCCAGCTGCTGCCAGCGAAGAGGGGAGGGAGCTCTGGGAGGCCGTCGGTAGGGTCTGAGTCATCTACTCTGTCACTTCTCAGAAACCTCCGCCCCCCTATCCCAGCCTCTGGGGAGAACCAGGCACTGGCCAGGCTCCCCCCCCCAGGGGGGGGGCTCAGTGCAGCCAGGGTCAGATAGAGCCAGGAACCTGCCCCCCCATGCAGGAGGGCAGGTCAGAGGGTTTACACACAGCCAGCTCTGCTTTCCTTGAGATCCCTGGGACCTGGCCCCCTGGGACCTGCTCAGGGCCCCTTTCCCAAAGAGATGTTGCCGCCCCCTTGCTCTCTGCCCCGCCCAGGACAGATAAATATTTATCTTGAGAAAGCAAAGGTTAGGATGGAAGAATTTGTACAGGAATTTCTGCTCTGCTGTCCGGGTGACTTAGCTGGGAGTGGGCCTGAGATGGCGCCTCCCTCTCCCATAGTCACAAGCAAGAGAGGATCTGGGGGCCCAAGAGAGTTGGGAAAAGGATGAGATGAGAGCTGAGGACAGTGACCACCCCACCCCCTTGTCCCGTCTGACCCGCCTCTGTCCCCCACAGCCCCCAGCGGCGCCTGGGCCGGGCCGGGCTGGCGGAGAAGGCTTCCGGAAATACAGATTCATTTTATTTAAGCGTCCGTGGCACCGACAGGGACCCCAGAGCCCAGAGAGGGGCGGCGAGAGGCCCCAGGTCACATAATGGGGGAGCTGGGCCGGGCCGGGCTGGGGGCACCACAGGTGGAGCCCCTCTTGCTGAAGGGCCGCCTCTCTCTGCAGGTCAGTGATTTTTTGTCCGGCCGCTCTCCACTGACCCTGGCCTTGCGCGTCGGGGACCACATGATGTTTGTCCAGCTGCAGCTCGCTGCTCAGCACGCCCCACTGCAACATCGCCACGTACTGGCCGCCGCCGCCGCCGCTGCGGCCACCACCACCCGAGGAGACTCCAGCATTGCTACCCCTGTGTCCCCCACCTGCCGGCCAGTGTCCAGTGCCGCCCGCGTCCCCCCAGTGCCCACCAGCCCTTCGCCTACATCTGCCTCCCCTGTCACAGCTGGCTCCTTCCAATCTCACGAACCCCCCACCACCTGCCCGGAGGTGAGGACTGCCTAGGTTTATCCTAAAAGCAGAGGCAGCAGACGTGGAGAGGGGTGGGGCGCTGTGTGCTGTGCCCCAGTTTCTGTATCAGGCACTGTCCCCTGAATCAGGGTTGAGCGTTTATCTGTGGACCTTGCACTCGTGGGTCAGCCCTCGCCCTGGGCTTGTGGGTGGGTTATCCTGTGGCCCTGAGCGATTGAATTTGCAAAAACAGCTAGTGCGGTGGGTGGGCGGTGTGAGAACCTCGGTCATCTCTGATCCTACGTTCATGGGTGATAACCCTGGTCCGGGCGACCCGACCCAACCCGGCCCGGTTGGTGGGTGGTTGAGGATAGACCTGTAGGGAGATGCTATACTCCTGGCTTGTCTCTAGGCCCTCGGCTAGACCCTCCGGGACCCTGACTCTGACTGCAGCTCTCACAAGCTCCCCTCTCTTCAGCAGATGGATTGCCCCTCTCCTGCCAGCAGCAGCGTCAGCCCTGGAGCCAGCACCCCTTCCACCCCAGGGGGCAGCCCTACCCCCCGCTCCCGCAAACCCGGCGCTGTTATCGAGAGCTTCGTGAACCACGCCCCGGGGGTCTTCTCAGGGACCTTCTCTGGTAGGTGTCCTAGCACAGCCATCCTCTGACCCTGTGCACACTTCAGGCTCTGTTGACCTATGTGCAGCATGCATGCCCGTGCCTGTGCGTGCGTGCTCGTGTGTGTGTGTGTGTGTGTGTGTGTGTGTGTGTGTGTGTGTGTGAGACACCACTGGGCCAGACTGCACTTTGGCTTCCAGTGTGCTGCGCCAGCTTCCACCTGTGCCCTCGGAGAGTCTTTCCTTGAGCTGTCCCCTCTGCCCACAGGCACGCTGCACCCGAACTGCCAGGACAGCAGCGGGCGGCCGCGCCGGGACATTGGCACAATCCTCCAGATCCTCAACGACCTCCTGAGCGCCACGAGGCACTACCAGGGCATGCCCCCCTCCCTGACCCAGCTCCGCTGCCACGCCCAGTGCTCGCCCACCTCGGCGGCACCTGACCTCACCCCCAAAACTACCTCCTGTGAGAAGCTGGCGGCCGCGCCCCCGGCCTCTCTACTGCAAGGCCAGAGCCAGATCCGCATGTGCAAGCCCCCTGGTGAGTGGGCACCCTCCAGGGTCCCCCGTCCCCCCGTCTGTCTTCCTGGCTCCTCAAGGGCCCTCTGTGTGCAGTGAGAGCACCAGAGCAGCTGCCCTGCCAGGCCCTGCAGCTGCAGCTCCCCCCAGGAGGCTTGGGCTGGGAGAGAAGGAGGTGTGTGTGTGTTTGGCCACAAAGTGTCCTTGTGAGCTCCAGAGGGGGCTGCAGCCACACTTCCTCCTCTCCTCCCCCGGGCTCCATCTCCAGATGCATTGGGCACCACCGTGAATGACCAGGCCAGTTCTGTCAGGAGAGGTGGGGCTGGCAGGGTCCCCTCAGTGCAGTGCGGACTCTGGGAGACTTAACCCTTCATCCCCTGGTGGTCTGGTTACCTCCCCACCCCGAGACCGACGGATGCTGGTCACTCACTGTCGTGGGCAGCAGGCATCCCCAGCCATTCATCACTGCAATCTCCATAACCTTGCTCAGAACACCTTGCTCAGAAAAGCAAGAATCTGAGGCCCAGGCCTCGGGCTTCCTGGGGGCCTGTCCCTTGGAGCAGTCCGAGGGTAAGGTAGCCCTCTCTGCCCACTCAGCCTACCTCAGAGAGCCTTGTAAATAGGGGAACACAAGTCTGGCATGATGGTGGTGCACAGCTGTCATCCCAGCACTGGAGAGGCCGAGGCACAGTCCTGGCTGAGAGTTCAAGGCCACCCTCAAGTACCTAGGGAGACCCTGACTCCAAACATCCCCAGAAATGTAGTTCCTGGAAACCAAAGCGGGGTGGCCCATACCTGTGATTCATCCTCGCAGTCAAGGAGGCTGAGGCAGGCGGATTGCAAGTTTGAGACATAACCTGAGCAATTTAAGACCCCATCTCAAAACTAAAAAGGGATGGGGGTGGCTGGGTGTGGTGGCTCTCGCCTATAATCCCAGCACTGGAGGCTGAGGCAGGAGGATGGTTGTGAGTTCAAGAGCAGGCTGGGCTGCAAAAGCAGCTCAAGACCAACCTGAACTGCATAGCAAGACCCTGTCTTAAAGACAAAAAAAGGCGGGGTGGGGATGGTGCGGTAGTCAGTCAATACTTAGTGTGCAGAATAGGAAATAGTCTGAGAGTTAACAGTCCCCCCAAGGGTGATTTCCCATGGTGCCTCTGGCTCTCCTGGGAATCACTGGTCACTGGCTCCTTTGCAGGGGACCGGCTGCGTCAGACGGAGAACCGGGCCACGCGCTGCAAAGTGGAGCGGCTCCAGCTCTTGCTGCAGCAGAAGCGCCTTCGGAGGAAGGCCCGGCGGGACGCCCGCGGCCCCTACCACTGGGCGCCCACCCGCAAGGCCGGCCGCAGCGACAGCAGTAGCAGCGGGGGCGGCAGCAGCCCCAGCGAGGCCTCCGGCCTGGGCCTTGACTTCGAGGACTCCGTTTGGAAGCCAGAAGTAAACCCTGACCTCCAGTCGGAGTTCGTGGTGGCTTAGGAACCCCCAGCACACTCGTCACCTCCCCTTGTCAAGCTTCAGCCCAGGGTGGACACCGCCACCGAGACACCACGCCCACCCCAGTGCCACAGTGCCACGGCTGGCTCCGGAGGGCAGGCGGTCACCTCCCTCCCAACCCACCCACCAGCCTTTTTCTTTTTAAGATTCTCACCGAGGTGGTACCTCCCGCATCCCCCTCCCACCTCCTGTCTTCACCAAGGACAACAATGACAATGACAAGACACCAGATCCTTCTCTCCCACCTTCCCCAGCTCCAATATGTAGCAGGCTGTCCAGATGGCAGGCGGGAGGAGGGGAGCCAGGAAGCCACCCCTGCCCCCTTCCGCTGCGCCCTCCCCTCCCGCCCTCCACCTCCCGCACCCATTCAGGTTTTTAAGTCAGAAATGTAGATGCCTCATTAAGCACTTTACAGATGAGGGGAGGGGACCGTGGAGAGGAGACTCCATCCCACCCGCCTGCAGGCTTCTGGCCTCCACCCCGGGCCAGCACATCAACCCGAATGTCACCCGAGCAAAGCCACGGGAGGGGACTGTTTTCCACATCTGTCCTTTACTTGGTCTTTTTTTTGTTTTTCTCCCCCATGTAAATCTGTGTTGATCAGTGTGGCCCAGAGCTGGGGGTGGGGTAGGGTGGGGTAGGGGAGGGGCTTTTTCCTGCCAAAAAACAAAAAATGGACACCTCCAGCTACTGGCCACCCCTGTGCCGACTTCCTCCACTCACTGTGCCCCCACCCCATTTCCCTGACCTCTTGCCTGAGTTTGGGGACTATTTATAGACTTACTAATTTTCTGACTGAGCCAATACTGGTTGGGAATGGCTTGAAAACCAGGGAGAGAACTGGCAGGGGTCTGGGGAGATCAGTGCCCCTCACCCCTTCCTGCTTGCCCAGCCCAGCCGGAGGGATGTGGGGTGTGGACTGTCGGGGGAGATTCTCCGGAACCGGATGGGGAGGGGGGGGTGCTGAGCTGTGAATGCCCTATGGGGCTGCGCTGTGTAGCATTAAGCCTCCCTGGGGTCCGCTGCTGGTCTATTTAGGACCCTCCCCACTCAATGCCGGAGCTCTGGGACCCAGGGATGGAAAGGGAGACCCCCTTTACTGGGGCCATTTCACTGGGGGTGGAGTTTGTGTTTGTTTTTTCCTATTCACTTTTTTTTATGGGAAGTTGGGGCCCGCCCTCACCTGTCGGTCCTACCTGGCCCCACATGTGCCCCCCCAGCCCCACATGTGCCCCCCCAGCCCTTTGTTCTTGTAGGTGAACCCCAAATCCTTCCTGCCCTCGTCCCGTGTTTAAATGGTTTCAGAAGTGAACATCATGTGTTACCTGTAGTTGTAAAATTTTTTGTGGGGGTGGGAGGGTAGGGAGGGGGTCCCAGATGGTAGAGGTCAAGGATTTGGTTTTTTGTTAATTTTTTTGTTTTCTGGGATTGTTTTTTCCAAGGGAAAAAATGGGGGGTGCGTTTGTTTTTTTTGAAAAACTGTCTTGTATACCTATTTAAATGTGTGTTCTGTTCTGTTTTTTAACGATTTTTAAATAACGCCCGTGCCTCCGCGGGTCTGAGGGTGGAGGTGTAGACGGAACTGGCTGGAAGTCCTCCGCCCTCCCTCAGGGTTCCCCAAGAAAGCATTACACGCCGCCCCCCGGGGTCGGGTTGTGGGGGTCCTGGCACCGCGCGAGTATGCCGTGTGAAAATTGGGAAAAAAAAAAATAAAGCCCTACACACATCTCGATTTCCAGTAATAAAACACAAAAGCTTGCGTGTGGCCTGCTCACCTGGGGAGGGGTCATCTACAGTGGCCTGGGTGGAAGCAGCGGGCAGGGCCCGGTAGCAGGCGCTTCTCACGCCCCCTCCCTGCTTGGGGGTGGGCAGGAAGCTACCGGGGTGGAGGAGGGTGGGGCGGCCACTTCCTGGCACCCGAGGCCGGAAGCCCTCGGGGTGTGGGATGCGGGTCTGCCCTCTCTCTCAGGTTGCACTCAGCCTGGGCAGGACCCACCCGCACCGGCTTTCCATTCCCGGTTCTGATGTGGGCTGTGGGGATGGGAATTTAGGAGTCAGTATCCGGGGAGACCCAGTCCTCGCGTTTTATGTCACAAGAGGAGGAGGAGGCGGCCCCAACCCTGAGAAACTCAGAGCTCTTCTTCCTGGAGTCCCGATATTATCTCGGGGACAATCACCAGCGCAGGGCCCAGGTTTCCAGGAGCCCAGACCTCCTGAGGTCCAGCCCTGGGCCCCAGGCTGACCTTGCCCTGCAGCCTCACCCAGCCCCAGTGACCTCGGGGCGCCTTTGCGGCCGCACCCTCGTGCTACATTCCAGCCCTTCATGTTCACCAGGCAAAACCTCCAGGTCTTTGCACCAGCCTTTCCCGACCCGGGAACACCTGTCTTCCCCTCCCCCAAGTCCCCTGGTCTGCCGGGGAACTCCCCCCCCCCCCCGCCCACACCCTGTCAGTCTAGGGGCTCCTCTAGGGCCCAGCCACAGAGGACCCCTAGAGAGGATCCCACCTTCATGCCTTTAGGGGTTGGGCAAAGAACCCACTATTTAATCTCCTTTTAAGTGTATTTCCTCATTTAACAAGCAGTGCAACCTAAGAGTTAGAAGTAATTATACTCCCACTGTATAGACAGGAAAACCAAGTCTCAGAGCGCTTGTCTGTTCTGTCATTAGGGTGAATATGGGACCCCCCCTCATACACATGCCCATCTGATTTCTGACGTTCCAAGCCTCTGTCCCCCTTAGCAGCCCCCCAAAGAAATTCAGAGGAGAGGGACAGTTCCCTTCCCAGGGAGGGTCCCGGACAACTTCCTCAGAGCCTGTCGCCCCTCCCACTGCCCCGTCACCCCCAAATTATCCCACGCCCCCAGGAGGAAGGCGGATGCCTGGTTAGGCCTTAAGGTCGTGGGCGCAAATGGCCCCTCGGCTTGGCGAGCATAGGGAGTGGGGAAAGAGGTTCAGGTGAAACCCGCAGTCCCCGCCCCGGGTCGCCGCCAAGCCCTTCCTGACCTCAGTCGCCACCTCCCTGAGCCCGGGGCGGAGTGGGGAGGAGGAAGGAGGATGTGATAGGAACGCCCGCTGAATCACAGTGCAGGCCCGGAACGAAGCACTCGAGGTTCCACAGCCCCCCCCCCGCCAACCTGGATGTCCCCGGGGGTCAAGGCCGCCTTGGGATTGGGGGAACGCGTGGGAAGCGGAGGTGGTGGGGGGAGATTCAAGTCGCGACAGTCTTCGGGGATGGGGCTGTCGGATGCAGGACGGTCCTGATCCGGGATCCGAGAAGGAGGAAGCCCGACTCCCAGTCTTTGCTCTGCGACCTGCGCATCCATAGCACCTGCCTACACCTGTCCTAGGAGGTGCATAGGCAGAGCAGGTGGAGGCCACGTGTTGAATCGAAGGCACGGAAAGGTACACTGAGGCACAGACTAGGCGAGAGGCTGCTGGGATCTCGGGGGGGAGCGATTGGCCAGACACCATTTCTCCATCAACCCCCTCCCTCTCCATTGAGGAAAAAGCTGAATGGGAGGGTGCGGCCCCCGGAAACCCGCAGAGATGGAAACGCTGTTTCTAAGGAAACGCACCGAAAGGAGCCTGACGTCAGTGCAGGGAGGGCGTCCCTTCGCCCCCGTCAGTTCGTCCGGAGCCCAGGCCACGCCCACCTGCGAGGAAGTCTTATTGGCGGGTGTGCGGTTCGTTTATCTGTAAACACCAATAGGATTGCGGGATAGTCAACTGCAGGCGGGACTTCAGCATGACTGGGGGTGAATGCGCAAGCGCAAGCGCGGAGGCGCAGGAGCCTCGCCATTCTCCTCTAGCGTCTGCAAATTTGGGGGCGGGAGACTCAGCCGAGGCCTGACGGCTGCGGCGCGGCCTGGACGGAAGAGGAGGCGTACCTGGGGGCGCCGCACGTGGACCCCCGGCACGGGCGCGCTCACGTGCACTCTTCTGTGCACACCCAGGCATTTCCTGTCGCAGCTCCCGCTTGCGTGTGCACGACCCCTGTCTAGCCCTCTTGCAGCTCCGAGGAGGAAGGAGGGGGAACCCTCTGGAGGAGGGAACTTTGTGGCTGTGGCTTTGCCAGGGAAATAGGAGTTAGCCCGGTGTTGTAGGAAGACAGGTTCTGTAGGTAGAAGACAGGGCCTGGAAAAATAAAAGGGGTTGCACTGGCGGGCAATAGAGAGCTCGAGTTAGTGGAGAAAAAGCAGGGATGGAAAGGCGAAGTTGGCAAGGCCCTAACGGGATGATGTGAGGTGCAGGGCGAGGGCCGTGGGGGAGGGGCAGACCAGAATATCCAGAGGCCACTGGACGCCTGGCAGCCGTAGGGTACTGCTGGGAGGTGGAGGCCGACAAGGTAGGGCTGTGGTTTTCATGGCTTAAGTTCAGTTCACAGGGAGGCGATCGACCAGGGCTGTGGCAGGGACAGATGCTGGGAAAGGGGAGGAAGGTTAAAGGCAGCCAGGCATGGTGGCGCAGGTCGGTCAGCCCACTGCGCTGGAGGGGGGGGGGGCGCTGAAACAGAAGGACCCCAAGTAGGAGCGAGGCCTGAGTAACTTAGGGAGAGCCGGCCTCAAAGTTAAAAAAGAAAAAATGGACTGGGGCTGTAACTCGGTGCCCAGGCCTGGGTTCAGTCTCTAGTAATGGAAAACAAAACAGAAAAAGAAAGAGGGGCGGGGCGAGGCTGGCCAAGCCGAACGCCGTGCCTGCCAAGGCATGAAGGACGCCCGAATTCGGCCCAGGGGGTGACCTCGAGGGTGGGCAGTGCTTCGGAGTGACAGCACGGCCACAGGAGGTCACTGGGGTCAGGGCTTTGTGCCAGAGACTGTAGTCTCCCGGGTTGACCAAGCGGGCACCTGAAGCTGGCAGCAGTGTTTGGAGATGCCAGAGGCCGGCGCTGACCAGGAGGTAATTTGTGTGGGCAGCCAGGAGGAGCCAGGCGGCTGGCCAGAAAGCACGGTTGAGCCAGGACTGAGGGTGCCCGGGGCAGAGCCGCCCCCACGGGGCCTAGCTCGACCCGCCCTCCCCTCTGCGGGGCCCTGGGAATAGGAGTTCGCTGAGCTGGAGCTGGGGAGGCCACCTCCCGCGGCCGAGGGCGTTGGGGCCCTACCCAGGAGTCCAGCTCCACCCACGGCGGCCCAGCCCCGGGAGGGCAGAAAGCCGACCGTCTCCGATGTCACTGGGCACAGGTGAGCAGCAGGTGGGGGAGGGATCCTGTCACCTGGGGCCCTCGCGCCTGGCCAGCTGCCTCTGGCTGCCTCCTCCCTCCCCCGTCTGCTTGTCTCCCCGCCTCCCGAGTCTTTCTTTCTGTCTTCCCCAGACTCCCAGCCTTCCTCTATTTCTGTCTCAGTCTCCATCCCCCTCTATTTTCGTCCCTTCTCCGGCCGGCGTCCCTCCCCCACTTCCGCCTCCTCTCTGGGTCCCCTCCCTCCTCACCCCTGCACGCATTCCAGCGCCTCCCCCGCCTCGCCCTCCCCCAAGCCAGCTGCCGCCTGGTGCCCAAGACCGAGGGAGTGGGCTTTGGCCGGGGTCAGAGGTCCGGTTGCTGGAGCAGGCGGGACTGCGAGGGCACCCCAACCAAATCCTCTGGAATGTGGGCAGGGCCAGCCTCCCTGAAGGCCGTCACCCCTAGGGCGGCCAGAGACAGCAGCCTGCTACAGCACTGCGCTGCACACGCCCCAATCCCAGGACGCTACCCACACTCTGCCCTCTGGGAGAAGCAGCAAACCCCAGAAACAATCCCACACAGGGCCTCGGAGCCAGGAGACACCGCTCAGTAGTCCGCGGGTATTTAGCCAGTACTAGGCTGCCAGATACACAACGCTGCCCCCCCCCCCACATCCCCAACCTTACCTCCAAACCTACATTTTGGTGGGATTTGTTTTGTTTTGTGGTGCTGGGGTGTGAACCAGAGCTGTATCATAAGCAGGCTTTTATTTGTTTATTTTGAAACAGTCTCAAGTTGCTAAGTAACCCAGACTGAATACAAATTTCAGATCCTCCTGCCTCAGCCTCCCAGAGAGCTGGGATCGTAGCATTGCTCCCCATGCATGGCTCCAGCTACACACATTAGTTCCTTCCAGACCCCTGGGGCCCTTGCCATACATAATCATATGTATGATCCTCATACTGAAAGGTAAGTGAGCAGGGTGTGGTAGCCCGTATCTGTGAGCACAGCACTTGGGAGGAGGCTGAGGCAGGATAGTCAATGCAAGTTCAAGGCAACCTAGGCTACATAGTGAGTTCAAAACCAGCCTGAACTGTATATAGCAAAACCCTATCTCAAAAAAATAAAAAAGAAGCAGGGCGTGGTGGCTCAATGCCCGTAATCTCAGCACTCGGGAGGCTGAGGTGGGAGGATGGTTGTGAGTTCCAGACCAGCCTGGGCCGCAAGGTGAGCTCAAGGCCAGCCTGAACTGCATAGCGAGACCCTGTTTCAAAAAAAGACAAAAATAAATAAATTTTAAAAAGGAGAGGTGCTGGGGATGTGGTTCTGGTAGAGTTCTTGCCTTGCGAGCACAAGGCCCTGGGTTTAATCCCCAGCACCACACACAGGCACAAAACTAGGCATGGTGGCACATGCCTGTAATTCCAACACCAGCATTCTGGAGGCTGAGGCAAGAGGATCACTGTGAGTTCGAGGCCAGGCTGAACTACATAATGAGACCCCGTCTCAAAAAGAAAAAAAAGGAAAGGTAGCTTCCATTTAACACTGGGCCAGGTCCTCCCTTAAGCAACTCCAGTCCTGGAAGTCACACTGGACAGCCACACTGATGCCTGGACGTAATGCAGTGCCTTCTCCTATCAGGTCCTCCTGGCAGCTGGGCAGGAGGGCCAGCAGCCCCAAGTAGTCCATCTGCATCCCCTCCTCCAGTTAGAACCCTGCCCCTCGCCTGGGCAGGAGACAGGTGAGAGATGGGTGAGGCTCACAGGCGGCCCTAGTTTATCTACCTGAAAACTAAAGATGACCCAGGATGTGGGCTTGGGGCTGCAGGCCAGTGATCACAGCCCTGAGGAGGCTGAAGCACAAGGATCAAAAGTGGGAGCCCTGCTTGGGCAATTTAGAGAATTAGTGAGGCTGTCTCCCAAAGTGAGAAAGCTGTAGCTGTAGCTAGGTGGGTGCGGGCCTGCCTCAGCCCCCTGTATCTTCACAACAGGACAGGAATGGGTGTGGCCTCATCCCTCGCACAGGTGAGGCACCTGGGCAGGGGCTCTGGCATCTGGGATGGTGTGTGCGTGCCGTGTGCACACATTCGAGTCACTGCACGTCCCTGCTCTGCACGTTCATCCTCGACGCGTCCCCACGCTCCTGTGCCTTCTTGGAAGGCGTCCCTCTCCCAGTCCCTTCGGGGTCAGGAGCACAGAGACCAAGCAGGTGTGCAACTCTAGCAGCAGCAGGCCTGGCCTGGTGGCCCATGTCCCCCACGGTGTCGTTCTAGTCTGGTGTGCACTGCCCGTGGGGCTCTAGGAGGAGGCTCCATGCGCGGTGGGTTTGTGTGACTCTGGGTATCCAGGGGGTGCCCTGCAGATAGAGGTGGCGCATGTGTGTATGTGTGTGTCCCAGTGTCCCATCGTGCGTCACAGGATGTGTGTGTCTTACCAGGGCCTCCCCCTGTGGCTCAAGGCCTAGCCCTGGCAGGACCTGCAGCTAGTGCATTCCTGGGACATGACTCGACCGTGGGGAGGGGGTGACTCAACTGGGAGCTCAGGGGCTGCGCCAGCCTCTGGGCCGACCCCTCCCTCCTTGTCTGCCTGCAAACCCCACCCTAGGTGTACGTGGTGAAGCCCCTCTTCCTTTCCTGGGGTACGGCAGCTGAACCAGGGGCCCCAGGGAACCAGGCAGACATCCAGTGCTGGTAGGAGCTGGGGGAGGGGCAGTTTAACCCTTCCTGGCCTGCACTCCCGTCCCTCAGCTTCCTGAAATTCCCAGAAGCACCGGCTGCCTGTGACACATAGCACTCATGCCCACCCAGGGACGTGACTCACACCACCAGGCATGGGCACATATGCTTCGTGGGGCCTGGCCCACCCAGCCTGTCCCCAGCTGCTCCCACATCCACACGTAGGGTTCTAGGCACTTTTGGGCCTCAGTAGAGCCCCCGAGAATTCTTGAGCCAGATCCCCCCCTTGCGTCCTGTGCCAAACCCCCATAGCCTCACACACGCTTCTATGCACCTGCACACGGCCCCACTGTTAACGTCCACACAGGCGTGAGACTAGCTGCTTGACAGTGCGTGGTTTTTGTCTTAGCACTGAGAGGCGGAGGCAGCAAAGGTCACAAGTTCCTGGACAATTTAGCAATTTAAGAAGCCGGGTGTAGTGCCACATGACTGGAATCCCAGCACTCAAGAGGCTGAGGCAAGAGGATCGCTGCGAATTCAAGACAAGCTTGGGCTCCAAAGCGAGCCCAAGGCCAGCCTGAACTGCATAGCGAAATCCTATCTCAAAAAGCAAAAAAAAAAAAAAAAAAAAGCAATTTAGCAAGACCCTGTCTAAACAAACAAAACAAGAGGGGCTTGTGCAAAGCCCTCAATTCCAGACCTCACTATGGCCACACCAGTCCCTAGCAATCCCTTGTGTGCTTGCCCACGAGCCCCCGGCACACGGGCACACGTGCGCACACCTGGCAACACGCATACGGCTCCCGCAACCCACCCTGGCTCTGGGCCCCGCAGATGGGGCCAGCTGGGCGGGCTGCAGGCCCTGCCAGGACGGTCCCATTTCCGCGCCCCCGCCGGGCGCCGCCAGGTGCACCGGCCAGGAGGGGGCGGTAATTACGAGGCCCCGGGGTGCCCCCCACACACGCGCCTTTCATCCCGGGCCACGCCCGGCCCCGGCCCAGACGCTCATTAGCTACTCCCGCCCGGTCATTAGCCAGGTCGGGGGAGAACCAGGCGTCCCAAGAGCGCGGCCCCGCGGGGAGGGTGGAGTGGGCGGTGAGGGAGCAAATGGCCTCGCCCCCGTCTCCATGACAACGCCGGGCCACGGGGCCCGGGAGGTCGCGGGGCGGGATGGAGGGGCCCCATCCACCCCGGCCGACGCCCACCGGGAGACTTCGGACTGGGAAACTGGGTGATTTACGAAAGAGCAGGGGTTGGCGTCTGTCATCCTTGTCTTCCTGTTGGCTGAGGCAAGAGGATCGCGAGTTGGACCCATTGGGATCATTTAGCGATTTAGTAAAATCTCCCCTTCTAAAAGTAAGATTTGGGGCCGGGGATTTAGCTCAGTGGCATAAGCGCTCGCCTTGCAAACGCATAGTCGTGAGTTTGTTCCCTGATAACCAAAAAAAAAAAAAAGTTGTTAAAAAAAAGGGCTCGGAAACCAGGCGTGAAGGTCAACACTTGTAATCGCAGCACTCACTCGGGAGGCCGAGGCAGGAGAGTCCCCCGTGAGTCTGAGGCTAGCCTGGGCTCCATAGTTGAGATTTTGTCACAAAAAAGCAATAAAGTAAAAATAAACGAGGTTCACTGTGCCAAGGCCCTGGGTTCAATCTCCAGCACCGAAAGTCGGGGAGTGATGGAGATGTGGGGGACAGAGAGGGAAGAGAGGCAGGCGTGGGGAGATGCAGAGCTGAGATACACCCTGGTACCTGCGAGCCAGTGGGAAGCCCAGGGGGTCAGGTCAGGGGCGGGCTGGGCTTCTGTGGCCCTGCACAGCACCCCCACTTCGGTTCTTGAGTCCCCCTCCACTCCCCCGCGACTCTCAGATACTGGCCTAGGGCCGGCAGGGAGCAGTGGGCAAGGGCCAAGGACGCCAGCCGTGGCCGTGCGGGCCGGCGAGGGGTGGCGCGGCTGCAGGACCAGGTCTCCCACGCTGGGCCACACAGCTGGCTTCCACCGCGAGGGCTGGGTCCGGAATCCAGCGCCAGTCCCAAAGGCTCCGGCCTGGACGACCGCGAGGCCGTGGCGCCCCCTCGTGCCCGCGCCGGGCAGCGCGCCCGGGCCCAAGTCCGGGTGGTGTAGGGGCGGCCGCGGCGGGGGAGGGGGGTGAAAGGAAAGGGAGGTGTGCCAGGCACCCTGCTTCGGAGACAAGAGGGTCATGGTGACACGGCAGAGTCACAGCAACACGCAGATGCAGTTAAGCTCGGGACGCAAGTGCAGAGACAGGTGCCAAATCTGAAACACAATGCCACCCAGGTGAGCCGTGTGCAGGCACAGGCATCCACATCTGCTGGGGACCCAATGGCCTCGGGGACTGCGGAGCCCGGCACAGTGGGCACCCGGGAACAGCTAGGTGTCCTTGGTGGCAGAATCAATGAACGAGTGAAGAAACACACAGCTCTTTGCAAAACTAGGAACAGCGAGCGCTCGGAATCTGAAAGAGGGGGCAGGGCACGCTTGGATGTCTCTGATCAGGGGAGCTAGGAACTCAGGGGCACCCCGTTAGTCCTGGTCTGCTCCGCGAGCAGACACACCGGGAAGGGCGGGGGTCTGGGCTGCTCCAGGGCTAGGCTCGGCCAGGGTGGGCGGCTGGGCCCATCCTGCTCGGTGGGCTGCTGTCGCGCTGGTCCTTTTAATAACCGCCCTGCGCGAGCAGCTGACGCGGCAGAAGGCGCTGCTGACGAGCTGCCGCGGTGTGCAGGGCGGGTAGCTGTGACTCACAGGGCTGCCGCCTGCGGGGCCAGGGCCTGGTTCTTGAGCCGCTCAGGGGTCCTGGCCGTTGTGTCACTGGAGACAGCCGGGTCACTGCGACCCAGGTGAAGGTCAGAATCACGCTGATGCCCGTAGTGAAGCTTAGAGTCTCAGCAAAATGGGGGTGGGGTGCTCCTCCCCAGCTGCCTCCATTCTCTCCATAGAGGGTCTGAGCTGTACTGTGGGTCTCCTGTGTGAGTGGACAAGGAAGGGCCCAGAGTTTACTCCTCCCACCAAGGCTGGGGGGAGAGCATGAGCCCAAGCGCATGTCGAAGGGGTCCCCAGCGGTCTTAGGGTCCCTCCCAGGAGCTGCTTTAGTTTGTGGGGCCTCCTCATCAAGCTGTTTGCCCTCATCCTAACTGCAGAGCTCTTGGGAACTCTTTTTTTTGGGGGGGGGGGTCTTTTTCCTTTTTACTGGTACCGGGGATCGAACTCGACTGCCTGCTTGCAAGGCAAGCGCATATGCCACTGAGCTAAATCCCCAGCCCCTCTTGCGAACTCTTGGGAGGCCCTCTCCAAAGGCAAATAGGGCAGGTTGGGCCTGGCCCTCTCGAGGTGGGTGGTCAACGGGCTGTGGGTGGCTGGGCCACATGGCAGATGCCATGAGGAGGCCTGAGCTGATGTCCTGTGTAGCTGCTAAGTCAGCACTACCGTGGGTGTTAGCCAGGTGCAGCCTACTGTCTAAAGCCAGGACACAGAACCACACAGAACCGGGCATGGAGGTGCATGCCTGTAATTCCAGCCCTTGGGAGGCTGAGGCAGGAGAGTTCTCTTGAGTTTGAAGCCAGCTTGGGCTACACAGGTGAGTTCAAAGCCAGCCTGAACTGCATTGTGAGGGCCTATTAAAAAAAATAGCTAGAGGCTGGGGATTTAGCTCAGCGGCATAAGCGCCTGCCTTGCAAGCAGGCAACGTGAGTTCGATCCCTAGTACCGATAAAAAGGACAAACACAAAAAAAAAAAAAAAAAAAAAAACGAAAAATAGCTAAAACAAAGACAAAGAAGGGCTGGGGATATAACACAGTGGCATAAGCACCTGCCTGACAAGCGCAAGGTCCTGAGTTCAATTCCTGGTACAAAACAAAAAACAGGATACCAGCAAGATGAATTTTGGGGTGTAGGGATGCACTTACAAGAGTGGTGGTGAAGTCAGGGTTTGGCTGGGAGTTGTGGTTGCAGGTTGGGGTTTGGTGGCAAACTCGGATGAAGTTGGGGAGCTCAAAAATGTTGGGCAGGAGAAAGAATTAGGATTGTGGAGCATAATGGGGTTCAGATGCCCAACAACTGGACTCTCGGTGTTGGGATTGAGATGGGCGTTGGGATTGATTGCGTGAAGTCACATATTCAGGAGCTTGAGGGCCGCTACAGGGCTCTAGGAGTCGCGGGTGGTCATCCAGATCGACAAGCTGGCACGACTGCTGGGGTAGTGCAGATAAAGGTGGAGGGTCTGTGAGCTGGGGATGGACAGTTGGATGGAGTCGCTAAATCTGGGAGGGGGGGGCATAAACTCTCTGGAGGACGGAACCCCCAGCAAACACAAGACTCCGGGTCTTTGTTCTCCGCCGAAGAGCAGGGGCGGGGTGCACGCAAGTGGGTCAGCCACGCCCCCGCGCACGTGGACGGGAGACTGCCGACTGTTCTCAGTCTGACCAATCAGGACGCCCGGCGCCCGCGCACGAGAATGGGCGTGGCATAATTAAGCCAGGTCTCCAACTCATGAATATGAGGCGCGGCCGCTTTCTCCGGCGCCTTGGATTGGCCCTCGTGGCGTAGGGGGCGGGCACAGCGGGCGGGGCCCGGCGGCGGTGTATATCAGACACGGCTCGGGGCGCCCCCCTTTCATTCGCGTGTTAGAAGGCTCTGGTCGGTGTGGTGTGCCTTGCCGTGCCGTGCCGTGCTCCCGCCCGCATCAGGGACCTGCCCAACTCAGCGGTGAGGGCCCTGGCGGCACCGGCTCCGAGGGTCCCAGGGCGGTGGGCGGCCTTAGGCGCCCAGGCGAGGCGGGGCCGCGACGGCACGCCCCTGGGAGGGGGCGGTGCCGGGGCGGGCCCAGGGTTGGAGTCCGCCCGTTCGGCGGCGCGGGGCAGCGGGAGACCGGGCCGAGCGGCGGCCCGAAAGTGTCCCACCCCCCCACCCAGCCCCGGGACGCCAGTTTGGCGGGCGCTGCAGCAAAATGGCGGCGACGAGCTCGAGGCTTCGGTGGCGAAATGGCGGGAGCTCCGAATGCCCGGATGGAGTGGCGCAGGGCGCGCGTTCAGCGCATGCGCGCGGAGGGCGGGGCGCCAGGGCCGGGCTCTCACGCTGCGGGTCCCGGGTGTTCGCGTCCTGTCGCCGCACTCCCTGAGCCTCGGCTTCCCGTCTTGCCATTGGGATCCCACGTGGGGAAGGACGGCCCCGCCGCCTCGTTTGCAAGTGCTCAAGTCTAGTGCTGGTCTCCTTTTGAACCCCAAGTGTAATCCCGAGTTGGCACCGTCCCCCAAATCGTGGACTGGCTTTTTTCTCAATCTTTGGGCCGAGGTCCTCCTAGCCAATAAACGCCTTGTCCAAGTCGGCCTGTCCGCCCCCCTGAGTAGTCACGTTGCAAACTCCAGCTTCCCTGAGGGGGCTGCCTCCGGGCATCTCAGTCCCTGCTAGCAAGTGGATCTCTGGCCCAAGGCAGCACCTCAGGACTGGGTGCCCTTTTTGACAGCACCCTGGGGGCACTTCACAGTAATAGAAAAAGCACCCTCTAAAAACCCTACACCTATAACTCAAGCTCCGTGGCCAATTTAGGGAAAGCTTGTGCCAAAGTGAAAATTTAAAAGCCAGGTGTGGTGTTGCACAATTATAACCCTAGCATTTAGAACCACGAGGCAGAATGATGATCTCTGCAAGTTCAAGACCAGCCTGGAAGCCCCAAAAAGAGCCAGATGTGGTAGTGCATGCCTGTTAATTCCAGCACTCAGGAGGCTGAGGCAGCATGCTTACCTGGAGTTCAAAGGCAGCGTGGATGACATAGAACCTGTCTCAAAAAATTAAAGGCCAAGGGCGGGGGATTTAGCTCAGTGGCATAAGTACCTGCCAGGCAAGCATGAGGTCATGACTTCAATCCGCGGTACCAAGATAAATAAAAAGCTAGGGGCCAGGGATGTAGCTCAGCGGCATAAGCACCTGTCTGGCAGGCTGCAAGCTCCTGAGTTCGATTCCCAGCACTAAAAAAAAAAAAAAAAAAGGTTTTTTTTTTTTTTTAATATTAAAAAGCTAGTAGAGGATCCCTGGGTTGGATCTCTCGCAATTCACACACAAAGCACCCTGGGGTCTTTTCCGTTGTGTGAACATCTGATGTTTAGGTAGAAGAGCAGCCCATAATTACAAAAAGGGGGTACTTGTATTTAGAAGGGCCAGGGATTTAGCTCAGAGGCATAAGCACCTACCTTGCAAGTAAGCAATTCTGAGTTCAATCCCCAGTATCAAAAATTTTTTAAAAAGGCCTAGTGAGCCAAGGCGAGGCAGCTGGCTGGCTTCAAGTCGCAGCAGTGTAAGCTACATAGTGAGACCTGGCTCAAAGCCCAAGAAGGACCAGGCATGTAGCTCAGTGGTATAAGCTTGCCTGCCTGGCAAGCTGCAAGGTCCCAAGTTTGATTCCCAGTACCAAAATAATAAAAGCACCCCGCTGCAGTGGGCTGAGGACGGAGCTCAGTGGCAGGTCGCTTGCCTAGCAGGCAGGAGCCCCTGAATCCAACCCCCAGCTCACCAAAAAGCCCCAGTGAGTTATGGTGGCTGGCACAGGCCTGTAATCCGGGCACTGGGGAGATTGAGGCAGGGTGGAGCCTTTGAGCCCAGCCTCAGTGAGGTAGCAAGACCCTGTCTCAGACCAGAAAAGGGCAACATGCGTGGCTCAGCGCCAGACCCCGAGGTCATGGCCAAGCACCACAAAAAGGAAAAAGCCCTTGGGGAAGGCTTAGAGTCTATGGAGGGGAGCGTGGGGGTCTGCGTGTGCCTTCCCAGGAGGGGTTTCCCACTTGTGTAACTGCGGGTGGGGAGGCTGAGCGCCCAGGTTTGTGGGTGGCCCCGTGGTGTGGCTGGCGCTGGGATGGCCCGGGAGCGCGGTGAGACTGCGACTCCGCGTGCCACAGGCCGCCATGGCGTCGGACGAAGGCAAGCTCTTCATTGGGGGCCTGAGCTTCGACACCAACGAGCAGTCGCTGGAGGAGGTCTTCTCCAAATATGGCCAGATCGCTGAAGGTGCGGGGGGGGGGCGGGGAGGGGCTGGGCAGGGGGAGGGGAAAGGGTGGGTGTGGGGGCGTGGCGCCCACCGGCCCCTCCCTCGCAGTGGTGGTGGTGAAGGACCGGGAGACTCAGCGGTCTCGGGGCTTCGGCTTTGTCACCTTCGAAAACATCGACGACGCCAAGGACGCCATGATGGCCATGAATGGGAAGGTGAGGCCGCCGTGGGGTGGGGGCGCCCGGGAACCCCCGCCCGCGCCGAGCTTGGGGCCCGCTGACCCCCCCCCCCCGTGCCTGTGCCGCAGTCGGTGGATGGGCGCCAGATCCGAGTGGACCAGGCCGGCAAGGCTGCGGACAGCCGCTCCCGAGGCTACCGCGGTGGCTCCGGCGGGGGCCGGGGCTTCTTCCGGGGGGCCCGGGGCCGCGGCCGGGGCTTCTCCAGAGGTGAGTGTCGGGGCCCCGGGGTGCGGGGTGCTGCGGGCGGGGCCGGCACTCACTGCCTTGCCTCCGCAGGGGGAGGCGACCGAGGCTATGGCGGCGGCCGCTTCGAGTCCCGCAGCGGCGGCTACGGCGGCGGCTCTAGAGACTACTACGGCAGGTGAGCGCTGGCCCCCGGGGTCACTCGCTAGGCTTGCGGGCGGCGCCGCTCACCGTGCGGACGAGGCAGATTTCCTGCTCTAGCCAGACGGTGACCCTCCCGCTTCGGCCTCCCGGAGTGGGGGTGCTGGAGCCCGGGCTGGGACCTGGGGCGCCTGCAGCACCCGTGTCTGTGCCTCCTGCAGCCGGAGTCAAGGCGGCGGCTACGGCGAGCGGAGCACGGGCGGCTCCTACAGGGACAGCTACGACAGCTACGGTGAGCACAGGACACGGTGGGGGCGGCCCCAGTCGCCCGGGACCCCTCCTTCCCCGTGCCCACCCGCCTCGCCTTCACGCTCTGCGCTTCGTCCCCAGCCACGCACAGCGAGTGAGCCCACGGCCAAGTCCGAGGACGTGGGAGCCGCCAAGCCGTGGACGTGGAGTGACCACGCTGCCTGCGCCCCACTTTTGCGGCCCTTTCCGGTCCGGCCTGGCCGCGCCCGCGCTGGCCTCGGGCCGGACTCTGTTGGGTTTTGCAGGCGATCCGAGCGGGCCCCGTTCACCGTGTTCAGGACGTGGTGGTGGGGTTCCCGCGCGGCGTGTGATGGCCGTTTCTACCCGTGTTTTATTGTATTTCACTTCCCTGCGTCCTTCTGGTGCTGGCGATCGCGCCCCTGCGCCGCCCCGCCGTGCCGCTGTTTTCCTGGACGCCTCGCCCGCCCCGTGCTGTCGAGTCCCCGATCCCGGACCAGCCGGGCCCGCGGCGAAGACGACGTCTCCCGGGCCTTTTCCCCGGAGCCCCGCGTGCCCGCGCCCCGCGTTTCCTGGGCCGCGGAGCCGTTGATTAAAGACCGTGTGAAACCAGCCTGGCTGTGCGCGCTGCCTCCGCCGCCGTTGCGGGCCGGGCCGGGCCGGGAGAGCGGGCGGACGGATGGACGGATGCATGGGCGGGCAAAGCCCCGGCTGTGCTTGCAGGGTGACCACAGACACGCGGGGACGGCGGCCGGGTGCCCGGTGAGTGGGGTGCGGCACGGCGCGGCGGCCTCGCGCGCTCACCGCCGCCGCTTGCAGAACTCGCATCGCTGGCCCGGATCTGAGGACGGGGGGGGGGGGGGTGGTGATGATGAAGCCCCGAACCGGAGCCGGTGTCTGCTGTCCGTGGCGAAGGTGGCGCTGCCAGCTGGGCCCGGGAGGCGGTTGCTGGAATGGTGAGGTTCCCGGCGGCGAAGCCGCTGTCACCTGCGCACGTGCGGAGCGCGGCTCCCGCCGAGGCCAACACACGAAGGCGGGGCCAAGGCCACTTCCGGCCTCGAGGCCACGCCCCGCCGGCCATTGGCTGACACCACCCCCGCGCGCCTGACTGGCAGCTGCGTGTAGGGGTGGGGCGCGGCCGCCGCTTCCGCCGGGCCATGGGGCCGCGCGTGTTGCTGCCGCCACCGCCTCTGCTGCTGCTGCTGCTGCTGCTCCTCGCGCTGCTGTGCAGGGCCGAGAACACTGCGCCTCCGTCGTCTCACCCCACGCAGGCAGCGCCCTCGCCGCCGCTTTCGACTGCTAACGGGAGCCAACCGGGAGCGCCGCGCAACAATACGCACGGCTGGCCGGCGGGTGCCGCCGGGACGCCGCTGCTGCGCTCCTTCCTGGTGCTCACGGGCCTGGCGGCCCTGGCCCTCGTGTACTTCCTCATCCGGGCGTTCAGGTGCGTCTCTTTACGCGGCGGGCGCCTGGCTGCAGCCAATTAGCGCGCGCTTCGAGAGTCACATGTTGGGAGGGGGGTTGACGCGGAAGCCGGCGGGGCGGTCACGTGATTTGTCGACTCCGCCCCGAGGGGGGGGTTCCTTGGCGTCCCGCGTCCCGGCGTCGCCTCGCTCCGCCTTCCCCGCGCTAGACCGCTGCGTTCCCTCCTAGTTCGGCGCCCGCGAGTTCTGGGCGCCTCCGACCTCGTCGCCTCGTTCCCACCAGGACCTCCCGTGTGCCCCTCCTCCCGCTCATTGCGCCCAGCGACCGGGCAGCGCTGGGGCTGCTGCGACGCCCCTTCTCTCAGTGACGGCCAGCGACCCTCCTCCCTGTCGGGTTCCCAGCTCCTGGAGCGGGGAGGCGATCAGCAACCCGCGCGGGTGGCTCGGTGGGGTCCGAGCCGGGGCTCCTGCGGCCGCTGAGTAAAAGAATTTGGGCCGCGCAGGTTGAGGAAGCCGCAGCGGAGGAGGTACGGGCTCCTGGCCAACTCCGAGGACCCCGGCGACGTGGCCTCCGCGGACAGCGAGGAGGAGACGGTGTTCGAGTCGAGAAGCCTGAGATGGTAGGGAGCCCTGCCGGCCCAGCCCCGCAAGGGAGCCTCATGTGGGTGGCTGGAGTCCCAGGGCTCGGGCCACTGCCACCCAGGCGAGGCTTAGGACCCTAAGACGGGTCCAGGGGCCTGGTTCGTCGGCATACGTGATAGCCTGACACCTGCGAGGTCGTGAGATCCAAGAAAACAGAAAGATGCACCAAGATGTTGGCCAAATGATGCGCACTTGGCATATTGGTACTCTGGGAGGCTGAGACAGGAGGGTTCTGAGTGCTAAGAAATACAAATAATGAATGACACGCTCTAGGCCCCACGAGTGCCCAGGTGGAGCAGAGGGTCGAAAGGCCTGCCGAGTGGCAGCGCAGGTGGGACTGAGGCCAGACGGGTCCCAAGGCAGCTGGGCATTGGCAGGTGCAGAGCTGGGTCCAGAGCCATCTGACCCTTTCCTCCCCTGCAGCCTCGTGGGCTCCCCTCCACTCACCCGACCCCTTCACCTTCCAGATGCTGCACTGAGGTGGCCTGCCCCTGGGGCCTGAGCAGGCACAGCACCCGCCCTCCAGCTCCCACCCAGAGCCCCCATGTTGCCCAGCTTCCTGCTGAGGACAGCACCACCTCACCTTTCTACATGCCGTTGCCGCCCTGTTGGGGGAGCCAAGAGGAAGCTGCTGGGGCTTGGCAGCCACCACCCAGGACCCTGTGGCCCCCACACAGACTGACTGACCTATGCTGCTGCCTCCTGGAGGATCTGGCAGCTCTGCTCTGAGGCCTGCTGGGCAGGTGGACTGAGGGGTCTGTTGGAAACCCCTTTCTGGGACACTGTTGACAATAAAGGAAGCTGTGGCCCTGCACCAGGGGCCAGCCCCTCCTTGACTCCACATGAGCCACCTGGCTGGGCTGGTTGGGTCAGAGGTGGGCTGGAGCGTCATTACTGAGACTCCACTGGGCTGTCACTTCCTCAGTGTACAGGGTCAGGTGAGGGATCTCACCTGCTAGGCAGAGGTAGGAAAAACCTGTCTCTAGTTGCCTTAGAACAGGGCCTCCCTATTCTGTTTCTAGAAAGAACTACTCATCCCTCACAGCCTTGGTCCCCAGGGTTCCTTCTGGTCTGTTACCTTCAGCCTAGAGTGATTCTCTTAAGGAATCAAAACCTCAGCCCACCTGTGCCTTTGGCGGGGTGAGGGTTCCAGAGGAACCAGGGATGTGGTGTAACTAGGGGTCAGCTGTCTAGTTTGGTTCCTTTTTGAGCTGCCGAGAGACTTGGGAGCCGCCTTTGCTGTGTGGTGCCCAGACAAGGCCACCAGGTGGCAGTGTTGAGCCGCCTCTGCCTGTGACTGCTGGAGCCAAACTGCAACCTGGAGCTGGGGGTCCAGCCACCCCATTTCTTGAGCAAGTTGGCTCCCCAAGCTCACTACCTCTGAGCCTCAGGGCTCTGGGGTAAGAGGCCGCAACCACCGCTGGCCTGTCCATCTGTTCCTCTTCCCCATCCCACTACCATGGACCCATGGGGACCCATACCTAACAGGAAGACCCCACATCCTGTCCCCAACCTATGCCCCAAGCCACCCAGCTTTGAGCAGGAATTCCTCCTAGGAGATTGGGGTGACGTGTGCCTTCACCCTTCACCTGGTGCCACCACCACAGGACCCAGCGGCCTCCAGGTGTGCACCTGCCAGTGTGCACAGCTGGGTGTACCCGGGCCCTGAAGGCCCCCACGGCCTGTACCTCTGCACTCCAGGACGCCACCAGAGTAGATGCAGGATGCATTTTAGTCACACAGTGTCACCTTCAAAGGTCCTAGCTGCCCCCTCCATCGCTCCCACAGTTCCTCCCACTCAGGCTCAGCCCTGAGGTCTGGCCTTGGGTCCTGTTGATAACTTACGTCCCAGCCACAGTGTACTTCCTAGGACATGGTGATGGTGACAGCCACAAGGTGGCCTTGCAGGCCAGATTGGCGGCCGAAGGTCCATAGACATCGTCCTGGAGATAAGGTCAAGGTCTCTGCTGACAGAGTCAGCCCCACCTGTGTCGTCCTCCCTAGGGGATTGGAGTGGTGGTCACTGTCCCTGTCCTATGGGTGGCTTCGGTGCAGTCATTGGTATCTGTGTTGCTGAGGACTGGCTTCCTGGGATCACCTTGGACCCGGCCTGTGACTTTCCTCAGCCCAGGCCAAGGGGCGTGGCACCAGCCCTGAGCTGGGGCAGGCAGCAGGGACAGGTTCGCCTGGGGACCCGTCCTGGTCTGGGGGTCTGTGGGGCTGCTGGGGACAGGGCCTGTGCCCCCTGCTGGAGAAAGGGACACCTCTCACTTCCAGATCCTGGGTTTGTGCCTTGACCCCCATGGCCAACCCCGACCTCCTAATCCCAAAGCCGCCCTAGGCTCCCTCGAGAGCCCCTGCCGACGCAGGCAGTGGATTTGGTCGGATGTATTCTGTAATGAGAAATTTCTCCCTGCATATTTTTAGCCTCCCATTCCTTCGGCGGCCTTTGAAGGCTGAGGGGCTTCTCACCGGATCCTGGCCCTGCTGCGGGGGCGGTGGGTGAGGGACAGGGGCTGGGCCACCAGGGGCAGGCATGACCGTGCTAAGCATGGGCCCGCTGCCAGGCCGAGGGCACAGGACCCAGACCTAGGTGGATGGGGCAACGGTCAGAACCCCAGACCCAGGCCTGGGCCAGGGGCCATGGATCTACATAACTTCTGACCCTGTGTGACTCTTGTCTCTATGGAGAGCCTGACCTCTGACCCTTGCCTCCAGGGAAGCTCCCCAGTTGACCCCTCACCCCACCTGACCCCTACCTCTGCAGACTGGGGCAGAGCTGGCCAGGGAAGGACAGGGCCCGGGGTCCCCAGAGCCGCCAGTCCTTCCCTCCACTGGCCGTCTGGCCAGTCCTCTGCAGCGGTCGGCGGGTGCAGGGCGGTGGAATGGGGGACGCGCTGCCTTTGTTCCTGTCCCCGCTTGGGCTCTGACCTTGAGAGAGAGACGAGAACAGAGGGAGAGCCGAGTGCAGAGCTTCTGCGCAAATCCGGGTGGCAGCCATGGCTCCTGCCTTGGTGGGCCCTGCATGCAAATGAGCCAGCCTCGGGCCTGGGGAGGGGTCCCCTCACCCTGCACCTCCACGCCCCTGCCCAGCTAGAGGTGAGCAAGGAGACCCCCACGGCCCCACTCCAGGGGTCCCATGTTCAGAGGATGCCACCTGTGCCCTCAGCCCTCTCCCTCTGGGAGCCAGGCCAGCCCCCACCCCAGCTTCCTTCCCTGGACAGAGGTCCTGCAACCCTGGACCCACCCTGCCTTAGTGTGGACCATTGCCAGCCTCGGCCCTCATTCCAGGGGCTACCAAGGATCACTGCAGGACAACACTGGGCCTGCAAACTGGGTATTTGGTTGGGGTGTGGTGACACAAGCCTATAATTCCAGCATTTGGGAGGCTGAGGCAGGAGGATTGCAGCGAGTTCAGGGCCATTCTGCACTACACAGTCTCCAAAAAAATAGGGGTGAAGTTGTGGGACCTGGCTTGCAGCCTGGGACAGACAGGTTGAAGTCCCTGTAGGAGGGAGACAGAGCCCCTCCTCCTGATGGGGGCAGTCTTGGGGCAGGGGAGCAGATCACAAAGGACAAGTTGGATTTTAACAGGAAGCAAAGATCCAGGCTGAGACAAGGACCTGCTGATGTGATCTGCAGAGAGGCAGGGAGGGGGAGCTCCGGGACAGGGCCCATGTGCCATGGCCCCTTCCTGTGATCCATCCTTCCCAAGTCCCAAAGCCCCGAGCCCAGAAGGGGTGCCCACAGATGTGGCGAGTGAGTGGCAGACCCATGCTGGACCCTGGTGACACTACCCTCCACAAGCTTGGTTCTGATGCGGGAGCTGGTGGCTTGAATAAGGGCAGAAGTAGAAAACAGGCCGGGGCCAGACTTAGCACGAATCGGTGTCCTCTTTCCGGTCTGCTCCCGCCTGCGGGATCCCTGGGCCGGCGTGGATTTGCAGCCCGGCTTTCTGCACGGGCCTGAGTTTTTCAGACTCACCGTGCTTCGGGCCGCTTACTGTGCGCCCCAGAACAGCCCGGGAGGGGAGGGGAGGGGTAGGGGGTGGAGACCGATGGCAGGAGAGAGGCATCCGCTTTGGGGCTCTGGGGCTTCGGAGGGCGTAGGCTTCGGGCCTGCTGGACTCCAGGGCCCGGGCTCATTCAGACTTTTGCGTACCCAGGGCGTTGGATGGGGCGGCGGGAGGGTGAGTGGTGCCCCTCCCACCGGGCACGGGCGCGGCGGTGCAAGAGGACCCGGCCCCTCCCCGAGGCGCAGCGACCCCCCTTCTTTCCCGCGGCCTCACGGAGCAGGGGCGGCGGGGCGGGGCGCGCCCTGGGGACCCCTCTGCCCGCCGCTGCGCCCGGGCCTGGCCGGGGCGGGGTGAGGCTGTAGCCCCCCGGCCCGGCCCAGCACAGCCCACCCCGCGCACACCCTGTGCCTCGGTCAGGGCGCGGCGGGAGGGGGCGCCCGCGGCCCTGCCTCTGCTCGGGCGGGACAAAGGGCCGGAGGCTGAGCGCGAGAGTGCGCGCGGCCGGGTCCCGTGCCCGGGGCCGCCGGGGCACCGCGCCCCGCCGCTACCGCCTCTACTGCCGCCGCCGCCTGGTTTCTCGCCGCCCGAGGTCGCCGGCGCGCGGAGGCGGAGGCGGGGCGCGGGGATCTCCAAGCGCGCGGCGCGCTCCGCCCGCTCGGCGGCGGCGGAGGAGGCGGAGACGCGGGGCAGGCGGCGGCCGGAGAGCGCGGCGGGCGGACCGGGGCCATGGCGCCCGCGCAGCGCCCGTGGTTCCCGCTCCTGCTGCTCCTGCTGCCGCTGCCGCCGCCGCCACCCTGCGCGCGCGCCGAGGACGCCGCCCGCGCCAACGCCGACCGCTACGCCGTCTACTGGAACCGCAGCAACCCCAGGTGAGCGCACGGCGCCCCGACCCGTCCCCGCCGGGGGCCTCCGCCAGCCCCGGCGCCGCGCTCCGCCGCCGGGGTGGGCGCCCTGCACCCGGGGATCTTCGTCCCCGGGAACGACCGGCCCCCCGGAGTTCGCGTGCGGTATTCCCAGGACGCCCCACTTCCTTGCAGAGGCGCGCCCCACGTTCCCCAGAGCGCCCATGTCTTCCAGAGTTTGGGGATCCCCGCTGACACCCTCAGAAGCTGGACCCGCTCTGAGTTTACCCTCTGGACTTGAGGGCTCCCTGATCCGCCAGCCTCTCAGGGGGTTCCCTCAGGGCTGAGTTGTTGGCGGGGATCCCTGGAGATCTTGGGACCGAGCCGTCCCCCGAGGTGGAGGACGGTGGCCCTCCAAAGCCGGATCTCGTGGCACGTCCTGCGCGAAGGTCCCCAGATGAACTTGAGAAGTTGGACTGGTCCTGCCCGCCCCCGCGTCCACTCCAGGGGTCCTGCCCCCAGTTTGCAGGGATGGAGAGCGGGGGGCACCCGAGGGGCTGCGGTCTAGCTGGGAGGTGGAATCAGGCAGTGTTCGCTTCCCTCCTTTTGGCGCTGATGGGGAAACTGAGGTGCGGGGGGACCAGGAGCTGCCTCAAGGTCATGGGGAGAGCAGCAGAGCTGGGGTGGGACCTGGGTGACCTGGTGCCCAGCCTGCCACGCCCGGCTGTGGGGCCCTGCCGCCCACTGCCTACGTCCCTCTGTCCCACTGGGTGTGTGCTGGACACAGAGTACAATTTGGGGGACGACAGAAGGCCCCCTCTAGTCCGAGTAAGAAAAGTTTGCTGGCCACTGACCACATCCCGGAGTCCTCAGAACCCCGCCGGGCCATTCGGGGGTCTCAGAAGCAGAGGCGATCTGGAGATCCTCCCGCTGTGAGGCAGGGTCTCTAGCTCCTGGGACTCCGGGTGGTCAGCCTGGAACTCGGGGTCTCTCGACCTGCATACGAGGGCCCTTGCTGGCTGGCCCTCGGTCACCGGTCACTCACTCTCCTCCGAGTCCCTGCGCCTTCCTGAGCAGCAGTCCCCTCGGATCCCCTGCGATCCTGGTCCCCAGGCGGAAAGTTGCATAAAGGGCCGCTTTTGAGGCAGGCTCTGGACAAGGGCGGCCAGTGTCCCACCGAGGGGGGTGGGGAGCGTGCCCGAGGTGGCCCCCACCGGAGCGGGGCTGCAGTTTCGGGTCTCCAGGGCCGAGGGTGGGCGCCCGGGCCTCTCCGGAGAGCGGGCCGGGCCACCGCAGAGTTGGTCCTGCGCTGCCCGCGGGGTTGGTCACATGTGGGTTTGATTAAGGCGCTTCCCTGTCGCCGGCCGCCGGAGAAACCCGGCGAAGAGCGCTTTCCTGGACCAAGTTTTTGGTTTCAGCTCCGGAATCCCCGTCCCCCAGCGTGGCCGGTCCTTTGTTCTGGCAGCCACTCCAGGAACCGGGAACGGGGAAGGAAATCGGGGGCTCGCAGCTGCCCCGCCGTCCCCACCTGCCGCGGGGCCACAGGCTGCTGCTGGCCGCACCTCCCGCCAGGGCGTTGAGGTCTTCCCTGGCAGTGCCCAGCGTTGGCCGGCCACTCAGTCACCTCCTGTTGCTGTGTGTGTCACCACCTGCCCTGTCCACTGCCCCCGTGTGCGTGGGGCGACAGCCAGGTGGTCCCAGAGCCGAGCCTGCAGTACCCAACCCTCCTCCTCGCCCCGCTCCTGCCCCGGGTGCCCCGGTTCAGGTGACCATGCCTGCCATTCAGCACTGGAGCCCAGGACCGGGTGACCAGCTAGCTCAGGACACCAGGCTCTGTCCAGTTTGGGGCTTTGTCATTTATACTGAGGTGCTCTGTGGGAGGGGGGGTCCTCGGCAGCCCCGCAATCTCAGGTGACCCATGATGTCGGGCAGGCTGAGAGGAGCAGCCTCAGGCCCTGCTGTCCGAGGGCACCAGGGTGAGTGGGGACGTGGGGCATTGGCCCAGGGAGAGGGGCAGGGGCAGCACTCGGGGTGAGGCCAGGAAGGGTGGGGAGGGACAGAGATGGAGAGGTGGGGGCCGCAGAAGAGCCCAGGTCGGGGTACTGGCATAGGAGAGGACGGCACACAGGGCGGACGGCGGTGGGGAGGGCGGGTTCCCTGAGAGCGATGACCACGGAGGAGCCTGGGGACAGGCGCCCTCAAGGGACATGGAGCCCGTGGGTGGGCAGCACTGCAGTAGGGCTGGCTACCCGCCCACCGGGTCTTGCACCAGGGTGATAATAAGGACATAGCCATTTTCCCAGTGGCCTCCCCTGCTGTGACGGTGGCCAGTGTCATCACGGAGCCATGCCTCTCTCCATGAGCCATTGCTTCTCTCGGGCCACCAAAGGGTGGGGCCCTGCCGGCCAGTCTGCTACCCGGCCGGCTGGGCGCCTTGAGCCAGCCTGCTGGGTGTCTCTGGGCTGGTCCACTGCCGGCTGGACTGCTGTGGACAGGCATGGTGGCCCCAGGTCCGGAGGGGGCAAGTGTGTGTGTGCGTGTGTGTGCGTGTGTGTGTGTGTGTGTGTGTGTGTGTGTGTGTGTGTGTTTCAGGGTGCTGCTAGAATCCCTGCACGACTGTCTCTGCCATTGGCGTGTGCAGGTCTGTGAGCGGAGGACACACGCGTGTGTGCGTCACATCTGCATGCGTGTGTCAGGCAGAAGGCTGCCATGGTGGGGCGCACGCCTGTGTGGGTGATGCTCGTGTGTGTGTGCATGTGTCTGCGGGCGGAGGACACACATGTGCACACATGTGGGGGGGTTGTGCCCACACTGGGAACATCCCTGTCACCCAGGACCCCTGGCCCGGGCGGCGACCTTGCTGTTTGCACCCGTTTTCTGAGCACTGACGGGGGCCAGGTGTGGATGGCCAGGGGTCGGCGTCACACAGGCCGCCTAGGGACCAGGCTGAGGGGCTCTTGGGCTGGCATCATCTCCAGGAACCCAGGCCAGTGGCCCTTGCTTTGTCATGTGCCACCATGAGTCCCCTGCCCAACAGCCGGGCCAGCAAAGGGCAGCGTGGGCAGTGCCTGTTCCCGGCTCAGCCAGCTGACAAGGGGCAATATCCTGTTTGCTGCATGAGGGGTTTTTGTTGGGTGAGAAGCGTTGTCACACTGCGGTTTTGGGGGGCTTGGGGAGCCACGGCTGGGGAGTAGGGTATAGCTGGGGTCCGGCCCCAGGTCTGGTGGGCAGCGTGGTTGTCAGTAGCCCCTCTGCCTCCTCCAGGAAGCAGGGAACGCGTCATACCCTCCCCAAGTCTGAAGAAGACATACAGACGGACAGATGGATGCATGGACAGGCCGAAGGAGGGTCCAGGAGCCCAGGGACCCTCACGGGGAGGGAAACCAAGCCAGAGTCTGTGGCCCAGAGAAACAGCCTCGGCCACTACCGCACCCAACCCTGGTCAAGCCCCCAGCCCCTGGTGACAGCCAGTGTCCCCACAACCCTGTTCCTTTTTCCTTCTGTGGCCTTCCTGGGGTACCTCGATGACTATGTTCTGTGTGTCCCCGACCTGGGGTGCCACGCTGGGGTCCCTGGGCCCTGTGGCAACTGTGGACACAGCGTGAGGCTGGGAGCCAGGCAGAGGGCATGAGGTCCGACCTCCTGCACTCGGATGGCTGGGTCGCTGTCCCCTCAAGGGGTGGAGGGGGACCTTCTGGGTCACAGTGTCGCCAGAGGACCTTTCTAGCCTGCAGGGGCGGCCTTGGAGCCTGGGAGGCTGCATCTGGCAGTTGACAGCTTCCCTGCCCCTCTGCGTGTGAGCCAGTGGCAGCCTGGTGCCTGGTCCTGAAGCCCAGGATTCCTGTGCCTGTCTTGGGTTCCCTCCTCTGGAACAACACCCCCCATCCCCCCCCCACCCCCTCACCCCCCCATCCCCACCCCCACCCCCGTCACCCGTGGCTGCTGGGGCCCAAGGCCCTCTCCTGGTGCCACACACACAGAGAACCGTCAGCTCTGTTCCCTACCTGAGCTGGCTGTGCGGGGGTGGGGGGACAGAGCCATCTCCCGGCCCTGCTGTCCCCTCACAGGGCTGCCGTGTGTTCCAGACACGCAGCTGAAAGCCAGGCGTGGACCGGCGGCCGTTTCTGTCTCACCCTCCGCCAGACGTTTGAACTCCGCAGCCCTGCTGGCCAGGATGCACCCCCCTGCCCCCGCCCTCACGGGCCTGTGTGGCCTCCGTGTGCCTTGGTCTCCCCAGGTGACCTGGGATCTGGGCTTTGAGGGGCTGTCCCCGCCCCGCCCATCCTAATCCAGCAGCCCGGGGATCCCTTGACCTGCTTTCATGGAAAAGCAGCCTCGAGACGGGGCAGCCAGTCCGGGGCCACCTTCAGGGCTTTCTGGATGCTTGCAAGAGGCCACCAGGTCTGAGCTGGCCAGACAGGGCCGGGGTGCATGCGGGACAGGTGACAAGGGCCAGCACGCCCTGGCCACCGCTGGGCCACAGTGCCGGGTGAGGTCGGCTGCAGCCACCGCCACCTCCTTTCTCCTTGGCCCCCTCCCTCCCTCCCTCCTTCCTGTCCGATCTTTCTCTCTCTCTCTTCTGGTGCTGGGGTTGGAGCCCAGAGCGCCGTGCTCCCCTCACGGCTGCCCCCCCCGCCCCCCTGCATCTCTGATTTTTTTCTTTTGCTCCCACACTGGAGCCCCTGCCGCAGTTCTTTCTGCACCCACAAAACCAAAATCATCTTTTTCCAGCGTCACCTTGCAGCCCCTGAAGGCTGTCAGAATTTCATCTCAAGGTCCGGCCAGACCTGAGATGCAGGCAGGAGCCCCGTTTCAGCCCCTCAAAGGCTGAGGCTGGGGATGCCCCGTGCTGGGGCCTGGGGTCCCATCCGTCCAGTCACCAGTCAGCCCTAGAGCAACTGCATTCAATAGTCAGTCTGGGACGGCAGTGCCGCAGACCTGTGGTCCTGGCGCTCTGGGAGGCCGAGGCAGGAGGGTCAAAAGTTTGAGTCCAGTCTAGGCAATGTGGCAACTTAGTGAGATTCTTTCCCCAAATAAAAATAAGAAGGGCTGAGAATGCAGCTTAGTGGCTGAAGCCCTGTGTTCCATTTCTATAGAAAGGAAGGAGGGAAAGGCAGACAGACTGATGGACTGCAGAGGAGACAATGCCAAAACCAACTGCAGATGGAGCCGGGCTGCCTCAGTTTAGTCTGGGGAGGCGGCCCAGCTCCCGCACCCCAGTTTTGGGAGAGACTTGTAATTAGTCCCTTGGCTGTGAGGGTCCGTGACTTAACAGGCGGCTGATTGGAGTTCATTAGCTGCAGCCGGGTGCTTGCCAGGAGGGGCACTGGGCAGGGTGGAGGTAGCTTGGGGTGCAGAAGGGGCTTCTCGGGGGCTGGGAGGGATGCACCGGCGGGGTGACACCCAGGATGGTGAGACCCCTGGCTGGGAAGGGATCCCCGAGGTCGTCAAGCCCTTCACGAGGAGAGGTCCTGTCTGTCTGCTTTTCCTACAGGGCGCTGGCCCACCGCAGGGGTTTCAGCATTCATGGGGCCGGCACGGGCTTCATCTTGGGCTCCCCAGGCTGGGTTTTAGGGTAACAGCTCCCTTACACCCTACCCTACATGCGTCACCAGGCCCGGCCGCTCCACCACCAACTTGGATCTCAGAATGCCAATGCAGGGAGACCCTCGATATTTACAGCCAGAAAGCAACAAAATGGCACTGGGTTGGGAGGGACCCACCTGCTGAGACCTTTATTCCCCTGAGTCCTGGGGACCTGCTCTCTGCTCCCCACAATTCCAGCGTCTCAGAATCCTTGAATCTTTGACATTTCTAACTCACTTTTTCGATCAACAAACATGTATCGAATCTGCGGGGTTGGTGGCCCCAGGGTGCAGGTGGGGAAGACAGGAGCCTTGTGGGGGTGAGAAAATGAAAACAGCAGGAGGAGACAGGGAGCGATCGGAGGCAGAGATGACACATGCAAAGGCCCTGGGGTGAGGCAGGGGCAGTCCAGGTGGAGCTTGCTTCGGATTCTTGGAGTTGAGGAGAAACAGACGCTCCAGCCAGCAGCACCCCCAGGGTCTGCTCCACAAAGCCAGCCATGGGCCTTGGGAAGCCAAGAGCCCAGTGGGCCCTTCGTGTAGTCCAGGAGAACCCTGGAGTCCAGCTTCTGGCCAGCCAGACAACCTCAGTTTCTGCCGGTCATAGAACACAGCGGGGTCAGAGGCAGGCGTCTGGGGCAGCAGAGAGAGATGGGCGTGGTGGTGTCCTGTGCTCACCCTTCCCAGCCCGCCTCAAGAAGGGTCATCCCATACCTGTCATCCCAGCACTCGGGAGGCTGAGGCAGAAGGATCCTTGCGAGTTCGAGACCAGCCTGGCTACAAAGTGAGCCCAAGTCCTGCCTGAACCACAGAGTGAGACTCTGGCTCAAAAAGACAAAAAAAATAAAACACAAGGCTGTGAGTGTAGCTCTGTGCGAGGCCCAGGGTTCCGTGCCCAAGAAAGACAGAGCAGATCAAGAAGGCCTTGGCCAAGACTCGGGCACCAAGACGGTCAGACCTGCGCCTGTCTGCCTGCCTACCTGCAGTTCCCATGACAGCCTCCTCACAGGTCCTGGCTGGGACCTGGGTCCCCAGGCGGGTCCCGGGCGCTGGTGCCACTGACTCACAAGCTGTGAGGTCGGGAAGTGAAGAGGACTGTAAGCTAGGAGCCCGCGGCAGGTGTCGTGTGGACCCAGGTCCCAGCTGTCCTCCTGGGACCCTGGTATTCCCCATCTCTGCAGCATCCGCCGTGTTACACACCTGAGACGCACCTTAGGGGGAACTGTCACCTGAGCCTAGAATTGCTCGGCCCCTGAGGCCCCGGGCTCCCAGGGCCCCCCACTTCAGAGAGACATCCTGCACCACTGATCTTGCGGCTGGGGTGAGCTCCCCGTCCCCAAATGGACGCAAGGGCACGGGGCGCGTCCATGCATTGTGCCTTCCTGCCTTGAATTCTCAGGCACTGGACCTCAGCTGCAGGGGCTGCAGATCTTAATACTGAATCCCCAGTAACTGGTGGGGAAACTGAGACACAAGTAATGGGGACTCCTCTCTGCCCTATCCCACCCCCTTGGGTGGGGCCAGAAGCAGGGTCTAGCCTCAGTTTCCCCCGCCATGCAGGGGAGGAGGAGGAGGAGGAGGAACCGCAGGCAGCCGCCCTGCGTGTGGCTTTTATGTGCTAATGAGGCCCTCGCAGGGCCCCCCTCGCGCCCCCCTCGGCCAGCCGCGTTTTCATGACAGGGGCCCGGGGGACAGAGCCGGGGAGATCTGAGCGGCTTCTGCGCTGTAGCCGCAGGCGGTGGTGGAACCGAGCGGCCGACCCAACCTCGGCTGACCTCCATCCTCCCCGGGGGCAGGGGCACGGGCTGCGGGCAGCCGGGGCAACCTCCAGGGTGAAGATGGGAAAGGGCCGCGGCGTCGGGGACCCAGGGAGCCCGCTGGGTGGCCAGGAGGTTGGGGAGCAGCTGCCGTGGTGGTTCCGTGACCTCCAAGAACTGGACTGGGTCTCAGAACTCGGGGGAGGCTCAGAAGGGGCCAGAGAGGCGCTGGGGTCACCCCGCCCCGAAGGCAAGGGCCAGTCTCGGGGATCCTGAGCCCTGGAAGGGAAACTGAGGCTGGGACAGGGCCATGGCCGTTCAGTGTGGCTTGCGGGAGCCCCGGGCACAGTGAATCCCAGCGTCTGCCCGGGGTGCCCCGGCCCTCCCTGCAGTGTTGCATGGGTGATAGGTCCCGCAGGGGTGGGGACACTGGGCCAGGTGGGAGGCAGGGATAGTGGACAGAGGCACTGCAGCCCCGGGTCGCCGGGCAGGGAGCTGGCTGTCCATGCAAGGCCTCTCCCAGCGCACTGTCCGGCCCACAAGCGTCCCCTGGTGTCCGAGCCACCCTTTGCCCCAGCTCCGAACTGACCCATCCTGGCCATCTTCGCTGTCCCTGTGCCAGCCTGTCCCCCTGATCCCACGCTAACCCATCCCGTCTGTCTTCCACCCCGCTGGCCGCTGGCCGCTGCCTGGGCAGGTTCCACATGGGCGCGCCGGGCGACAGCAGTGGCTACACGGTGGAGGTGAGCATCAACGACTACCTGGACATCTACTGCCCACACTACGGGGCGCCCCTACCGCCCGCCGAGCGCATGGAGCACTACGTCCTCTACATGGTCAACGGCGAGGGCCACGCGTCCTGCGACCACCGGCAGCGCGGCTTCAAGCGCTGGGAGTGCAACCGGCCGGCCGCGCCCGGCGGGCCGCTCAAGTTCTCCGAGAAGTTCCAGCTCTTCACGCCCTTCTCGCTGGGCTTTGAGTTCCGCCCGGGCCACGAGTACTACTACATCTGTGAGTCAGTCTCGGGGGCTCGGAGCTCCCCCACCGCACCCCCAAGCCTGGGGTGGGGGGCGGGCAGGAAGAGGCCGCGCACCCCGTGCTGTCCCCGGCTTTGTCCTTGCCTGTCCTTTACGGGGACACTGGGGCTCCACGCTGTGCCGACACTGGGGCGGCCTTGGTCAGAAAAATATCACTAGCAAGAGGCAGAGGGGCAGGCCTGTCACCCCAGCTGCCAGGGAGGCCGAGGCAGGAGGATCACAAGCCTGAGGGCCGGCACCAGCGCCTGCCTGGCAATCACAAGGTTGTGAGTTTGGTTCCCCGGTACCAAATAAAATAAAACAAAATAAAAATTAGATGAACCAAAAGGCCTGAGGATGTAACCCAGCGCAAAGGCCTGGGTTTGAAGCCCTTGTGCTGCAAAAAAATAAAAATAAAAATCAAAAATGCTGTGGTGTATGCAATGGTGAACAATGTTTGCCTTGCATCACAAAAAACAGAGACAGACAGACAGACAGACGCAGGACAGGTGCCGCCCTCAGCAGGGTCTTCCTGGGTCTGAGTCCCCAGCTGCCCCCTACTGCAGGCCGGTGCCCGCAGGGTCTGAGGCAGGAGCACAGGTCCTGGGGTCGCCTGTCTGATGTGGGAATGACAGGTGCTGTGCGGTCACAGGTACCCACGGGTGTCCATTGCCCTCCCGCACCATCTCGGGGTCAGTGAGTGGCAGGCCGGGCACCCCCCACACACACACCCGGCTTCCACCGAAGTGAAATTTCCCATTTCCTCCACTCTCGGCTCCGTTTGAATTTTTTCCACTTTTTAGTTCAGAGAAACGGGTGGGGGAAGGGGCAGGTGTTTAAATTAAGTCCCGTGATATAAGAAAAATTACATTTCTCTTTCCGAGACAGGGACTTTCATAAAGATAATTATTGCAATTATCCGTCCTATCTCTGTGGCGAATGTTATTTTATGACGTGCTTTTTATCTTCCTCTCGCGGTGTGAGGGGCTTTTATGAGGTGACCAGCAGGCCGGCGAGGACCTTATCTGGCCCTGCCGACCGCGGCCAGGGGCTGAACTGGGGTCTTCGCCCTGAGCTGCACCCGCAGCGCTGTCCACTGAGCGCCGCGCCGGGGTCTCATCCTACATCCCAGGCTGGGCGCCAACGTGCCACCCTCCTGTCTCGGCCTCCCGAGCGCCCAGATCATGACAGGCATGCGCCACCACACCTGCTGGTGTGGTGTGGGGCCCAGCAGGACCAGGAGCCGGGGTGCGCGGGCCACGACCCTTCCCACGAGCCCGTCCCCTCTCTTCCAGCCGCCACGCCTCCTAACGCCGTGGACTGGCCCTGCTTGCGGCTGAAGGTGTACGTGCGGCCGACCAGTGAGTACTGGGGGGTGATGGGGGACCCCGAAACCCTGGGAGGCCGGGAGACCCGGCACAGTCCGAGCACAGCACCTCAGGACGCACAGACGCCCAGCCCCCCCCAGCCTCAGTTTCCCTGACCGCTGTCCATCTTCTGTGCCCCCCTCCAGACGAGACCCTGTACGAGGCCCCGGAACCGATCTTCACCAGCAATAACTCGTGCAGCGGCCTGGGCGGCTGCCGCCTCTTCCTGAGCGCCGTCTCGGTGCTGTGGACCCTCCTGGGCTCCTAGTTCTGGCCCGAGTGGACGCCTGCCCTGGGCCCTCGCCACCCCGCCGTGGCCGCCTCCGAGACCAAATAGAGACGCTGCTCTCCCGGCCGGGCGGGGTGTCGGGAGGCGCCCGCCCCTCTGGGTGACTCCGTGTGTTGGGTTTGTTTTTTTGTTTTTGTTTTTTTTTTTTGTTTTTGTTTTTGTTTTTTTTGGATTTTGTTTGTTCGTCGTTTTTTAGTGTATTTTTCATGGTTGGATCAGAAAGACTTGAGTTTTTAATTTAATTTATTCCCCGCGGTCTCCAGCGACTTTGGAAAGGAATTTGTCGGTGTCTTCTGGCCCCTCCAGTCAGGGGAGCCCAGGACTTCAGGCCGAGTCCCATCTCTGCTCTGTGCTCCCAGTTCGCAGGTCCCGGCTGGAGCCCCCTGCGGACCCTCAGGTGCCCGGGGACAGGTGTGTGGTGCCAACCCCTCCGGTGTCCCAGGAGGCGGCATCCTCTGGCCTCAGCCTCCCCACTCCTGGGCGGTTTGCTTCTAGCCTCCGTGGCCTGCCATTCCGAACATCTCGGCCTGTGCAAACAGGCTCTCACGCGGCCCCTCTGCCCAACTGAGAAGACAGACATTATATTTCTGTAAATAGAGCCAGCAAGTATAATATACTGTGATTTATTTTTAATGTATTCCTGAGGATGGACTGGAAAGGTTTTTTTTTTTTTAAAGCCCTTTGTCAGGGTCTTTTATTTTGGCGGGGGGATGGGAGGGTTACTTTTTAGAATAGAAGCAACACTTGGCAATAAGCTCGTTTTGTCTGTCAGAAGCCCCCTCCCTCCACTCTCTGGCCTAATAATGTTTCTAAAGGGAAAAAAAAATGGACAGAAAAAAACGGAGGGGGGACTGCTACCGAAAACAGCGACCCCTCCCTGAAGACAACCTAATGAAGGAAACAGCCCATTTATACAGATTTCATATTTCTACCCGCCTTTCCTGACTGTGTTTTATATATATTATAATATAAATATATATTGTGTACAGCCGCCGGGGGATGCCCATGCCTGATGGGGTGCGGGGCGTCGGGGGCTTTTGTAGGGGCCGTGGGGCGGGCCGTGGGGCCACGCCTGGGGCTGGCACTGGGGCTCCCACCCATCACAATCAACTTTGGATTCTGTATTTTTTTATAATAAAATGCATAAACTTCAAAGGTACGCTGTCTGTACTTGGGGCTTTGGGCCCAGCTCAGGTATGGGGTCACCCAGGGTGATGGGGAGGCCACTGGAGCCCCCAAGGAACCTAATGCAGGGCATGGGGGTCCATTAAGACTGTGATCCCGGCTAATTGGGAAGCTGAGGCAGGATAATCTCAAGTTGAAACCCACCCAGGGCAACTTAGCAAAACCTTTTCTCCAAATTAAAAGTCAAAAGGGCTGGGGCTGGGGCTTCTTGTGCAAAGGCCCTGGGCTCTAGCCTCAGTACCGCACTAACGGGACCCTCAGCCCTGAATGTGTCCTCAGGGGCCAGACCTGGGAACAAGCATTCCACAAGACCACGTGTCCTTCGTGCCCATCATCAGCCTCGGGGGCACCTGGGGACACCGGGCTAGGGCTCGGCAGGCTGGACCCACAAGCAGGGGTTCCCAGGGCTGGTGGTGGTCCCTCTGTTCCCTTGTCTTGAGTTTGGGGAAAAAGAGGCTGTGCTGCCGGGCCCCGATGGAGACACAAAGAGGCTGGGGATGGGGGTGGCCCGGCCCCGGCCAGCAGGTGACCGCAGAGGGTCCGGGGTCCTGGCCGGATCCCTCCCGCCGCGCCTACACTGTGGCAGCACAATTAGCCGAGAGGGACCGCTCTCA
This sequence comes from Cavia porcellus, assembly GCF_034190915.1. Taxonomy (NCBI): domain Eukaryota; kingdom Metazoa; phylum Chordata; class Mammalia; order Rodentia; family Caviidae; genus Cavia; species Cavia porcellus. Next base: position 74,220,575 of record NW_026947500.1, on the reverse strand, counting down.
GCCCATCCATTAATTCAGCTGCGGGCCCAGACGACAGGGGCTGCCTCCTAATGAGGACGGAGCCACACAAAGGGCCCTGTGTGCGCCCCGCCCGCCCCTGCCGGCCGCGGGTGGATGGACGGATGGACGGACAGCGGACAGCGGGCACAGACTCCGCCTGCTCAATCCCAGGACGAGGCCCGGCGTCCCGCTGCTCTGCAGAGGACAATCCCGAGAATCCTAGAGCCCCCAGCTCCAGCGGCACAGAGGAGGGACAGGAAGACGAGGGCTCGAGGCGCTGATGCACGGCAGGTTCACTGCCGTAGGAGCCTCTGCCATCCAGCCTGGCCCAGGCCTCCCGTTTCATAGCCATCGCCAGCTCTGCACCCTTCTCACTGTCCGGCCATAGAATATCCCTTCACCCCCCAAAAGGAGCCCCTGAGCCAGGCCTGGTGGGGCACACCTGTCAGCCCAGCACTCGGGGAGGCTGAGGCAGGAGGAAGGTGCTGGAGCCCAGCCTGCTTGACTTAGCAACTTAGCAGGACACTGTGTGAAAGTGAAAACAGACCCGAGCTGGGGATGTCGCCTGGCTTAATCGATGGTGGTGAAAAAAAATTTTATTTAAAGAAGAATCCTCGTCCCCATGAGCAGGCACCCGGCCCCACACCCCAGTCCACTTCCAGCCTCTGGAGTCGCCTAACCTGGGCGTTTCCTGTCCACGGAGCCCACGCTGTGTCCTCTGTGTCTGGCGTCTCTCACTGAGCACGGCGTCCTTCAGGTCCCTCCACGCTGTGGCCAGGGTCACAGCTGCACTCCTGTCCAGGCTGAGTGGCGTCCAGCCTGGAGAGGACCCTGCCGTCCATCTGTAGACGCTGGGCCTTTCCTGCTTTTTGGCTACTGGGAATTGTTTTGTATCTTTATTGTCTTGGACAATTAAACACAAAAGGTGATGGCGAATGTTGCATCCCCAGCTCGGGACCTTTGTGAGCACTGGTTCCCTTCCTGGCATGCCTTCCCTGAGGGCCACCACACTGTCCTGAGGCCACAGGTCCCACCATCCTGTCCTGTTGTCTGCCTGTCTGTCCTCAGCAGGGCGGGGTCTGTCGTGCTCTCAGGGCCATAGTGGATGTCCTAGCATGGAGTTGCAAGGAACTGTCCCCAGCCACATCCACATAGGCCACAGGGGACGCAGGCCATGTGCCCGTCCATTTGGAAGCCTCTCACATGGGGTGTCCAGCACCAGGGGCTATGTCCGGATCCCCTCGGTGACCCGTGTCTCTGTCTTCCTCTGTCACATCCAGGCTTGAAGCATCTGCAGAACCTGGGTGGCCAGTGGCCATGGCCATCGGTATGCGGGTCCTGTGCGGAGCCTTTTCCGGCCCGGAGGTTCCAGAGGGAAGTAATTTCTCTCCCGCGGCCCGTTACTGCCGCCTCGGTGCCCGCAGTGGGCAGGGGGTGGGAGAGGCCGCAGGGGGCAGAGGAGTCCTGAGGTCCCCAGGACGTTGGTGACAGTGGCACTGGGGGTGGGGCCGGATTTACCCCTCGGCTTCCAGGGTAGGGTTGTCTGAGCTGTGCTCATATTTCTCTCTCTCTTTTATTTTCTTTTTTGGTATCAGGGATTGAATTTAGGGCCTTCGCACTGAGCTGCACCCCCCCCCCCAGCCCTTCTTAGATTTTGGGATGGAGGAGTCTCACTAAATGGCCCAGCTGGTCTTGAATTTTGGATCTTCCTGCCTCAGCCTCCCGGAGGGCTTTGACCATACCCATTCATGGGGGGGGTGTACACCCCCTAGTCCTGGAGTAAGGGGCTGGCAGCCCCTCCTTTGTTGGCTGGAGATACGCTCCTGGACTCTTCCCTTGGGGGGCTGCCACAGGGCTACAAGCCCCACAGCAACCCCATCTCCCACAGGATTAAGACGTGGTCAGCACACGGGCTCACACCCTCTGTTTCCCAGGGGTCCCCAACTCCCTGGGGTGCCCTGCTCTGTGCCCAGACCCCACACTGTCTCCTGTGGTTTCCTCTCCTGATCCCTGTGGTGAAGCCAAGAGCTGAAACCCTTCTGTTTCTTCTCCCTTGCAAGTATTTATCACCTCAGGCTCGACACCTCCTCTCTCTTTTGTTTTGTTTCTTGTCTCCTCTGCTCCCTGAGGTCAAGGCTTTTGGCCCAGGTTGGGCTGCCTCAGTCACCAACGACATGCCTGGTACACAGTAGGCAGCAGATAAATGCGTATTGACTGACTAAACAATTGTGTGTGTGTGTGTGTGTGTGTGTGTGTGTGTGTGTGTGTAGAAGCCGAACAATTAGAAAGGAGAGAGATCACACACCAACCGCACCTCCTGGGAGCGTGGGGTGACGCCTGCCTGTCATCTCAGCACTCTGGGGAGCTTACAGGCCCAGATGGGTGGAAGCTGCAGTGCTGGGTAAGGTGGTCTGGGCTGCAGGTGGCCACAGGGCCACAGAAGGAAATATACACTCTGAGTACACAGCCCAGGCTGTCCCCGAGGACCCCCGCAAGATGACACAGAGCAGAAGTTAAGTGCCGAGCCTGGCTGGCATGGCTGGCAGGGAGAGGGGGGTGGGTAGGAGAGGGACAGACGGCCGCGCTTCCTCAGTTTCCCCCCTAGAGCTGCTGGCTGGCTGGCAGGGGCAGAGTGATGGAGGCGAGCCTGCCCTCCAGGGGCTGCACACCCCCACTGATCCGCAGGTCACTGGGGTGCACCGAAGGTGAGGAGGGGGGTCTGAGCTGAGGGTCCCATTCCGAGGCTGTGCTGTCCAGGCTTCCTCTCTGCGCTCTTTCCTCCTTCCGGTCCCTCCCAAGGTGTGAGGTCCACACTGCCTGGCCCTCTTGGAAGCTCGGTCCTCTCCCTCACCAGGGATACCCTGGACCCAGCGACGGGCGTGCCTGAGAACGGAGAGTCCGGTCCACAGGCTTCCCCCCGGGCAGAACCTTGCCTTGGCTCCCTACTTCCCTGGGACCGAGGCCCCGCCCCGAGCCCCGCCCACACGAGAGTGCTCCAGGGAACCACGCCCCCTCTGTGTCCCGCCCCTGCCGCCAGCCTCATTCATTAGTGAGGCCACGCCCATAAGGGGCCACGCCCCTCAACGCGACCCGCCCGCCTTTTAAACCACGCCCCACGAAGGCCCGCCTCCGAGAGGCCACGCCCCCTGGGGAGTGCCAGTCTCTTCGAGGCCCCTCCCACCTCTGGGCCTCAGCTCCTCCCCCAGGCCCGCCTTTCCTCCTTCTCTGGCTTCCGCGGCGGTGCTGCCCCCTCGGCTGCTCCCCAAGCTCCTGTGCTCAGAGCCCTTCAGGCCCCCCCTCCGCCCTCCGGCCCTCAGTTTCCCCACTCACAGGATGCGGGCGTGAACTTCGGTGTCCGAAGAGGCTGGCAGGGGGAGCCTGGTTGCCTGCCTTCTCCTGTTGGTTCCCAGGGCTCCCAGCCCCTGCAGGACCTTCGGAATAGAGGGGAATGGGTGCCCTCTGGGCCTCAGTTTACACATCTGGAACACAGAAGAGAAAAGACCCATTTTACAGATGCAGAAGCCCAGGGCACAGGGGGGCCAACCCCGGACCCCACGTGGGCACTGCCCCTGGCTCTGTGCCCAGTGTAGGGTGTGGGAGGCGGCAGCATGGCGATGGGGCCTGTGGGTGGGGAACAGCAGGTCATTCAGGCTCTGGTGCCCCTGCCCTGCAGACGTGGTGGGGGGACACCGGCTGGCCCAGCCCTGGCCACCGGAGCTGCGGCTGGCAATACCGCGACTCCCTCCAGCCTCGAGTTAGTGACTGCGGGGCCTTAGGTCCCCTTGGGAGCACAGGGGTGAAGTTAGTGCCCTTCATCATTGGAGCACGAGCAGGCTGCAGCCAGTAGGGGAAACCGAGGAACAGAGGCAGACAGCGGCCATTTTCCCGGTGGGTAGAGCCACAGACAGTGGGTAACTCCAGCCTCTCCCACTCCTGATGTTCCTGGAGCCTCAGTTTGCACCTCTGGAAAATGGGCTCATATGGCCCAGGGCAGGAGTGGGGGCTTCCCACTTTTTCAACGCAACGGCTGGAGATAGAACACAGGCCCTTCCCACTGGGCAATAAGCCCAGCTTTTATTTCTTTATTTTTTAATTTTAGAAAGGTCTAAGTCACTAAATTGCCCAGGCTAGGCTCAAATTTGCCATCTTCCTGCCTCAGCTTCCCACAGTGCTTCAATCACGGGTGCATGCCACTGTGCCCAGCTAGAGTCTGAGCATTCTTACAGACTAAAATGGGCAGGACTTTTGCCTTTTTCCTTCTACTCCCGACAGACCCAGTGCCCTGAACAAAGTCAACCAGCCTCAAGGAAGGCAAGCGTTTGTTGAATGACTGAGTGAGTGTGTTTCGGGTGAAGTTAAGTCAAGTGCTCTTTCTCCCCAGCTGGGAAAGCCTGGAGATGCTGGCCTCATTCGCCATTGTTCACTCCTCCGAGAGGGCCCCGGGGGCGGGGGCGGTGGTGGGAAGGGCCTCTCTCAGCTGAAGGAGGCAGCCGGGAACTCCGCGGGAGCCGGCTGTGCTACTTGGCAGATCTTTAAATTAAAATACATATATACACCAGATAAATAAACCCGGCCCACATCCTGGTGACAGGCGGAATTAAGTCGCCCGGTTGGGGACCCAGCAGCAGAGGCTGGGGGCTGGGAGGAGACCAGAGCATCACTGGCTCTCGGGCCTTGACTGTCCCCGACTAGATCCCACCTGCCAGGACCTGGGCGAGGGCTGGGGTTCAGGCAGCCAGATTGGGGTCCGCGATCTGACTTCCTAGCCCTTTTTTGGGGGGGCGCTGGCAGCCCAGGATGTCCCAGACAGGGTGAGGACCACACAGGACACAGGAAGCAGTGGCTCTTCCAGGACAGGCCGGAGTGTCCCAGGGGATGGGCGTGGGACACGGCCAGGGCTCTGCAGGCCCTTTAGTGCCGGGGAGACCCCTTCAGAGCCCACGGGAGGCCTCGAGGGGCTGCAAAGCTGAGGGGTCCCCGGCCCCCTTCCTGCGCCCAGAGCTCAGGGGAGCGGCGGAGGGTGTGGGAGGGGTTTTCAATTACGGAGCAGCGGGTAAATCTCTTATGAAAAGCTTATAAATGTATGTAAAACCGGCCTCCGACAATCCGAGGATTAGGCCTCCGGGAGGGGAAACCGAGGCGCAGGCTGGCTGGAGGATTAGCAGAGCTGGGCCCCTGGAGGGTGGCAGGCAGTGGCCCCCAGGGGACCTGGGCCAGAACCCGCAAGGCTTTGTAATGCAGACGCCAGCACCCATTTTAGAGCTGGGGAAACTGAGGCCTGCACAGGCCGGGAGTTCCAGGCCCTCCCTGGGCTCCCGGAAAAGACTGCCACTGGCTGCCGCTTCCTCTGGACAAGGGTGGGCATCACAGACCCAGCTCCGGCCATTGAGGAGGACACCCCAGGGGTGCAGGAGGCCCCCCGGCTATACTGATCCTGGGGTCCAGGAATCCTGTTAATCCTGGGTCCCCGCCTATGCTTTCTGGCTGAGTCCCAGGAGGAGAATTTGTTTTTCGGGTACTAGGGATGGAAGCCAGGGCCCCCGCACTGATCTGCACCCCCAGCCGGCCCTTTGATTTTCTATGAGACAAGCTGTTGTCCAGGTGGCCCTGGCCTGTCCCAAACTTGTGTTGCTCCTGCCTCAGCCTCCACAGTAGCTCCACCTCCCCCTGCGACTCAGTTTCCCCACTGTGACCCCCTCAGGCTGTGGCCAGTCCTTGCGTTTCGGGACCTGTTCACTGTCCCTCCTGACACCTCTCCGCAGGTGACCCTGTCCCCACCTGCAGAAACCCCGCCCAGCACCAGTGCCCAGGGAGACTTCAGTCCACACCACCTGTAAGGGTCAGGGCTGCTCCCTGGAGCACGGGACGGCTGGAGAAACTGAGGCACAAAGGAACCAGTGCTTTCTACCAGCCTCGGGCTGCACCTTTGGGGCGGCCCATGCAGACTTGGTCACCTGTGCAAAGCCGGAGCCCAGGTGTGCGGGGAGATGTGGAGATGACAGATTTCTGCACCCCAGCCAGTCCCAGCCCCCCAGTTCCTCCAAATCCCAGGCGCGGTGGTGCATTGGAGCCCCGTGACTCGGTTTCCCCATTGTGCTCAGCAGAACAGACTGGCCACTGGCTGTCCCCGGGCCCTGGGGTGGAGGTGGGGGACTCTGAGCGTGCCCCCCCCCACCCTGCCGTCAGTCAGCCCCGCCGGGGCCCCCTTTAAAGTCGTCACGGCCCAGCAGCGGCCGCGGGAGGGATTATGCCGGCCTGTCCAGGGTGGACTCAAGTGGAACCGAGACTGACGAGCGGAACGCGCCCCCGCGGGCTGGCTGCCGCCTTTGTCCGCGCCGTCACGGCCACCGCCTCCTGTCCTCCCGGCCTCCCGGCTCCAGCCCGGCCACTCGGCCGTGGCCCACAGCTCGGCAGCCACCCGGCCTCAAGGCCCCAGCCCCGACCTCTTCGGGCCTCAGTTTCCCTGTCTGCGGCATGGGCGGGTGGAGCACTGGCTGGATCCCACGTGGACGTGACCGTCCAGCTGCTCCCGAGTTCCCAGGGGTCCCGGGCCCGTCGCTCCGCCAGGCTTTGTCCAGGAAATTGGAGATGGCAGGGAGAACGGATCCGCTCTCAGCCTGAATGGAGCCGAGGTAAATGCTGTTGACCCCTGACCCCGGCCCCCTAATCCCGGGGTTGAGACTCTCAGCAGAGAGGGGTCCCAAGAGAAGAGCCGGGGCGCGACCCCCGCCCCTGGCGCCAAGGGGGGGCTTCCGGGTCAGCATCGCGGCAGCTTCCGGGGAACACGGCTGTCCCCTCGGCCACGTGCCTGGTCACCACCCCTGGGAGGCTGGTGCGGGAAGCTCCACCGTCCCAGGTCTGTCCAGGCCCTGCCAACTCCAGGCGACATGGGGACTCCGGGGCAGCACAGCAGACAGCCAGCTTCTACCTGCTGCGGGTCCCCGTGCCCCGGAGACCGTCACTGAGGTTCGGGCAGGGAACTTTCCATCCCGGCCGCCTCCCCTGCTCTGGACTCCTCCGTGGCGCCCGCCTTCTCCAGGCTACTTTATCTCCCCTGGATAAAAGCCTCAGAAGCAAAGCAGGCCACACCTGTCCCCTCAGTATTCTGGGAGGCTGAGGCAGGAGGATCACAAATTCAAACCCCGGCCTGGGTAATTTAGTGACTTTTAGCAAAAGCCTGCTGTTGTAGCTGGGCGTGGTGATGCACACCTGTAAACCCAGATTTGGGAGGCTGAGGCAGGAGGATTACTTCAATTTGAGGCCAGCCCAGCCTACCTAGTGAGTACAAGGACAGCCTGCACTACTAACCCAAAAGGCTCCCCAAAAGGCTGCTTTGGAAATGAAGACCTGGAGGTGGCAGCGCCGGCCTCTGCCGGCTGCTGCACAGGAACCTGCAAGATTAACACCCTGTGGCCCTGTGGCCCGGCCCTGAGTGCTTTGGAGAGAATGAATGGATGTAATGGAGAGGCTTTCCTCCCTCTGCCCCGGCCTCAACTCCCCGCTTTGCCTTCGGGGCCCACGGAGGCCAGGCGGGCAGAAGCTTCCATGCAGATGAAGCGATTTCTCCCAGCAGGCACGGGCGGGAGGCGTGGGCACGCTCCGGCGCCCCCGCGCTCCCCTGCGGCCGCGTGTCTGTTCCACCCTGCCGAGCTGTTCCCCACGATCAATTTCAATTTGGCCCGGGGTTCTGCCTCTGCAGCCCAGGTCTCCTTGGGGGCTCCGGCTGGGGCGGGAGCTGTGGTGGCTAGCTGAGCCTTCTCCACCGGGCCCGAGAAAGGACCAGAGTCTGGGGGTGAGGTGCTCAGCCGGCCAGGCTCGGTTTCTCCGGGTGCGGAATGAAGGGAGAGGCAAAGAAGCCTTCCCGTCACCAAGCTCGGGTATTTCCTAACCCCTGCCTGCTGTAGGCCCAAATCAAGGTACACAGGCTCCATTAATCAGAGAAAGGGGCGGGGAGGGACAGCCTGTGGGGAGACCCCAGGTGGGAGGGAGCCCGGGCCCTGGAGGGAGGAGGGGGAGGGGAGGCCTCTTGGGTTGGACAGGTAACATTTTGGGGGGGGCGGGGAGGAGAGGGCGGGTGTCCTATAGTGATGGTATTACTCAGTATCCATCACAACAACAATTATTCATTTATTGATTGAGAGAAATGTCCTGTCCAGTTCCCCGGGCCAGCCTGAGCCCCGGATCCTCCTGTCTCTGCCTCCTGTGTAGCTGGGGTTGCAGGCAATCACTGCCTGCCTGGCTCCAGCTAAAATTTACTGGGTGCTGACTGTGCACCCAGGAGCCTGTGAGCCCTGCTTGCCAAGTCTTCCAGAGCCTGACAAGCCACTGATGATGGCCCTGGGAGGCGAGGGCCTGGGACCCAATCCTCGTTCCTGGCAAGGGCTGTCTCTGTGTCGGAACACAGTAGGTGGTGGGGGGAAACTGAGGCAGGCAGCCAGCACTGGGAGCCAGGCCCTTGTGCGTGTGCGCTGGGGCAGAGAGCCAGAAGAGATGGTGATGTGTAACTGTAATCCCTGCGCTCGGGAGGCTGAGGCAGGAGGATCCCCTCGTGTTCCAGGACCACCTGAATTACATACCAAGGCCTTGTCCCCAAAAGCCAGAAGAAAAAAATAAAACATTTTATGGAGACAATATCGCCTGAGTTGCTCAGGCTGGCCTCAAATTGGAGATCCTCCTGCCCCAGCCTCCCAGTGGCTGAAACTGCAGGTGTGCACCTTCATGCCTGGCTTAATTATACCCGATTTATAGGGGAAACTGAGGCCCCGGAGGGGAGGTTACTGATCAGGGTCACAGAGCTGGGGGCAGCTGTGCCCGGCTCGGTTCGGAGCCCGAGGGTGGCATAGACCCCGCACCCCCTAAGCCTCACCGGTGGTGAGGAAGGACCTGGACAGGTTCCTGGCATTTGGCCGGACCTCGCTGCTCTCTGGGTGACCCTTCCGTGCCTCAGTTTCCCGGACTGTGACCAGATCCTGCGGGCCCTGCCCTCCCTGTTGGATGAGCCTGGGGAGACCCGGGCCTCGCGCTCGGGCGCGGCGGCCGCTAGGTGGAGCGAGGGGGCCGGCGGAGACGCGGCGCCGCCATCGCGCTCCGGGCCGTGGAGGCCGAGGCAGCGCCAGCGCCGGGCTCCGGGCGACGGGAGACGACGGCCTGAGACCCGATCCTCGCGCCCGGCAAGGGCCGTCCCCGTGGCGGAGCAAGTAGGCGGCGGGGGAAACTGAGGCAGGCGGCCCGCGCGGGGAGCCGGGCCCTTGCGAGTGGGGGCTGGGGCAGAGACCACAGATCGGCCCCGGAGCCTCTGCCCGCACGGGGGATACCCCACCCCGCTTCCGGCTGGGGACCTGCAGGGAGGGGCTGAAACCCGGGCTGGGGGGGCCTGGGAGACTGGGCTCCGATGGGCAGTTTCCACCCACCCACCCATCCATCCATCCATCCATCCATTCACTTAGGGGTCACTTAGTGGACACTGACTGTGGGCGCTTCTGACCTCCAGGCCAGCAGAGGAGGTGTCACCACCCCAGGAAGCCAGGCAGGGGAGAGCTCGCTTCCCCAGGCCCCCAAAGGGCCCTCCCTGGGCTCGGGCCAGAGGAGCCGTTACAGAGCCACTTTCTCTGCCACAATCTGTGGCTGGCCTCCCGTCCCTGTGTGGGTTCAAGGCACAGGGAATGGGGAACCTGGCTCTAACTGACTCCTGTTCACTCTGCAGCCCCTGTCCTGAACAGCTGATGTTCTTGTCCTTACACCAAATGGTCATCCAGGTGGGGTGGTGCATGCCTGTCATCCCAGCACTGAGGAGGCTGAGGCAGGAGGATCGATGTGGGCTTGAGGTCAACCAGGGCTGCACAGTGAGTTTGAGGCCAGCCTGGACTGTATAGCACGACCCTGTGTTAAAAGCAAAATAAAACCAAACAATGAAAAAGAAAGAAATCACTGTCACCGTACCCCAGGGCCTTTGCCCGTCCTGTCCCTTGCCCACCCACCAGTGGCCAAACGTCCCCTCCCCAGGCCTCATGCTGGATCTTGTTGGCTGTAGGCAGATCAGCTGTGACACAGCCGTGCAGAGCAGGTTGGTCCTTTCCTCCAAAAGAAAGTCACTGCCAAGGACAGAGGATAAAGGGTCCTGTGCCAGGGGATAGCATGAAACAGCGACGGTCCCTGCAGACATGTGAGTGGCTCCGGGCTGGCCTGGAGCTCGTCCTGTCTCAGCTTCCCAAGTGTTGCTAGCTCTTGTTTACCGCGATTGAGAGGAAATCACGCTCTATGAAGCTCCCCTTCACAGAGGTGGCTTCCGGGGTCCCTATAGACCTGTGCCCCGTGTCTCTGGCTCCAAAGCATCACATGGTCCCAAAGGCAGCCCCGTCCCCATGAACAGTCACCCGGCCCCTCCCTGGCCCATGCCCAGGAGTCCACGTCCTGTCTCTGGAGTCTCCCACCCTGGGCATTTCCTATCCACGGAGCCCAGGCTGTGTGTCCTCTGTGGCCAGCATCTCCTGGATCTGTCCACACTGTGGTGAGGGTCCCAGCCTCGCCCCTTGACGGCCGGACGATGTCCCACCATGTGGACGTCCACCCCTGCCTGCTATTTTGTCTCTTCCTCTGCAACAGGAAGAGTCACGAGCACAGTTCTATCCTGTCTCCCTCCTTCTGTCCTTCTGTCCTTCCGTCCTTCTGTCCTTTCTTCCCAGGCTCTGACAGAGCCCAGCACACAGCACGGGCTGTGTCTGTGTCCTCCCTGGGTGAAGATGTCCCATCCCTGCCCTCCACTGCAGCCAGTACCTGTCCCCTGCCCCTGGTCCTACATAACCAGCTGTCCCCTGCCGTGTCCTGCCATGGGTCCCCGGCATCCTCGGGGTTAATCTGCCCAAGGGGCTGGAAGGGGACCCTGCTGCACCCCTGCACTCTGAGGAGGGGCGGGCATCCCCTTCCCCTGGAGGACAGGAGTGCAGAGGAGCCAGGAGAATGGAAGTGGTTTTCCAGGTGGACACATAGAACCTTAGGAAGCTTAAAAAGCAAATCGGCCCTGCTTGGCAGTGTGTCTGTGAATCCCAGCTACTCTGGGAGGCTGAGGCAGGAGGATCGAAAATTCAGCCCAGTTTGGGCAACTTGGTGAGATGTGGCTTCAAAATAGAAAATATAAAAGGACCAGGGATGTGAAGCCCTGGTTCCATCCCGGAATCATCACCACCACCGCCATCACCATCGCCATCCTCAGGACTCCATCCCTGTGGGAAATGGAAGAGGCCTTGCGGGCGGCTCAGAGGCCCCACTGTATTCCCCGGCTCGGGAGAGGCACGGACAGTCATTGCGGGAGACCTCTGAGACCTGCAGCAACCCCGACCCCCTGGCGGGGTCCCCAGGACCCTGGCCCGGCCCGGGTGGGATGTGAGCCCCCCTCCACTGGGCTGTTTCTCCGCCCCCCACCCTAATCGGATTGGGACTTTTGAAGTTAATAGGAAGCTGGGAGGCTCCCACGTCCCGAATCGGGGCGGCGGGGCTTAGAGCGGCCTTTGTGAGCCCGGCTGGGCCCTCCCTGCCGCCAGGCGGCTGTGATGAAAGCACCATGAAATCCACGGTGTCAGGACGCCCCGGCTGTGACAGGCACTTGCTTGGAGAAAAGAAGGGGACAATCCCTGCACAGTCACGTATGTGCGTATGAACACACGTGTGTGTGTGTGTGTGTGTGTGTGTGTGTGTGTGTGTGTGTGTGTGCAGTGCTGGGCTGAGGCGCTGGTACAGACTGGAAAACAAGCCATTTCAAAACGAGGAATGTTGGCTCACGCCTGTCATCCCAGCACTCTTGAGGCTGAGGCAGGAGGATCGTTGCAAGTTCGAGACCAGCCTGGGCTACACAGTGAGCTCAAGGCCAGCCTGGACCACATATGGAGACACCTCTGACCTGGGCTTACATGCCTCTGACCACGGGAGGCTCACCTCCCAGCAAGGCTTCCTGTGGCACTGTGCCCAGTCGGAATCCTGCGTTTCAAAGTAGCTTTAGACACCTACGTACGGCATAGCTCTTTTGGTTGTGGCCAGTATCAGAAGGCCGACTTCCCCAGCCCATGGCTGTATGTCTGGGGTTCAAGGTGCAGCCCCTGAGTCTCCAAGCTGCCCTGCCACTTCCAGCAAGTGCCCCTGCAGCCCCTGACTCAGTTTCTCTGGGGAGTCCAGTGGTGCCAGATGCCTGGGTCGTCACTACACCCGGATGGTGTGGTACCTGGACACAGGTGTAGGTGCCTGTCAGGGACATTGTATGCACACTTGCATGCTCTTGCAGACGGGGGCCTCACCACCTTGCAGCTGGCTTTGGGCCAGGACAGGCGTGGAGCGTGGTCCCAGCTCACCATTCCCAGGCACAGGACGTGGCTTTTTTATGGAGTGAAAGCCTTCATCCTGGAGGTTCTGGGGCACCCATGTCATTTTGGTTTGAGTAATTGGAGTCCTAGGATGCTCACCCCAGGACAGTAGCACTGATGTCACTGGCAGCAACACTGTTACTACTTTGTTTTGTTTTGAGGGGACACCGGGAATTGAACTCAGGACCTCACGCTTGCCAGGCAGGCGCTGCACCCCTGAGCTACATCCCCGGCCTTTACTTTGGTTTCTTGAGACAGGGTCTCACTGTGTAGCCCAGGCTGCCCTCAGACTCGCCACAATCCTCCTGCCTCAGCCTCCCGAGCGCTGGGTTGACAGGCGTGCACCACCGTGCCCGGCTGGCTGACTGGTATCACACACACACCAGCTGCATGTTCTGGGTGCTGGGGGGTCATCAGAGAAACAGACCTGCAGCCTGGACCTCAGTTTCCCTCTCTGGGCAGGGGCGTATTTAGTGGCTTTGGGGGCCGGGGAGTTAGAAGGGCGCGTGGCAGGGCGAGCCGCCTTCAGTGTCTGTAGATAGAATGGAGTCAAACAGCACAAAAGACCGCACTGGGCCTGGCTTGGTGCTTCCAGGAGCCGGAACCAACCGTTTGTTCTTCTGTTGTGGGCCTCAGACGGGAGCAGGCGGAGGGCTTCTTGGGGGGAGGTGGCATTTGTATTTGGGGCACAGCAGAGCTTAGAGCTGGAGGGACGCAGAGTGTGCCCCAGGAAGGGACAGCAGGGAGGGCTCCCCGGAGGGGGAGGCACTTCGAGTAGAAATTGCCAAAGCGCTGGGTTTTTGGGGAAACCTTTCCCTGCAGTGCAGTCCCAATCTTGATGGGTCTGTCTGTCTGTCTCATTCTGGTCCTGGGGACGGAACCCAGGGCCTTGTCACAGAGCTACATTTTTGCAAAAAATAAATCTTTTTATTTCTTCTTCTGAGACAGGGTCTAAGGGACCCAGGCTGGACTCAGACGACCAACCTTCCTGCCTCAGCATCCCCAGTGCTGGGATGGCAGAGGTGCACCATCAAACCCTGCATCCCCTCTTTCTCTGTTCTCTTTTTACCTCATCACGGCTCGAGAATTTGGAGAGCCTGACACCAAATGCTACCTCCCGAGCCCGAGCCTGCCTGTCTGGGGTCCTAGGTGCCGGTTCCTACTGCTCAGCTGCTCCAGCCTGTGGGACCTTGTTAGACCCAGTGCCCAGGGCCCACCCAGGCCGGTGCCCATGGCCCTCCCTCTTGTCTGTCCCTGGAGCCCATGGTCCCTCCGGGCTGGTGGCAGTGCCTGGAGCAACCCTTTCCCACACTGGCCTGGGGAGGTCAGCACTGTGTCCTCCATGGAACAGATGGGGAAACTGAGGCTGGGCTCCACCTTGAATCTATGGGTGGGAATCCGGGCATCTCCAGTTCCCAGCCCTGGGCTCCAGAGCCCATGTACCCTACACCGGTTCCCTGGACGCTACCTCGAGTTTAGGCATTGAAATTCCGGGCCCGTGCGCGCCCCGCAGAGAAATCCATAATACATTGTTTAGGCAGATGCCTTCAAACCGCTCCGCCGCGGGGGCGGGGAGGGGGGGTGGCGGGAGGGGACCGCTTTGGGAAGGTCACCTTTTTTTTTCCTGCACAAAGGTCAGCTGCAGACGGTTACCAAGGCAACAGCAGCTTAAAGATGGGAGCTGAAGGAGAACAGAGTCCCCTCTCTGGAAGATGTGAAGGCCCAGCTACAGGCTGGAGGTTTGGGGACAGGGCTGCAGCAGGGTGGCAAGGGGACTTGGACCCCATATTGCTTTAGGGGTTCCTGGAAGGGCAGGCAGGCCCTCGGGGAAGGATCTGGTCCTCTCTGGCCCAAGGGTGGTACAGGAGTCCCCAGGCGGAGCCCACAGATTCCTGGGGAGACCTGATGCTGAGGTCACAGTGGAGAGGACCCGGCACTCAGGATGGATGGAGTCCCATGCATGGGATTATGCGTCAGTGGCCACTGGCCAGGGCTGGACATGAGCTGCCCTCTGCTTTGGCGACCCAAGCCTTTGACATCCAGATGGCCTCCGCTCTGCAAAGCCCTGGCCCTGGAGCCCCCACCCTGTGAGGACCGGGCCTGCACTCTCAGCCCAGTGCAAAGCGCCAGGTGTGGTGGTTCAGGCACGCACCACTGTCATCCCAGCACTTGGGAGGCTGAGGCAGGAAAATCTCAGATTCCAGCCCACTTGTGGCTACTTAGTAACTTAGTGAGACTCTGTCTTGAAATTTAAAGAAGGCCAAGGATGGAGCTGAGTAGGAAGGCTCTGGATTTAATCCCAATACGAAAAGAACAAAAGCCCAAAAGGAAGGATAAAAAAGTTAAGACAAAAAGTTAATACCTGAGGCTCTTTGCTTAAAGGTGTATACTCCATGAGCCCAAAAGGAAGCTCTGTCCCCAGGAGCAGTCACCCGTCCCCTTCTAGCCCTGGGGCCTGTAAGACTCCTTCCTGTCCATGGAACCCATGATGTGTGTCCTCTGTGTCTGTCGTCCTGGGCCCCGTGGGGTCCCCAGGTCCCTCCACACTGTGGTGAGTGTCAGCTACGCTCCTTTTCCTGACTGGGTAATATTCCAGCTCAGGGTGGAGGAAGGGACTTGGAAGGAAATCCTCCTATCCACAGGCCTAAAGGCTGGCCACACCCTCCCCCAGGAGGATGGGGTGTCCACAGTCATCTGTGTCTGAATCTCAGCCCCAGGGCACCTTGACAGTGGTGACACAAGGTTACCACTCACAAGGTCTCCAAGGCTGCCTGTGACTGACAGGGGATTTCTTATCTGAATTTTTATTAATATTTTATTTTATTTTATTAGCACACGATTGCAATACATTTTCCCCTCTTGGCAGAAAATCCACATTTTAAAGATGAAAAAAATCTAGGCGTGGTAGCACAGACCTGTGATCCCAGCCCTCAGGAGGCTGAGGCAGGAGGATCGCCATGAGTCCAAAGCCAGCCTGAACACATCACCATGAGATCTTGTCTCCAAATAAAATAAATAAATAAAGGGGGCCGGGGGGACACTGAGTGGCACAGCGCCTGCCTGGCAAGCTATGAAGCTGTGAGTTCAATTTTTGGTGCACAAAAAAGAGAAAGGATTATGGTGAATGAATACAGAAATAAAATAAAGATGAGACTTAACTGTGTCACTGCAGCGGGGACGATGAGCCGGCCGGGAGAGCGCGGCTCAGGGCCGTGTGCTGCCCTGGACCAGGTCCAGGAGCGTGAAGAAGACGTGCAGGAGCTGCCCAGGGCCAGGATGCACCGAGCCTTCCTTCTCCGGGCCTGAGCCCAGCGTCAGATGCTAACAATAGGCAAGGAGGCTGCGGGCTGGGAACTCTATTTGCTGTCTGAGTGACTTCACTGTGAATCTAAACTGATCCCCAAATAAAAAAGACATCCAAACCCACCCTGCTCAGCCGGGAGTGGGGACCAGCGCCTTCCGACCCAGCTCCTCGTGGGCTGAGCCAGCCGGGTCAGGCACCTGTTCAGCCGAGCCGCTGGGTGAGACTCTGTCTCCGAGACAAAAAACCCCCCTTGAGTTATTAATAGAATAGAGCCATAAAAGCCAGGCAGGTAGCACACGCCTGTCATCCCAGCACTCTGGGAGGCTGAGGCAGGAGGATTACCATGAGTTCAAGGCCAGACTGGGATACAGACCCTGTCTCCAAAAAGTGAAAAAAAAAATTTCTTTAAAGAAAGAAAAGAAGGAAAGAAAATCAAACAACCGAAAGTCCAGCCTGAACTGCATTGTAAGCGTGTCTCAAAAAAAAAAAGCCCTTCAGAGACCGGACCACTGAGAATTTTTTTTTTGCTCAGGCTGGCCTTGAGCTCACTGTGTAGCCCAGGCTGGTCTTGAACTTGGAGCGATCTCCTGCCTCAGCCTCCCGAGTGCTGGGATGACAGGTGGGCACTCTGCCTGAGTCAGATCTCTGCAGGCTGCAGCATCCTCCTCCTGTGGGGTGCCAAGGTGGGGTCCTGGGGGGAACCCTCAGCTGCTTCCCTTTCTGACCCTTACGACCCTGGCAGCGGGGGACACCGTGTGTGTGTCCGGAGCTTCCACCACGCTCCAAGCCAGGCTTGGACACGTGTCACCTGATTGTTCCAGTGGCCTGCAGAATACAGGAGTGCCCCTGCCTGCCTGTGCCAGCTACGATTTTCTTTTTGTCCTTTCCTGCTGATTTTAAAGCCCCACGAGCTAGGCCGTCATGTTAACCTGGGTGCGATTATCAGCGACATTGAGGTTTTCTTCCTAGGTATTTTGATCGCTGGTGCTCCTGCTGCCCAGTAAGTTGTCTGTTTAATTTCCTACCTGGGGTCTTTGTCTCCTTTCCCCCCGTGTGGCTGAATTTTCTGTCGGGGCTCAGAGAGAGAGAGAGGAGCCAGAGGCGGGGTGTTTCATAACTGAATCTTTGAGGCTGCCTTTTGACAGTGACTGTCGGGCGCAGGCGCTCAACACACCCCGCCCGGGACGATAAGACCACGTCAGCTTCCGCAATGCGTTACGTCCCTCTCTAAACTAGCCAACCCGTGCGCACCTCGTGCTCACTCCGTATTCGCCCCGTGCTGACTCTGTGGCAACCCGATTGGCCACAGCTAGATATATTAGCCAGAGCCTGCGTCCCATTCCCGCCCTGCTTCCTCGTGGCAGCCTGTGATTGGTCACGGCCGAATATATAAACCAGAGCCCGCGTAAATAAAGCGGCAGTTCCTGTTACCCACAAGAGCATCCTCTGTCTCATTGGGGGGCTGCACCGGTCAAGTGACCTCTCAAACAGCACTGCCGTCTGAGGTTCTGGCATTGTCCTGGACCCTGCAAGGTAGAGCCCATTGTTGGCCAGGGCGGTGGCCCAGGTCTTTCAGGCCTTGTGTGTGTGTGACAGGATCTCACTCTGTAGCCCAGGCTGGCCTTGGACTCCTGGCGGCGATCCTCCTGCCTCAGCCTCCCGAGGGCTGGGATGCTTTGCTACACTTTCACTTTTTATCAGGCTCCTCCAAGCAACGTTCTACTTCCCCTGACCTTGTGGAACAACCCCTGCAAACTATAACATTAATGTCGCCAGACCCTGCGGGATGGAAATGCCTGTCATGCTAGCACTCTGGGAGGCTGAGGCAGGAGTGTCACAAGTTTGAACCCAGCCTGGGCAACTTAGTGATTTAAGGAGACCCAGTCTCAAAATAACAAAAAAATAAAAAGGGCTGGGAATGTAGCTGGAGGGGCCAGGAGGGTGGAGGATCCCTGGAATCAGGTTCCTGGCCTCTCTGTCGGCTGATAAGGGGCACACAAAGCTGGACAGCTTGTCTGGCTTTGTTTTACTTCAGGACTGGGAACGGAACCTGGAACCTTCGCACTGGAGAGAAAGAGCTCCGTCCTTATCCCTTTTTATTTTTTATCTTTTATTTTATTTTTTTTTTTTGGTCTTTCTTCTTCTTTTTTTTGAGACAGGGTCTCACTATGCAGCTCAGGCTGGCCTTGAGCTCATTTTGTAGTCCAGGCTGGTCTCGAACTCGCAATGATCCTCCTGCCTCAGCCTCCCGAGTGCTGGCATGTCTCCCAGCTCTCTTTACTTTGAACTATAAAGAAGGCCAGGCATGGTGGTTGCATGCCTGTCATCCCAGCATTGGGGGGCTGAGGCAAGAGGGTCTCTGCAAGTTTGAGGCCACAGTGAGTGGAAGGCCCGCCCGGACTGCACAGGGAAACCCTGCCTCCAAAAGACAAATGGATAAATCAGGAAACTAAAAAAGTCCCCCGGAAGCCCTCAGGGACACAGGGAGCTAGCACTCTGCACCCCGCTCCTGTTGGCCCTGCTTTCCTGCTAATGAGTCATAATGGTCACGAGGAACCCAGGTCCACGAATCAAACAGGAGGCTCAGAGAGGAGCTAGGTTCCATTCTCACCGCGAATGCATAATCAGGTGGTCCCGGGGGCCGGGTGACCCCTGGGATCAATGATTCTTAGCAATGGCTCTAACTGCCTGAGGTGGACCCCCCCCAGATGTGCATTGCATGCAAGCCCCGCGGGCCCCCCCAGGCCAGGGTGCTTGCCAGGAGGTGCATCTGGGGCCCACCTGGGAGCTGGGCGGCCAAGGGGTGAGCCCTGTTGGCAGCCAGGACTCAGGTCTGGGGCCCCCGTGTGCTGCCGCCACCTGGCTGTCAATCCCAGGGGAGGTGGCCCCGCCCAGCCCCTTCTGCTTTCCCTCATGAGGAAAGCCACCTGCAGCCCCACCATCTCTCTGATGGTCAGCACCTGGAGGCCAAGCTGGGTCCAGGCAGAGTGGCCTGTGTCTACTTCTGGCTGCACCTGAGAGGACCCCGGGCCTTGGTTTCTCTCTAAAAGGCCTCTTCCAGAGCCAGGCTGGGTGGTGGCCCACGCCTGTCATCCCAGCACTCAGGAGGCTGAGGCAGGAGGATCCTTGCAAGTTCGAGACCAGCCTGGGCTACAGAGGGAGCTCTCAAGACCAACCTGAACTATACATAGCGAGACCCTGTCTCAAAAGGGCAAACAAAAATAAAAATAAAAACATTTTGTTAAAACTCGTCTTCAAAAAACAAAACAAAACAAAACCTTTTCCAGCCCAGCAGGGTGGTGCTCGCCCCTTATCCCAACATTCAGGAGGCCGAGGCAGGAAGATCACAGGGAATTCCAGCCCGGCCTGAGCTATCAAGCCAGAGGCTGTCTCAAAAACAAAACAAAACAAAACAAAACAAAAATAATTGAGTGAATCCTCTGCATTCCCACTTCTCCAGGCACTCTTTCTGGTCCTTGGCAAATTTCAGCCCTTGGGTAAAACCAGCCATTGCCGGTTGTTGTAGAAATCTGAAGCAAACAATACTTTTTACATTTTTTTCTTGCTTTTTGAGGTGAAGTCTACGAGTGAGGGAAGAAATGTGTTTTTTGTTTTGTTTTGTTCTTTGTCTTTTTCCTTTTTATTGGTACCGGGGATCGAACTCACGACTGCCTGCTTGCAAGGCAGGCGCTTATGCTGCTGAGCTAAATCCCCAGCCCCAGGGAGAAATGTTTTAAGACAAAAAATAAGCACTGGCTCATTGCCTGGCACACGGGAAGCCTGGGTCCTACCTACCCCAGCCCTGAAGAAAGAGAGAGAAAAAAAGCAAAGCACTATTTTGTGGCAGGTGGACATGATATGAAATTCAAATTTCAGTGTCTTTCACTCCCCGTTTCTCGGACGGGGCCACACACGTGTGCTCCTGTGGCCACAGAGGCCGCCTCTGCTCCGGCTGGGAGCCCTCTATCTGCTTCTCTGTGGAGAACACCTGGAGGCCGGGTGACCCACCCACAGCAGCCACTGCCACATCTGGCCACAGGGCTGCCGATAAGAGGAGGCGCTTCTGGTCCTGGCCAAATTTGAATTTCACATAAGCAGCAGAGAGTTCCCGTCCTTCCCTTATTTTTCTGGGGTTTCTCTGGCTTGCTTTCTTTTTTTTAACCCTTTGTATTTTAGTACCCGTTTGCAGTCCTCCAGGGGAGTTGGTGCACGGTACACAACACGGCTGAATTCTTTGACATCCCTCCCCCTCCCAACAATCCTTAGTCTCATATTTTACACAGATACATATATATATTTTTTGTCTTTTTGAGACAGGGTCTCGCTATGCAGTCCAGGCTGGCCTTGGGCTCACTTGTAGCCCAGGCTGGTCTCGAACTCACAACGATCCTCCTGAGTACTGAAATTACCAGTGTGGGTGCCACCAAGCTTGGCTGTATTTTTTAAAATGTATTTTAAAACTTTTTATTTGAAGTAATTATAGAATCACAGAAAGGTACAGAGAAACGTACAGTAGCGTCTTATATAAGGAAGGAACAGGACAGCGGGTCCCTGAATGTTCAGGTAACTACATTCTGAACAGTGAGCATCTCCAGCAGGAGGACTGGAGAGCAGTGACTGGACTAGAGTATGCGGACCCGAGAGCAACTGTGCGGTCAGTACCTAGCCCTGGGGCAACCAGGTGATGCTAGCACAACCTGGGGACCCTGGGGCCATCCCAGACGCCAGGGTCTGGGGTCGCAGGTAGATGGTCCTGGAGGACCCACGGAAGAAGCAGGAGAGGGGAGAGGCAGGCACTGGGTCAACTACATGTCAGAGTAATTAAATATAGAACTTAACGTGGTACTAGAGCAATCAGATTCTGGAAGAAGGGCTGGTGACTTAGCTCAGCGGCACAAGCACCCGCCTGGCAAGCACAAGGTCCTAAGTTCGATCCCCAGTACCCCCCCCCCAAAGAAAAGATACTAGGTAAGCATAGGACGCGGAAGGTCCTGGAGTACCGAGTACCCGGTTACTGGACTGACTGGATCCTGTTCTGATTAGATTCCATGGAGCCCTAGGTGCTTTCCTCTCATTGCCGAGACAAAATACCAAGGCCCAAAATGAAGGAAGAGAAGGTTTATTTAGCTCGCAGTTTGTGGAGGTTTCAGTGCATACACAGCCGGCTCCAAGGCAGGTGGCTCACAGCAGAGGAGAAACAGCTCATGGCGGTGCAGCAGGGAGGAGCAGGCCTTTCTCTTTCCCTTATATCTTATTAGGCCGCCTGCCCTAGGGCGAGCGTAGCACTCACAGCCATAATCCCAGCCTTGGACCAGGAGTCAGTCACAAACCAGAAGCCTGGCTCCACGGCCACTCGAGGCCGTGGGGGGACATCCAGACCCAAACCGTAACACAAAGTGATTAAATACTTGAGTTAAGGAGGACTGACGTGTGGCTTAAAGGTCAGAGTGTGTGTTTAGCATCCACAAAGACCTGGGTTTCATTTCCAGCACACACACACACCCCAAAACCCAAGAAGTCCCATAGAAACAGGTGTGGAGGCAGATGCCTTTCATCCCAGCAGTCGGAAGGCTGAGGCAAGAGGATCACTACAGAATTTGAAAACCAGCCTGGGCTACAAAGTGAGCTCAAGGCCAGCCTGAACTGCATAGGGACACCCTGTCACAAAAAGAAAAAAAAAAAACATAAAAAAAATTGGGGAGCTGACCGGACAGTACCCAAAGCTTTTTCTCCGCTGGAGTCTTTGTCTATGTCACCCACAGTCCTGTCACATGCATGGAGACAAAAGGGCCTTGCAACCTTGCACAGCCTGGGGCTTGCACAGCGTGCAACCTTGCACAGCACCACTGTGGGGCCCATCTGGCCTCCTCCTGGGGTCCCCATGATGCTTTCTCTGTGGAGTTCTCCGGGGCCCCAAGAGAGCCACTCACCCAAGGGAAACCATTGTCAGCCGGTCCCCAAGTCTGAGATACGAGACACAAAGGAACCAAGCCCACAAAGCAAAGTGGATCGTTATTATTTTTTCTCTTCTGTGTCCCTCACCTCGCTCCAGTCTGATGCTATTTGAAACCAGTGTCAGAGTCGAGGATTTTCATACAACCAAGGAAAAAACAAGAGTGTTTACCAAAACATTTACAGTGTGCGCGCTATCAAAAGCCTCCCTGGCGCTTTGATGTGCTAAACGCCACAAGGAGGACCCGTCCCTAATGAGGGGCGCGGGGCGCTCAACAAACACATCACAACGACGGCTTGGGAGGGGGTGCTGGGCAGACTCCCCCCTCCAGGCGCAGAGACCTGCCTGCTCCTTCAGCCGTCACCCCAAGGGTTTGTTTCTGCCTTTTTCTTATCAGTTTCACAGTCACAGAATGCAATTCCAGATAGGAAGAGAAATCCTTGCTTCCCATGTGTCCTAGTCCGATGTTCCAGGAAGGCTGGGATGATAACCGGCTAGAGCCGGGGAAGCGGGCAGAGCCTGAACGCACCAGTGGCACTGTCACCTCGTCCCCACAGCCACAGCACAGCAAACAGGAGTCCCGGCAGGAAGGGCTTGGGGCTTTCCTGTCTTAACTCTGTCCATACGGGGGGAACTAACTGTGCTGTCCAGATCACAGACCCCTAGCACAGGGTACCATCAACATAGAGAGCAGAACCCAGGCTGGAAAGCTGCCCCTGTTATGGTCAGGTGCGGAGACCACGGTTCCAGCACTTGGGAGGCTGAGGCAGGAGGATCCCACATTCAAGCCCGGCCCGGGCAACTTAGTGATTTAGCAGGAGCCTGACGCAAAATGAAAAATACGGAGGGGCTGGGAATGGAGCTCAGTGGTCAAGCCCGGTGTTCCACCCCTGGCAACACACACACACACACACACACACACACACACACACAAATAAAACTCAAGAAAACAACATCAGTGGGCCGGAGATTTAGCTCAGCAGCATAAGCGCTTGCCTGGCAAGCGCAAGGCTGTGAGTTCAATCTCTGGTACCAAAAAAACAAAAAACAAAACAATCGATGCCAACAGGGTTGGGAGGGAGGGGTGAGTGGCTGGTACCCCAAACCTTAGGGCAGTGACCGGATGCTTGATACAATAGATCCGTCAAACCCATAGAACCTTCAAGATCGAGGCCACCCCACTATCACCGGTGGGCAGGGTGGCCAGCGTGTCACAGCCCGGGGCCCTCCCTGTCCCCTGGGGCGTTGGTACAGTGGTGGGCCTTTGGGCTGCCAGCTGGATGGCTCCCACAAGGCGCGTGCGCTCCGGTGGGCTGGTGGAAGGTGACTGGATGATGGAGGTCGTGGTGGGCGTGGCTTCGAAAGGTTTCGCCCCCTTGCTGTCTTTCTCTTCTCTTTGCTTCCCGCCACCGTAGTGTGAACAGCTTTTTCTTTGCCTTCCTTCTTCCTCGTCCTCCCCCGCTTCTTTTCCCCTCTCCCTCCCCCTTCTCCTCCTCTTTCTTCTTTTTTGTTTGAGACAGGGTTTCATTATATGGTCCAGGCTGGCCTTGAACTCACAGTGATCTTCCTGCCTCAGCCTCCTGAGTGCTGGGATGACCAGCATGCAACTCTACACCAGGCATTTTTTGTTTGTTTTTTTCAATACTGGAAATTGAATTCTGGACCTCCGATTGATTGATTGATTTTTAACACATTTTGTGATTCACGCTGACCTTGAACCTCCTATGTAGCCCAAGCTGGCCTCGAACTCACAGCGATACTCCTGCTTCAGCCTCTGGAGTGCTGGGATTACAGGAGCGTACCGCCATACTTCAGTTACTTACTTTTATTTTGAGACAGGGCCTTAGTACACTATCAGGTTTCCCAAGCTAGGTTTAAACTCTTGATCCTCCTGCCTCAGCCTCCGGGGGTGCC
The DNA here is from genome assembly GCF_034190915.1 of Cavia porcellus. Taxonomy (NCBI): domain Eukaryota; kingdom Metazoa; phylum Chordata; class Mammalia; order Rodentia; family Caviidae; genus Cavia; species Cavia porcellus. Next base: position 74,197,054 of record NW_026947500.1, on the reverse strand, counting down.
TAGATTACAGGTCTGCATCACCATGCACAACTCTGCTGCGCTGGCTGATTATGGAGTGAAAGAAGCCAAATAAACAAGCTAACATAAACCTCTCTTCCTTCAAGTTTCAAGTGTTGGGTACTTTGTCCCAGCGAATCGGACTGCGGCTAGGACGGTGTGATACCATGAGGGGTGAGGTGGGCAATCTCTGTCCTTTCCTGAAAACCTAAATCTTTTGTGGGGAGATACTGGGAATCGATCTCAGAACCTCAGGCTTGCCCGGCAGGTGCTCATACCACTGAGTTGAACCCCAGGCCTGAAACCTAAAGTCTAAGCTGAGCTAGAAAAGAGCTCAGGGATAATCCTTCGCCAGCATGCATGCTGGGTTCCACTCTGGCAATTAATAACAATAATTTCAGAAAAGTAAACGGGGTGTGGAGTGGCACACGCCTGTCATGCCAGCATTCTCGGAGGCTGAGGCGGGAGGATGGCAAGTTCCAGCCGGGCGTGGGCAACTTAGCAACCCAGCAGCTAAGCAAGATCCTGTCTCAAAATTAAAAAAAAAAGAGAGAGAGAGAAAGCAAACGGCTGAGGATGTAGCTCAGTGCAAAGGCCCTGGGTTCAGTGTCACCAAAAAAGAAAGAAAGAAAAAAAGCAAAACCCTTGTCAGAGGGCAATGCATCTAGGTGTAGAAGAGTTGGGGTGAGCCTGAGAACCGGGGTTCGGCAGGCAGTGAAGGCCTTCAGGATTCCGGGGAAGCGGGGAGGGAGGCAGAGGGGGGCTGGAGGAGCTCGCGTTTCAGACAAAGACGGAAGTTGGAGCCCGGCGACAATGCGAGACGCTAGGAGAGGGGACCTTGAGGAAAACAAATGGAAGACGGTCGTCGTTACCCACGTCTGGGGGAGCGGCGAAGCCCAGGGAAACGAAAACAAACCCGGGCCGAGCCTTTTGATATGCAGATGGCGCTGCACCGCCGGCCCCGCGCTGCCTAATGGTGAGAATGAAAGGCTTTTTTAACAAATCAAAGGCGGACAGGCTGGAGCTCAACGGGGCCTAATCCTTGACTCTTTGTGGAGGAGACTGCGGCGGCCGCGCCGGCCGGGGACGGGGACTGGGGTGCGCGGCGATCACAGGGGCGCAGCGGGCTCAAAGCGGGGCGCACCGCCGGGTCACTTTGGGAACCCGCGTCCCGTCCCAAGCCCTCTGTCCCCCTCTGATCCTCGCAGCCAGCGGCACGGAGCGTGAGGAGACAGCCCACGCCGGGAGAAAGGCTGGGCTCGCGGCCACGGGTTGTGCAAGCTCGCGTCTCACGCCGCCCTTCAGTTCAGGCCGGGGGAGGGGTGTGGGGGAGGGGCGGGGGAGGGGGAGGGGAGGGGGTGGGTCCACATGGCCGGGTCACAGGCTGCGCACGCTGGCTGTCTTCTCCTTCCCTTGTTCACGTGTGTAATTATTTAAATGCTATCTTGAGATAGGGTCTGGCGAAATTGCCCAGGCTGGGCTAGAGAAAGTTGAGACCCTCCTGCCTCAGCCTCCCAGAGTGCTGGATGACAGGGTGCACCACCACCCCCAGCTCTATAATTATGTTTTTGAATGGCTTAAGACAATACATTATTTACTATCCCACATTTATTATTCTGAAGATCAGGCAACAAACCTGGGCCTCCTCCTGGGTTGAGAACTAGGTGTGGGCGGGGTTGGGTGGCCTCCTAGGCTCCCAAGAAGAATTTGTCTCCCACCATTTTTGCACTCTCTGGAGGTGCCTTGGCTGTTGAGCCCCTCAGATCTTCAAGGCCAGCGCTGGGGTGGTGGCCCGTGCCTGTCATCCCAGCCCTTGGGAGGCTGAGGCAGGAAGATCGCTGGGAGTTCAAGGCGCGACATAGTGAGTTCAATTCCAGCTTCCCTGCACAGTGAAACCTTGTCTTTAAAAACCAAACAAAACAAACAAACAAACCAAAAACTTCAAGTCCAGTTAAGTCTGGTCCAGACACAAGCTTTGCTTTGCTGAGTCAGGGTTGGGGAGGGGCCCAGGGCCTTGCACAAAATACAAGACAAGCACTTACCCCTGAGCTACTTCCCAGGCCCTTTTTATTTTTCATTTGACAAAAGCGCTCCCTAAGTTTCCCAGGGTGGCTTAAACTTTTAGTCTTCCTGCTTCAGCCTCCTGAGCAGCTGAGAGCCCTGGGCCCACACACAGTTGCGTTTTGGGGTGCACGTGTGTCTTTTTGGGTTTGGTTTTGGTTTATTTGGCCCAGGGCCTTCACCCTGAGTCCCACTCAGCCCTTTATTATTTCTCACTGGGAGAAAGGTCTGTTTAAGTCCCAAGTTGCCCAGGCTGCCTGGAACCTGCAGTCTTCCTGCCTCAGCCTCCCAGAGTCCCAGCATGGCAGGGGTGGGCCTGGTGTTATATTACTGGGTGGCATGTTTTTTGAAAATTGTGGTAAAAGATACAGAACCTAAAATTTTAGTGTCATCTTTCTCAGTTTGAAGCGTATGGTTCGACAGTGTCACAATGTGACCAGAACTTTATATCTTGCAAAACCCAAACTAGAAATAGGCATCCTTCTTAAGGTTAAGCTTATTTTTTGCACGGATCTCTTGGTCCCCGATCCCCTCTATGAGCCCCATGGGGGTGCCCAACCGCCCCCCAGAGCCCTGCATGGGCCCCTCAGTTCCCCATTTTTGCCCAAATGTCCTCCAGCCCTGGTGCGCCTGCACCTGACACTGTGGCCTGGTCCCTGCTCCTAGACACTGGGCCTGGTTCCTCCTCTGGCCGTGGCCTTGGGGTGGTTCCTGTCCATGCTCAGGGCCACCTGCTCTGTCGCTCTGATGCCACATGAATTCTTCGGCCTCCACGTAGGTTCGGAGGGTTCAGGGCCCCGAGACAAGAAGCCCACAGTGTCCCCGGCTTATCTTGTCCTCCTTGCAGGCTGGGGGGGACGACCTTGAGACAGGGACCCTAGGACAGGTGGGGAGAAGGCGCAGGCTGCCGGGTGAGGCCAGGACTGGCGGCTGTGGCCCCCAAGGACCAGGCGGTGTCCTCCGGGCGGCTGACGGGAGGGACCGCAGTGCGTCCTCAGGTTCTGGGGCTGGACACAGGAGGCTGGGGCCCCTGTGGGGCTGTGTGTGGACGGGCTGCTCCCTCCGAAGGCTCCCAAAGTCTTCTGTGTGTCTCGGTCCCAAACTTCTCCCCCTTCCATTTACTGTTTGTACCCTGTACAATAACATTCACACTCACGAGGCCCTGCTTGGCGGTGCATGCCTGTTGTCCCAGCGTCAGAGGGCTGAGGAAGGAGGGTCCTCATGGTTTTTTTTTTGTGTGTGTGTGTGTTTAGACAGGGTCTCCCTGTGCAGTTCATGCTGGCCTTGAGCTCACTCTGTAGCCCAGGCTGGTCTCCAACTCACAGAGATCCTCCTGCCTCAGCCTCCCAAGTGCTGGTGGACCCCTCCCAAGAGGGGTGGACCACCATGCCCGGCCAGGATTGCCACATGTTCAAAGCAAGTTCAAAGTGCATTTGTGATAATCTGTGCAATAATCATGATGATGATGTTGATACATAATATTGATGAACGGACAGAGTGGAACACCTGCAATCTCAGCACCTCTAGGAGGCCGAGCTAGGAGGATCACAAGTTGAAACCCAGCCTGAACAACTCAGTGATTTAACAAGACCTAGCCTCAAAATAAAAAAGATGAGGGCTGGGGATGTGGTGCTGGGTTCAAACCCCAGTACTGCAAAATAAGTATCATTCACCAGTTCCAGGGATCAGGGTGTGGACTGGGGGGCTGTCACTCATCGTGTGGTGCTATACAATGGAGTATTACTCAGCCAGGAAAAGGAACATGGTTGTGCCACTTGCCTCAGCATGGCCTGACCTTGAGGACACTGGGCTCAGTGAGAGATGTCAGCCACAGAGGACTCACAGCATGGCCTTCATGGATAGGGAACAGCAGGACAGGTGACTCCAGGGACAGGAAGTGGGCTTGTGCGGGCTGGGGCTGGGGGTGACAGTTCTAAGCCGTGGAGGGGCTGCTTTCTTCTTCTTCCACTCCCCGCTCCCCTGCTTCTCCTCTTTCATTTTCTCCTTTGCTGGGGACAGAACCGAGGCCCGTGATGCTAGATAAATGCTCCCTCCAGGACTAAGTCCCCAGCCCGACAGAGATTCTTTTGCGGGTAATAAGTTTTTGACCCTGGAATCGAACTCAAGACCTCATGCTTGTGAGGCAGGCACCGTGCTGCTGAGCTATATCCCTGGCCTCAAAAATGTTCTAAAATTATATCTGTAAGAATAAGTTCTACAATTTTGAGACAAGGCTGAAATCCAAGGAAGTGTACACTTTTTTTTGTGTGTGTGTATGTGTGTGTGTGTGTCTTTTTCATTTTTTATCGATACCGGGGATTGAACTCACGACCATACACTTGCAAGGCAGGCACTTATGCTGCTGAGCTAAATCCCCAGGCCCTTGGTTTTTGTTTTGAGACAGGGTCTCGCTTTGCAGTTCACACTGGCCTTGAACTCACTGTGTAGCCCAGGCTGGCCTCAAAGTCACAGGGATCCTCCTGCCTCAGCCTCCCACAGAGTTTCCAAAGAGTATCAGGGGAAACAAGTGAGAGTGGAGACAGCTCTAAGGAGCGGTCCTGAGAGGTAGCCAGGAAAGAGCTAGGGCACTCACTAGTTTTGTTGTGTTTTTTAGCACAAAACAATATTTATATTAGATATAATTTTTGAAAACCAACACTGGGCTTTGAACGCACAGGTGCTCTATCACTGTGCTACACTTCAGCCCTTTTTATTTATTTGGAAACAACATCTTGCTGAGTTGCCCACGCTGGCTTGAGGGTGAGGATCCTCCTGCCTCAGCCTCTAGAGAAGCTGGGGTTGCAGGCGTGCAAAGCTGGGCCCGGCTGTTTGTTAAGTTTTTGCTTCCTGGGGTTGGGCACTGAGCGAAGGGCCTTCGTGTGGGCTGGATCGGGCTCCCAGCTCCTCCTCTCTGGTCTGCTGTCTGCTTCCCAGAAGCCCTGAATGGAGCAGTGTTTTTCTGCCACTGTGTTTCCGCCTGGGAGCCAGTCAGCCAGCCATGGACCAGACCCTCTGAAACCCTGAGCCATACTAAAGCTTTTCTCCTTGTGCCACCAGTGGGACACTGACTAATACAGAAGACAGTGTCAGCTCAGTTATCATTCCAGGATCTGGGAGACTGAGGCAGGAAGATCACCATGAGTTTGAGGCCAGCCAGGGCTACAGAGTGAGACCCCATCTCAAAAAGCAAGGAAACCAAACCTCCCCCAAACAGTCCTTCCTGCAGGTGGATTCTCCTCTAGAACTTCTTATTCCTCAAGGCTTTTCTGGGGGTGGTGACAATAGGAAAGAGACTCATTGGCATAAAGGAGGGGACAGCAAATAAGGGTCAGGGGTCCAGGTGTGGAGCTTCCCGGGGCCTGCTCAGCCATCAACTCCCCATTCCACAGTTCTGTTCTGTTTTGTTTTTTGAGACAGAGTCTCTCTGGGTCTGGGGATTGAACCACAGGGCCTTTGCACGGATCTATACCTCCCATTTTTTTTTTTTTAATTGAGACAGGGTTTTCCTAAGTTGTCCAGGCTGGGCTCAAAGTTGAGATTCTCCTGCCTCCGCCTCCCAGCGCACAAGGATAACAGGCACTTGCCATTAATCACATGTGCTCGCACATGTGATTGGTCACATGTTGGGCTTAGGTACCAGGTGTTTGTCACTTGGAGCCCGCAGGGACCTGCTACTCCCAGGAACCTCTGTGGCTGGGGATGCAATTAGTCCATAACTTGATTATTACCTGGGGCGCTTTTGCCCCTGGGAACCCTCAGCAGTGATGAGAGTTTGGATGTTAGTGTGGGCCCATCCTGCAGTCTTGCCAGGGCGGAGGATCATGGGAAAGAGCTTCTCTGGGCCAAGGGGAACCCTTAACCCGGGAGTTTCCGACCAGGTGAGACCTTAGCTGGAGTCTGAGGACTTCTGTGGCTGTCACACTGGGGATGCTCCTGGCACACACAATAGAGACAGCTTTAGAATCTCAAAAGTGTGTCAGGATGCTCAAAACCCTCTTTTTTTTTTTTTTTTTTTTTGTCTTTTTCCTTTTTATCGGTACCAGGGATCGATCTCACAACTCACAACTGCCTGCTTGCAAGGCAGGCGCTTAGGCCGCTGAGCTAAATCCTCAGCCCCACTCAAAACCATCTTAAATAAAGTTATCTCATTTCCAGTAAAACTGACTCTTCTTTGAAACAATAATTTTTTAACTTTTTATTCTTTTAGACAAGGCCTCACTATGCAGTTCAGGCTGGACTTCAACTCACCATGTAGGCCAGGCTGGCTTGACCTCACAGCGATTCTCCTGCCTCAGCCTCCCGAGTGCTGGAATGACAGACATGCATCACCACACCAGGCTTAGAGATAGCTTTATCTTCATTTTAAATGTTTTTTTTTTTACAATAACACAAGCAGGGGAGGGGATTTAGCTCAGTGGCATAAGCACCTGCCTGGCAAGTGTGAGGTCACGAGTTTGATCCCTGATACCAAAAAACCACCCCCAAAACCCACAGGCAAACAAAATAATTCACACACACACACACACACACACACACACACACACACACACAGAGGCAGTACAGCCCCAAGGTAATCTGTAAAACACTGGGTGCATGATGGAAAAGAGCCCCTCCCACCCCAGCCTCCTGGGGCGCCCCTACCCACAACCTGCTGCTATTGGGGTTCAGGATGACTTTAAGTTCACTGTAGTCTAGCCTGGCCTGGAACCATCAGCAGTGATCCCCTGCCTCAGCCTCCCCAGGGTTTATCGGTGTGCATACTATAACATTACGTTTTTTTTCTTTTCAGTATTTAGGACTGACCCTCAGGCCTTTGCACTGAGCCACATCCCCAGCCTTTCTTATTTTAAATCTTTTGAAACAGGGTCTTAGTGTTTCTAAACTGCCCAAGTGGACAGGAATGTGAGATGCCCCTGCCTCAGCCTCCCAGAGTGTTGTTATTAAGTGCGTGCTGAGCGGCCACAGGTATATGCCTGGAATGCGAGACCTGCCTGTTTCTGTGCCTGTCTTATGTTTTATTTTTGTTTTTTATTTATTTGTATTTTATTGCTACCAGAAATCAAACTCAGGGCTTTGTGCTTGCCAGATAGGTGCTTATACCTTGGAGCTATATCCTTGGCCTTATTTTTTATTTCATTTTTTATGGTTTTTGAGACAGGGTCTCTCACCGTTCAGGCTGCCACTGAATTCACTATGTAGCCCCGGTGGGCTTCAAACTTGCCGCAACCCTCCTGCCTCGGCCTCCCTCGTGCCGGGATCATAGGTGTGCGCCACCACTCTTGGCTTTTGTTCTGTTTTAGCTGAGCAGGTTCGGTGAGGAGAAGGTCTCCCTGTCTCCACATCAATCCCAGGGGTCCGGAAGGTGACACTCGCAGTCACCCAATATCCCATCTGTTCTGTTCTGCCTTTGTCTCCCCGCCCTGCAGCTCTGTCTCTTGATCTCTACATGTCCCCACTGCTCGGAAGCTCCTCCTGCTCTGCCCTGCAGACTGAAGCTATTTTCTCCTGCAGTGGAGGCTGGCGGTGTCTTTGTGGGTCCTTTTCATCGGATGTCCTCGGGGCGGCTGCACAACCCCTAGGACTAATTAAGGTATTTTCCTAAACAAGCCTCGGTGAGTCTCTACAATGAATTCCGATGCCAGCTGGTGTATTAATTTTCTCTCTCTCCTATCATTTATAATACGTGACAAGTGACACAGACTGTGACAAGCCAGTAAGAACATGATAATGTAAAAAGTGTGGCCTGTCATGGCCAGGCCTGATGCCTCACACTTGGGAGGCTGAGGCAGGAGGACAGAACGTCTGAGTCGGGCCTGAGCAATTAGGCAACTTAGCAACTTACGGAGGCCCTGTCTTCAAAAAATAAACATTTAAAGGGCTGAGTACTGTGGCTCATTGCAGGGGTCTTGGGTCCTCTCTCCTCTGTGGTCAATAATGGTAATAATAATAATAACACCTGGGCATGGTGACGTTGGTGCACACCTGCAATCTCAGCACTCAGGAGGCTGAGGCAGGAGGATCACAAGTTGGAGACCAGGCTGGATTACATAGTGAGACCCTGTCTCAAACAAACAAACAAAACAGTAGGCAACAAAACCTCCACCATAGTAATGATGCAAAAAGTATCCTGCCTGTCTGAGGACATCCTTTGGGGCGAGTGCTCGGATGGGGATATGGCTAGCTCAGAGGGTTTGCACACGGCCCATGCACTGTGAGGATGCAGAAACCCCATGATTCCCTGCGCTCCCTGCATGGGGGCCAATCGGGGTGATTTCTCTCATTTCTGTTAACGTGATGAGCGGAGGAAATGTATTAAGCGTGGTACTCAACCATGAACCAAATCAAAGATTAACACCTACAAGCAATGTGCCTGGTGAGCAGTAATGCGTCTGTGTTTTCCAAAGCAGCTGAGCTGGGCATCAGAATCGCCTCAGAAAGGGGAGAAACTCCTGTCCATCCAAGGACCTAGTTAGGTCATAAGGGGACCACGGGGCGTGAACCTGGGTGTCACCTGACCTTATTAACAATGCATGTGTGGGTTATGTCCCCACTCGAGTTCCATAGATGGTCAACGATGGCTCTGTGCAGGTCACCAGCCCTGACTGGGGAGGCATGCACAGGAGGGGAAGGCTGCTCCTTTGTGTCCACCCAGCAGAGCTATGAGCTAGGGGCCAATCAGAGCCCAGAGCTGGCTTGTGGCATGCTCTGAAGCTCTGGCCCTAGTCACCACCTCGTCTGCCTCACCTGGGAAGGACAGGGACATTGCTGGGTACTCTGGAAGATGAGGCAGGAAGATCACTGTGAGTTTGAGGCTGGATTGCGTTGCACAGTGAGGTCAAGACCAGCCTGAACTGCAGGGAGACCCTGGTGTATTTTTTTTTTTTTTTTTGGTACCATAATCGAACTCACAACCACTGACCTAAATCCCCAGCCTGATTTGTTTGGTTTTTTTTTTGTCTTTTTTGAGACAGAGTCTTGTGCTATGCAGTTCAGGCTGGCCTTGTGCTCACTTTGTAGCCCAGGCTGGTCTCGAACTCGCAACCATTCTCCTGCCTCAGCCTCCTGAGGGCTGGGATTAGGAGACCCTGTTTAGAAAGAAAGAAAAAACCTGGGATGCTGAGTCAGGAGGATCATTCTAAGTCTGAGACCAGCCTGGGCTACCAAGTCAGCTGGAGACCAGCCTGAACTGCATAGTGAAACCCTGTCTCAAAGAGGAAGAGGAACAAAAAGGCCAGAGATATAGCTCAGCAGCATAAGCACCTGCTTGGCAAGCACAAGGTCCTAAGTTCAATTCTTGGTACAATTAAAAAAAAAAAAAAAGGGGCATCACCGGTACCAGTTATGTGACCTCCTGATCTGTGACCCTGTGACAGTCCCTTGCTTTACAGGTCCATGGTAACCTCCTCCTCAAAGCGCCACACTGTCTCTCCCACTTTCCTGGGGCCCTGGATGCTTCTCCTTCTCTCCCTGCCGCCACATTAGCCCAGGACTCGGGGGGACTCTGTGGAGACCTGGAAGCCCCCGGGAAGCCCGCTTCGTACCCCTGATTGTCATCTCTGGTCCTAATTCCTCTCTTTCACTGAATACCGTGAAGCTACAGTCCTGGGAGGCTGAGGTAGGAGTATCTCTAGGCCCAGCCCAGCCTGTGCAATTTAGTGAGAACTTGTCTCAAAGTAAAAATTTAAAAAAGGGGTCGGGATGTAGCGCAGGGCAAAGCCCCTGGGTTCAGGTCCCAGACTGGTTTGGGGGGTGATACCCCCTGCGGTGCACAGGGAGGAGTCGCCCTCATTTTGAGGTTGGAATCTGGTTTTGCGGGGTCAGGCATGTGCGTCTGTCTTCTTCCCACAGAGATAAGAGAGACCAGCTCGGGCGTGTGAACGGATGACTAAGAGGGGAGGCGTGGGAAGGTGGACGCCCTAGTCCGGCAGGGCTTTAAAAGCCTGCTTCTTGCGCATGTGCGGGAAGGTGAACATGGTGGAAGGGGCGTAACCGGCGTTCGACGGGGGCGGGACATCGTACGTACGGGGGCGTGGTCAAGGGCGGGGCGACGGCGCACGCGTCTCATTGGGTGACGGTAGAGGTGGGCTTTGGCGCCGCCGCGAGGCAGGCTCCGCCCCCGGCCCGCGGGGAGCGGCGCGGCGGCGGAGGCGGTGAGCGCGGGGGCGGGCGGCGGCGGTTGTCGGGCGCCGTTGGGGCCGCCGCGGCCTTGCAGCCTAGACTTGGGCGCCTCTTAGGGTTTGCCTGGGCGCCGGTGAGCCCGGCCCGGATCGCCTCTTGGTTCCGCCGGGCGGTTTGGAGGCCGCGCGGGCCGGCGGGCCTGGGGGAGGGGCGGCTCCTGCCACAGAATCTTCCCGGCGGGCGCCTGGTGCCTCCTGACCCTAACCCTGCCTCTGCGCAAACCCCGTTTCTGCGGCCCGAGTCCCCGGTACTTGTAGCCCGGATTCCGTCCCTGCGGCCCGATCCTCTCTTTGCGGCCCGTTCCCTGTCCTTGCGGCCTGATCCGCATCCTTGCACCCCTCGATTCCCGTCTTTGCAAGCCCCCAAGTGCCCCGCCCCTGCGCCCTGAACCTCCATCTCCTTGGCCCGAATCCCCATGCTTGCTGCACAAACACTATCGCTGCAGCCTGAGCCCTCCAACTGCTGCTGCCTCAGTCTCCACCGTTGCCTGAACTGGCTCTTTGGAGCGCCCTCCTGCTGCTTCGCATCCCTTTTTCCTTGCTGCTGTGAACCCCGCTTCTGCACCTCGATCCGCCTCTTGCTGCTGCTGTGAACCCCACCACACCCACACACACCCCTTTCCATTTCTGCGCATAGCCAAGGGAGTCTCCTCTGAACGTGGTACACAGTCTGCAGCTGTCCCCATCCTTTAAGGGACATGACAGCCAGAAGCCCCGTTGTGGACCTCTCTGGGTTTTGCGGGCTATGGTCACTGTGAACCCCTCCAGGAGAGGAGGTTGTAAGTTCCGATTGTTTAAAATGCCCCCAGTGCCCAGGTTGGGGGCAGGCAGGCCTTTAGCACGGAGATGATTTATTCAGGAGCCCTTTAAAACTAATCTGGAAAGAACCGTGGGGAGGGAATCAGCTTTACTTCAGAAACAAAACAAAAAATGCAAGCACTTCCTCAGGTATCGAGGCCGGGCATTTGTCAGTCTGTTTGGGGGCTTGCACACGTGTACCTTGAGCTGAAGTAGAAGCAGCCAAGCTCACCTTTGCCCTTGAGGGAAGCCGCGGCGCTGAAATCCCAGCAAAGAGTTCCTAAACCGCTGCTCGCATTTCGTTGCAGGGCACATCAGCGGCAGACCTTGAAGCACTTTGTTTGTGCCAAATCATTACCACTTGCCACATGAGTATAAATCATGACGGATGCCAAGTACGTCCTCTGCAGATGGGAAGAGCGATCATGGCCTGCAAAGGTGACAGCCATTATTCTGTAATTTCGGGAATTAGAAATGACTTTCAGGTGACAAGTAAAATCTCTATCAGGCTCTGAAATCTTAGGAGTGGCTTGGATGGAATAATTGAACCTGAACGGTTGGCTTCGGGATCTGTTGGCACCGAATCGTGTCCCCCACTTAATGGGGTTTTGGTCTGGTGCTTATGAGGTCTACTTCTGGAAGTATCTTTTTTTTTTCTTTGCCACACTAAAAAAGATGGAGGAAAAAAATAACAGTCAGCTATAAAAAGGCACGGGAAGGCTGTGACTCAAGGGAATTTCTGGCAGGAAGCCTCTGAGATAGTAAATAACTGTGGTGTTTTGGGGACGCCTCCCAGCAATTCAACAGGAAATGCTGGGCCGGACATCGAGAAAGGCCAGGTCCTGCACAGGGATCATCGCTGGCCCTTTCCCCACCCCATGCCTCGATTTCCCCATCAGAATTAAAGAAGATTCGACAAGGTGTCCCTGAAATTCTGTGGTTGTCTGCCCCAAGAAATACTTGCTGTACTTTTATTCATGAGTTGCCTCTGTTTCTTTTGTCAGTCATTTTGTCTTTGTAACAAGGATTTGTTTTGGTTTGTGTTTTAAAAGTAGGTTTTGGATGGACCTAAGACTTCAACAAACGATAAGGGAGAAAAGGAGACCTTTCTAGATGTGCAGATACTCTCGCTAGATGAAAAGTTAAGTGTTGTGTTTTTTTTAAGTACTATTTTTTTTTCTGATGCCGCCCCACCCTCACATGAAGTCCTGTTTTAAAAGCTTATTAGCTCTTCAGTTAGTGCCCCTCATTTGTGGTATCGCTTTGATACCCACATGAAGCCAGTGCTGGCATTATTTTATGCTAGTTTGGAGGCTAAAGATGGAAACACGGCTTCCCAGGCAGAGACATGGGTACGAGACTTGAGTGGATAGAAATTACATGCAGGGCCCACACGGGGACATTTCTTTCATGAGTGTGGCTTGTTTCCGAAACCCCTCTGGCAGGCCCAGTGATTTTTGACACATTTGGGGTTCGAGGCTTTTGCCCCAATAAACAAAAATTTCCAGCCCATGGATGTGGTGGCTTTTGACATCAGTTGTGCCCTTCGTTACCTGGCAGTGGGAAGTTGCAGGCCATCTGGACGGGTGGCAGTTAGTGTGCCCAAGTGATATGGGACTGTGGCTTTGGCACATCGAGTGTCAGATTGGCCACTTCTGAAAGAGCTGTCCCCGGCTGCCTCTGGCCCTGTCTCTGTCGCCTTCCTCTGTGTCTGGAGGTTCCCCTGCTCACTCCTCCCGTCTCCTGAGCCCGCCTGGCCCCAGCTTGCTTCTCCCCGCGGCTGGGAAGGTAATTGAATACTTGAGTTTAAAAGGAAAACGCATCCTTTTAAACTAAAACACGCCTGCTGGGCTGTAAACAGCTTTTAGTGACATTATCAGCTACTCTGAAAACCCAACAAAGGAGTTATTTGTGTAGTTGAAAGTCGGATTTGCCTCATAAAAGTCACAATTTGAATTCATTTTTACTCTTAACGCCAGCCAACCTTTTCTGTTTTAAAAGAGGAAAAAAAGAAAAAGGAGAAGAAGAAAAAAAAACCCCAACTTCCCCCCACATCCATCAGGGTCCTAGTTGTCTCTAACCTCAGGCAGGCGAATTCCTAGTTGGCTGGGACTTTTGGTGTAAGTGCAAGGTTGAGGAGGAAAATGAATTTAATTCTTTTGTTGTCTAAAGAAAAACATGTTTGAAAATGTCTTTGGCAGCCTTGGCTAGTGGTATGTCACGGTCATTTTCTGTCTCTGCAGAATTAAGGTGAAAAGCACAGAAGTGGAGACCCTGAAGAAGTCTCAGATTGAGAAAATTGCCTCGTGCCTGGGTGAGAGCCTGTTTCCGGGGCCCTTAGGTCTAGTGCGATGAGAGGGAGGGGGTGAAAATTTGAGGACTCAGCGCTGGAGGTAAGAGATTGCCCGGTGCCCGTTCCTGTAGGAGAGTGAAGAAAACGAATCTGTTTCCAGAGGCATTTCTGAAACGTGGCCTGAGAACCAGTCTTACTCTTTTTGTGTGGATGGGTTTTTTTTTTTCTTCCTGAGACAGAATCATACTATGTTGTCCAGGCCGGCCTTGAACTCCTGGTGATCCTCCTGCCTCAGCCTCTTGGGTGCTGGGATGACAGGTGTACATCACCACATGTGGCTTTTTCTTTCGCAGTGCTGGGGATGGAACCCAAAGCCTGGCCTGTGCCAAGCAAACGCTTTACCACTGAGCTACGTCCCCAGCCCTTTTTATTTTTGTTTTGAGACAAGTCTTGCTGAGTTACCCGGGTTGCCCTTGCACCTGTGAGCCTCCTGCCTCAGTTTCCCAAATACGAAGGATGATGGGCACGCACCCTGGTGCCTGGCCATTAGTCCTATTTGATACAAGTTCAAGGCCATCTCTGTCCCTGTGGCCAGCTGTGCTCACAGGACTTGCAGAAGCGCCCCTGTGAGCAGGGTCTTCCTTTCCCTCTGCCCACCCACAGTGGGATGGTAAGGTGACCCTGTCGCCCCCTGGCTGGTCTGTTCCCCACCTGTACTTTGAGGCTGTGTTTGACCTTCCAGAGGGGAGCCCAGGGGAGCAAGGACAGTTGGCCCTGTGCCCAGGGGGTGGCTGGCATCGCCTGCGGCTGTGTTGGCGCCATGGTGGGCGCCTGCGGCGTGGGCCGCCACGCTGGGCGAGTGGGGAGCGGCTCTTCATTTCTTCCTCCATGGTGTGCAATCGAGCATCTTCACTCTTGCATTTCACAGCTGAGAAGTGATTTTGCATGAGCTGTGTCACACCAGCACGCACACACGCATGCACACACACACACACACACACACAGCTCGGGTCTCGGCCCAACAGACCCAAATGCAGAAGAATTGTGTCTCTCTCATAGTGACCAGGTCTGTTCTGCCGGCCAGGAACTGTTGGGTTTTGTGAAAAGGTAGACCCGACTTCTTTCCCACGACATTCATAAAGCTAGACCCAGTTCCCTGGGTCCCCAGGAAAAATTGCCATTGTTGGGAGCCAGTTCCATCGCCGCCTGCCGCAGGTGGCGCTGACCACGTCCCCGATGGCGTCCTTGTCGTGGGTTCCGACTGGGCGGGGGCAGGGGGCCGGCTGGTGACTCGTTGGCGCTTTTAATATTAAACAGGGGCAAAATACTGTTTGGATTGAGGCATTATGCCCGCTGAGTTGTGATATTACATCCATCATCTTGTTCAAATAAGTAGCGCCGTGTCTGTGTGTCGGAATGAATAAATAAAACTTGCGGCGGGAGGATGGGCCCTGCCAGCGGCCCGGCGCGGGCTTTGCTGGCTTTGAAACGCCCTTGCAGGGCAGTGAAGGAAACACCCGGCCCACAATGAGTCTTTTCTGACCGGTGGAGCCTTCCCCTGCCGCCGCCCCCTCCCCCAATACCCTGGCAGCAGCGTCCTGTATTTAGTTGGCATTGGTTTTTATTGACCCTGATTGAATTTGAAATTGTAAGGCAGAGAGAGGATTTGCAAAACATTTGAATACATTTTGTTCACAGTGGTGTTTTGTAACTTGGAGGAATTTATCTTTTCAGCCAATCAGGTTAAGGTCAGTACATCTAAAAAAAAAAAAAAAACTTAAAAAAAAAAAAGGTCGCCAGCCCTGGATGAATGGCTGTTCTGCAGCTTTGTTCCCTTTTCAGGGGAGAGCGAGGGATGTCAGGCCTGCCCTTCACTCCCTCGCGGACGTGGGCTGGTGGTGACAGTTGCACAGCGCGGAGCGTTGGAGGCCAGGCTGTGACGGTTGTCCGCGTGCGTCCCTGGCCCTAACTGGGTGCCCTGTCCTTCCTGTCACCGCAGCCTCGCAGCATGAGGTCCCCGCCGCACCCCTGGAGGAGCTGACCTACCGACGCTCGCTGCGGGTGGCCCTGGATGTCCTGAACGAGGACAGCAGCTGGAGCCGGCAAAGCCCCGCGAGGAGAAGCGGGTCCAACGAATGTCGCCGGGAGAAGCAGCCCACCGAGGCCGCCTCCTCCCTCCGAAACTCTCCCTCTTTCTTCCGGGAAGATGCCTCCGCCGGTTCCCGTCCGTCCACTGCGGAAAAAGACCCTGAGTTCAAAGTGGACCCCAAGAAAGGGCTGGGGAAAAGCGAGGCCCCAGGGACCCTGTCCGCGGCTCCAGCTGGAGCCAGCCCTCGGGATGGCAGCGAGTGGGGCCACCGCACGGGTCACACTCTTGCCAAGAGGAGAGGGAGGAATTTGGCCCAGAGATCGGGTCGGTGCCAGGAGGAGGCATCTGCCCTTTGTGGGCCACCGAGTGAGGAGCCAGGCACAGGCCAGACCTCGCCGCCCCGAGCCCGGGAGGATGATCCATGCGCCCGAGCTGAAGGACACGACCCCGGTTTGCCATCCGGCAGCCTCACGGTGGTCCCAGCTCCAGAGAGGGCTGCAGAGCCCCCTGCAAAGAGGCCGCGCCTGAGGCCACCTGTCACCCCACTGGAGCGGGAGCTGTCCCTTGGGCTGCGGCCCAGGGCGAACATGACCCTGCGAAGCACTGCCACTGGCCCTTGTTCCCCAGACACCGCGGTAGAGGACACGCAGCCCCCTTGCCTCCAGGATGGTGGCAGCAGCGACAGGCTGGAGGAAGGTAACAGGCACAGGGTGACCGTCCCTATCTGCCAGCCCGGGAAGGGAAGCTGGAGCCGGGCTCCACAGCCTGGCAGGCGGGCACTGGGGTATTTTTAACCGGATTGTAGTGAAACCATCACCAGAATAGATCGTGGGCAGAGATTTCTCATTCCTTTGTGTTTG
The DNA here is from genome assembly GCF_034190915.1 of Cavia porcellus. Lineage (NCBI taxonomy): Eukaryota > Metazoa > Chordata > Mammalia > Rodentia > Caviidae > Cavia > Cavia porcellus. Next base: position 74,180,779 of record NW_026947500.1, on the reverse strand, counting down.
TCTCCCCGCTGAGCTATAATTCCTTCCAACTTCTCCCAAATATTTGTTTTAATTTTTGTTTCGGACTAGAGGGTGGGGGAGCCCAGCGCAGGCTGCTCTGGTGATGCTGAGGAAGTGGGGGGCTGGGGGAGCACTGTGTCCCAGGCCCCGAGGAGCTGCCGTTTATTCTTTGAAACCATGCTTGGCATGAATGCTGTCCCCTCTGAGAGGCAGGGTGGGCCAAAGGGGTGGCAAAGGCCCAATTCCAGGAGCTCCCCCACGGGCGGCCCCGTGCACGCTGGCTTTTCCTGGCTTAACCTCACCGGTGTCCGTGGCTCCCTTGAAATGCTAATGCTGACATCCAGCCTGCTGTCTGGCTGCTCCGGCCTCGGCCGCGGCTGCGGCAGACACAGGACGGGATCTCAGCGTCTGCTGACCTCTTGCTTGAGACAGTGTCCCTGTGCCTGCAACAGCTGCAGGGAGCCTGTCCTCTCCCTTGCCAGGGAAGCAACTTGACCTGTCCCCTTTGCAGTTAGCTCTGGGACCCTGGGACCCCCTCTTGTGTTCCCCTCAGTGCTTTGTGCTGTGAAGGAAAGGAGGAAACCCCACCCAGGGCTGCTGCCCCACGGTGACCTCTGTCTCTTAGGACATGAAAGGTTGGCCCTGTCCCTGTCTGTTTAGGCCATGTCTTATTTTTCTCAAAAATGCCCTCTATGCACAAGGACCGGAGTCCCACTCACAGCACCGAGGAGAGAATCGGGCACTGTACTCCATCCGGGGTGCCCTGTGCAGATGGGGGAGTATGGGGCTTTTCCTGTTAGGTTGATACAGCCCAGGTGCCTCTCCGGGGACAGTGCCTCACGGTGACAGTGTCCCCTCCTGTTCTGGCAGACCTTCAAGCTTCCCAGGAGCACCCAGAGTTTAATTCCAGCAACCCCACCGTGGAGGAAGAGGAGGAGGAGGAGCCTCCGAGAATCCTCTTGTATCACGGTAGGAGAGGACGGGGCTGGGCCTCAGGCTGGGCCAGCAGTGTGGATGGGGACAGTTAGCATACAGGGAAAATGGGCTGCTGTCCCCAAGATCGTACCTGCGCCTCCCAGAGGGGTCCCTACCATCTAGTGTGTCTGTGTGCTACCCTGGCATGGGGGTCGATGAGCGGGGCCGTGTTCTCGTCCTACACAAAGAGAAGAAAAGGGGGTTCCCAGAGAGAGCGCCCTGCGCTGGCCGGCAGCTCTGAAGCCCGGGTCCTCCTGTGCCCCTTTCTAGGGAAGAGGATGCCAAGGAAGAGAGGGGCTCTGTGGCCTGCCCCCCTTTGGGCGTGGCCGTACACTGCCTCACCGCAGCTGGCCATGGTGGCCTCGGTGCAGGGACAGCTAGCTGTCCTATACCCCCCACCCCAAAGCCATGTTGCCACAGGGCCATCGGGGTGCAGAGGCTCAGTGGCAGACAGGGAAGCCAGGGTGGAACGGAGCGCCTCAGTGGGTGCATCTGGCTTTACCTGGGGCGACGGTGGCCGCTCATCTGGCGAGAACAACAGGTTCCAAGCCTGTACGGGGTGTCCGGGGACCCATCGCCAGTGTTCTACACCGGGGGCACCCGCAGGGCTGCAGCCCAAGTGCGCGTGCGCGTGGGCCCGGGTTTGCTTCGTGGCTGGCCCTTTGTTCAGCTGCTGGGTGCGTGTCGTCCTCCACAGGAACACCCGTGCAGCTCTTTTTTTTCTCTGGTTTTCTTTGTTTTTTTTTTGTTCTTTACGAACCACGGACTCAGACTTTTTTTTTTGCATTTCCCTATGGTCCGGTTGTCTGTAGTGGTGACCGGTTCCCTGTTTGTCGCCAGGTCACCCTGTACCCAGCCTTCCCTCAGCAGCCTGTCCCCTCCCCTCCCACAGTGGTGGCTGCTTCTGTCCCCCTGCGGTGGCCTTCTGGAGAGTCGCCTCCCGGATCCATTCTCCCGTGGCTGTGATCGCCTTGGGAGGACCCTAGGACGTCCGCTACCACCAGCCGGGGTCGGGGTGACCCGGGTCAGCCTCACACCCACAGCACTGCCATGGTTTCTCCTACTAGTGCCAGATCCGGGCTCCGTTCCCAGGGGGTCTTGGATGTCACCCGCTGGGCGAGCCTGGCCCTGAGCCCTGAGCCCAGCTGGGGTGTGTGCCAGCCCCTGGGGCTTGAGGAAGCCCAGTGTCTCTGCAAAGGGGCATCTTTGCAAGGGGACATCCCCTGCTGGAGTCACAGCCTTTCCTGCCTGGCATCCCTTTCCGTGCGGCTTTTATTTTTACTGTTTTTACTTCACAGCCAAATACTTGGCTTCCTCCCCTGCTCCCCGGTCAGATGGCCGTGACCCCATAGATTCAGGAATGGCTGCAGCTTTCTAGTGGTTTTCCTGTTGGGGGGTTTTAAATTTTTAGATAATTCACTTATCCTGGGGATTTTCTTTTTCTTTTTGTTTCTTGTCTTTTTTTTTTATTTCTTCAGTTACTCTTTTTGGTTTTGTGAGGCGGAGCTGCCCTGCCTCAGCCTCCTGGGATGCCTGGCGGTGGGATTGTGTGTAGAGAGAAAGTTTTTGTTTGTAAAACAAATTTTTGATTCCTTTGTGACTTGAATGATTTCCCTCCCGTCTGAAGACCTCCTTTCTCAGGCACGCATGTTCCAAAGGCGCTCCTGGGCCTGGCGCTCACCGGTTGCCGAGAGCCAGTTTCTCTGTCCTCCTGCGCTCTTTCATTTCACAGCTTTTGGAGCTGTGAAACACACAAAAGTTGTGTTTCGGAGTATTGTTGCGCATTTGTTTGAGGTTTACAGAAGTTGCAAATACAGGAGCCGGGGCCCCTTCTACCGCTCTGGACGTCTCCCGCCACCCCGGCCCTGTGGTCGCCGCCAGGGCACCTGCATTGCACCACACAGAGCCACTGTCGTGTGCCGTGGGGTCTCCCAACTGGCAGTGCCCCCGGGGACACGGGTGACGGTGCTGCCTCAGAGAGGCTGGCGACCTCGGGGGTGACTTGTGTTCAGACCGGGGTTGGTAGTGTCCGGAGGACTGGGTTTTTTCTCAAGTTGCTATGCTTACTCCCTGATAAGGGTTTGCCTTGTCTCTTTTTTCTTTTTGTTTTTGTCTTTCTTTCTTTCTTTCTTTCTTTCTTTCTTTCTTTCTTTCATTCATTCATTCTAGAACCACGTTCATTTGAAGTAGGAATGCTGGTGTGGCTTAAATACCAAAAATACCCGTTCTGGCCAGCAGTGGTAAGAGTCACCTCTGTCCCCTCTCAGCAGCTGGTCTCTGTGTCCAGGGCTCCCCCATCCTCTGCCCTGGGCGGGTGGGTGTCCAGCTTTTGCGATTGCTGGGAACCTTGGCGGAGTGGCGGGACGCAAGACCAGGGACCCAATTCCCTGACACAGGGGCTCGAACACTCGGGAGCAGTTTAGTGTGAGGTGCACAGGCCAAATTCATAGCAGGTGGACCTAGGAAAACCTCCTTAAAAACAGCGTAGTATGCTGGGCACAGTGGTACGTACTTGGCATCCCAGCACTTTGTGGAAGCTGAGGCAGGGGGATCACCAGGTTCCAGCCTAGCCCAGGCAACTTACTAATTTAATTTGGCAAGACCCTGTCGGACAAAGGCTCGGGGTGTAGGTCAGGGATAAGCCCTGGGGTCCAGTCCTCAGTACCACTAAAAGTCAAACAATGTCAGCTTTTGCTCATGTTAAATATTGTGCAATTCAAAACTTTTTCCCCCCAGTAAAGCTGACCAATGTAGGTTTTGTGGCCAGGTGGCCACACCCGGGTGGCCGGTTTTGTGGCTTGTAGGAAGAGGTGCTTGCAGGTAAGTAGGAGTTTGCTTGTGGGTTCAGTGAGCCCAGGCAAGGCTCAGCTCAGCTTTGCTCTGTCCATGTGTCTGTGTGCTGGTTATTTTGGGGGGACCAAGGGTGTTGGGTCCTTTTTTTTTCTAAGGACCTTTTTTTTTTCCTTTGCATCTAGGACCCTTTTTTTCCTCTTTCATATTTTTCCCCTCATGTTCCCTTTCTGACTGTTTGAGGTGCAGTTGTTGAAGGATCTTTTCTTTTTCTTTTTCTTTTTTTGGTACTGGTGATCAGACTCACCACTTTTTCCTTGCCAGGCAGGCGCTCTGCTGCAGCACTAATTTCCAGGCCCAGTGATTGAAGTTTTAATTTAAATTTTTTTTTTTTGCTTTTAAATTTAACTTTTTTATTTTTTGCAGTTCTGGGGATGCACCCAGGACCTGCTATTGGCTCAGCAGACCCCCAGGCCGGGCTGTTTATAATTTTTTTTCATCAAGAAGCCATGACGTTTCTGTCCGGGAGGTTTTTTTTGTTCTGCGGTCAGCAGGTGACGCTCATGCTGTGTTACCGGCCCTGACCTGAGCCACACCACCAAGGCGCCCCCACACGGGCCGCTGAGGTGACAGAAAAGGCAGGGCTCGGTCCATGCATGCAGCCGAGCGGGGACTCCCGGGAGCCCCTCGGCCTGGCTGGAGGGAGTCGGTGTGCATGACCCCTCCTGGCCTCCCTGCAGCTTTCTGCCGAGTCCAGATCTGGGGTCCCTGCTGGCCTGGTGGTCACTCGGGTGCCCGGGTCTGATGGGTTGGGGATGTGGCTCAGTGGCCGAGCTCTTTCCTTGCATGTACAGGGCCCTGAGTTGGCTCCCCAGCGCCATGAACAGCAGCAGGGTGGAAAACAGACTGTGATATGGTGCCTTGCCAGGCTGCTGGAGCCAGCCCTGCGCAGGGCCTGAGAGCTGGGCACAGTCGCGCATGCCTGTCATCCTGCAGTAGGAAGGCTGAGGCAGGACGCTCGATGTTGAGTTCAAGGCCAGCCCGGCCTTGGGGGGAGACCCTCAGGACCCCCCAAAAAAGAGACTTAAACAGAAACCCTGGGTTTGGCTTCAGTGCGACACTGCACAAAGCAGCCCGGGTCCCCAGGCTGTATGTAGCGCTCCGACCTGGTCACGTCCCCTGTGCCCCTTCTCAAGATTATGTGGCGGTGGGGGTGGGGCTGGGTGCCTGAAATCCACAGCCCGGCCCCACGAGTGCTTGTGACGCTGTTTTCTGGGATGACCCCCCCCCCAGGTCAAAAGTGTGAAGCGGCGGGAGAAGAAAGCAAGTGTGCTCTTCATTGAGCGGGATATGAACCCCAAAGGACGCGGGTACAGAAAGCCCTGCCCTTTGTGTAATGGGGGGACCTGGGTGCGGGTTGTGAGCCCGGTGGGACGGGGAGGGGCTCCAGTCAGCCCCCAGCAGCTGGAGGAGACGCCCCGTCTCTTTTTCCCATTTCCTAGCCTAAACAGTCTCTGCGGGGTCCCCCTTAGTAAAGCTTAGTGGCCGGCTCCGGTCCCCTGCCTAAGCCCAGAGCTGCCACGCCCCCCCCCCCAGCTGTCAGCCAGACACTGTGGAGCTGAATTCTGTTGGCTCTTGGTGCTTCCTCTGATGGCCACTGGGGTATGGGCGAGGGACTGGGGCCCCTGTCACCCCCAACCCCAAGGACCTGTGATTGTTTGCTAAAGTCACTGCCACCATTAGCTCCAGGCCTGGCTCCACGGAGTCCCTCAAGCCACTAGAAGAGTCCACGTGGGGGGCCCAGGATGAAGTCCCTGCCAGCTAAATGTCCCCTCTGTCCATTCCCCAGCATCACTGTGTCGCTCCGGAGACTGAAGCACTTTGACTGTAAGGAGAAGCAAGCGCTCCTGGTAGGTGTGGTCAGTCCTGGCCGAGCTGGGCAGTTGCTGGCCCTGTCTCTGTGTTTTAGAGGGGACCACAGTGGGGCCCGGGCAGGCAGGGTGGGGAGCCCAGGCGCAGGGCTGCTGTTTATGGGTTCAGTGGACAGAGCCCTGGAGCTGAGAGCTCGGAAGCCAAGTCCCTGTTCCAGGCTGTTGTGCTGGGTTTGAGGGTCGGTGTGGAGCTGGCTGCTCACAGCACCCCTGGGGAGGTTTTCCCCCGGAAGACGCTTGTGTGACACAGTCAAGCTGTCCAGTGGGAAAATACCTTTGAGCCAGGGGCCGTGGCACACACTTGTACATCCCGGGTACTCAGGAGGCTGAGGCAGGAGGTTTGCAAACTGAAGGCCCACCTACCTGGGCAGTTCAGCAAGATCCTATCTCAAAATCAAAGAAAAAAAAAAGACGGCTGGAGGTGGGGAAGCCCTGGGTTCCTTTGCAATGGAAAAAAATTCATTTCATTTCGTTTTATCTCTTTTTGGCGGCTCAGCCAGGGCCGTGCTGGCCTCGGGGTTTACGGCTGCTGCTCTGAGGACCTGAAGTTTCATGTGGAGCCTGTGGGTGCCGGGTGTGTCCTGCGGAGCAGGGGGCTCTTTATGGTGACCACTGTGGATTTCTTTCTCTCTTTGTTGGGGATGAACCCCAAGGTCTCCTATGTGCCAAGTGTGCGCTCACCGCTAGCTACACAGTCAGCTCCCCATTTCTTCTTTTTCTTTTTTTTACGTTTTATTTTGTGACAAGGTCTCCGTAAGTCACGGCAGTCCCAGGCTGGGCTCAAACTTGTGATGGCGAGCGTCACCATGTAATGCTCCTATTTCCGTTTGCTGAGCTCCAGTTCTTTGATCCCTGGCTGGTCTGCCTGTCCCTGAGGTTCCGAGCCTGACCCTCTTTCGCTTGCTTCCTGTGAGTTGGAACCGCAGCCCACTGCAGAGCCCCCGAGCAGCCCTGGGCTGGTCTTGGTGTTGGCAGCGGGCGGCATCGGGGCTTTGGCGCGCTCCCCTTGTTTCAGATCCACACACAAAGGAGGCGGGGGCAGCGGCTCCTGAGGGCCCTGCGCTCATCCTGGAGGTGTTGGTTCTGCTCCGGGGGCCTGGGACAGTGCCCCCAAAGCAGGAGGAGGTGTGGGCACAGGTGAGGGCAGTGTCTGCTTCCCTGAGGCTTACGCACCTCACACACACAGAGCACATTTATCACCCAAAATCTGTGCGCTGAGAAAATCAGGCCTTACCTGTGAGGTGACCCTGACGCACAGAGTGTCTGGTGGCCAGTACCTTGTGTTTGCTTTCTCTTTGTGATGTTGGGGTCGAACCCAAAGGTCCTCTACCACTGAGCTATGTCCTCTGCTGTTTTTTTTTTTTTTCTTCTTTCCTTTTTATCGGTACCGGGGATCAAACTCACGACTGCCTGCTTGCAAGGCAGGTGTTTATGCCATTGAGCTAAATCCCCAGCCCCTTTTTTCTTTTTTGTCTTTTTTTTTTTTTTAAGAGACAGGGTCTCACTATATTGCCCAGGCTGGAGTGCAGTGGCTATTCACAGGCGCGATCTCAGCACAGAGTTTTGACCTGCTCCGTTTCCGACCTGGGCCGGTTCACCCCTCCTTAGGCAACCTGGTGATCCCCCGCTCCCGGGAGGTCACCATATTGATGCCGAACTTAGTGCGGACACCTGATCAGCATAGCGCGCTGCAGCCCAGAACTCCTGGACTCAAGCGATCTCCCACCTCAGCCTCCCGAGTAGCTGGGACTACTGGTGTGCGCCACCACGCCCGGCGCCTTTTTGTCTTTTTGAGACAGGGTCTTGCTATGCAGTTCAGGCTGGCCTTGAGCTCACTTTTGGAGCCCAGGCTGGTCTTGAACTCACAACTATCCTCCTGCCTTAGCTTCCTTAATGCTGGGGTTACAGCTGTGCACCGTTACCCACAGCTTCTTTTAAGGCAGTCTTGCTGACCTGCTGGAGCTGAGCTAAAAAACTGTGGTTCTCCTGCCAAGCAGCTGGGGTGACCTTCGGGTGGTGCCACGCCCGGTTGGTTAGCATCCTTTCCCCTGGGGAAAACACTTCAGTCCTCTCTTCAGCACGTGGGGCTGGCATGTCACTCTGTGTCACTCATGTGAGGCTTTAGGCTTGAGCCCCAGTACCGAAAATATTGAAGTGGTCAGGGTTGAGGCCTCTGAGGGGCAGTTATGGGAAGGCTGTTCGTCTGCCGGGTGCTGGGCACTGCCTGGGGGTTTCAGCCCACTGGGTGACCAGGTGGGCCCTGTGCAGTGGCTGGGGGGCCCTTCCCTGGTCTCCTGTGCTCCCCTGGAGTTGCAGTCGCTTGCTCTGGTCTCCAATGCCAGCAGTAAACCCTTCTTGTCCCCATTGTGACTGTATTTGTAGACAGACAGGTCACGGTGCCAGGTATCCCACCCTGAGGTTCCCTATGATGCCACCCGGCTCTGTAGAGCTACCTTTCAGCTGCCAGAGTGGGATGGGGTTGTGGGCATTATTCTCCAAGGATAGCACGTCCCTGGTGACCTTGCCGTGTCCCTGGCAATGTGAGCCTGCAACACATGGGCATATCACTCCCTCCGATGGCTGTTGTGACATCTGTGTCTGTCTGGGGACAACATCAACCTCTCCCGAGGCTTGCCGGAGCGACAGGGTTATGGGTGGATGTGGACCAGCAGTTTAGGGCCCACACCAGGCCCTTCAGAGGAATGGGACCCCAAGGCTGGGGAACTTGAGGGCCCCCCAAGGCCCCCCAGAGGTCCAGAACTCTGTGGCTCGACCCCTGCTGATGCCTCGCCATCTGGGGCTTGCAGGACAAAGCCAGAGAGGACTTCGACCAGGCCATCGGTTGCTGTGTGTCTCTCATCACCGACTACCGGGTGCGGTTAGGTATGTGGGGTGCCCCCGGAGGGCAGAGAGAACCCTGGGGCTGACCTGCGGCTCGCAGGCACCTCTCCCAAGCCAAGATGAAGTGGGGCCGGGATTTTAGCTCTGCTGCAAAGCGCCTGGCTGGCAAGCTCAGGGTCCTGTTTGATCCCTGTATCCCCCAAAAAAGATGAACTGGGAATAACCTCGGGTTAGAGGATGAGGTGTGCTAAATCTGCCATTTGGGAACACGGGGTGCAGAGGAGGGAGGGAGCCGGGTGCAGGCCCTGCAGCCCCGGGTCTGAGCGTCGCCCCTCCTCCCCCGCTCTGCAGGCTGCGGCTCCTTCGCTGGCTCCTTCCTGGAATACTTCGCTGCCGACATCAGTAAGTCCGAGTGGGCTTCGCTGCTTCTCAGCCCTCTAGAGGCTGTGGTCTTCCGAGGCTGCGGCTGTGGGATGGCTTTGCCAGGCTCAGTGCCACCCGCATTCCAGTTGAACCCAGTGACCCCGAGTGCCCCTGACCGTGAGCTGCCCTTGCCTGCCTGGGACCTGTGGGCTGCCACCGCCAGGTCCTCCACAAACCTGGGTCCTGTTTTTCTGCTGTGACGGCTGGCCACGGGGTCAGGCAGCTTAGGAGTGCTGCCTGCATACTAGAATGTCCACCAGGGCTTTGCACAGCCAACCCGTTATTTTTAGTTTGTTTACGTGTTTTATTTATTTATCTTTTTTGAGACAGGCTTGTTATGTAATTTCTCTGATTTGGTAAACGTAAAGGGCTGTGTTAGGAGCGAGAGATCAGGGATCCTGTCAGTGGGAAAGGTCTTGGTTTGGTGTTTTTTTTTAAATCTTTAAATTTTTTGTTTTATTTTATTTTTTGGTGTTGGTTTTTGAGACAGGGTCTTCATATATAATCCAGCCTGGCTTTGAAATCACTATGTAGCCCAGGCTGGTCATGAACTCTGAGTCCTCCTGCCTCAGCAGGGATCACAGGTGTGTGCCGGCGAGCTCGGCACAGGAGGGGTCTTTAGGAGTCCGACCATCGATCTGGTCCCTGTCCCCTGCCCCAGTTCTGCTGGTTCTCGCCCAGCTGCTTCTCTGTGAGCCTGGCTTACTCAGGAGTGGGGTACAGGCGGCCAACATCCAACGCTGAGCGCTTCCCCCCAGGTTACCCTGTCCGGAAGTCCATCCAGCAGGACGCCAAGGGTACCAGGTTCCCCCAGCTGAGCAGAGGGGACCCCGAGGAACCGGAGGGCAACAGCCCCCTGGGGTGGCAGCGGCCCTGCAAGAAGGTACTGCCTGACCGCTCGCGGGCTGCCCGGGACCGCGCCAACCAGAAGCTGGTGGAGTACATCGTGAAGACCCGGGGTGCTGAGAGCCACCTGCACGCCATCCTGAAGAACGGCAAGCCGTCGAGGTGGCTGAAGATGTTCCTGAGCTCGGGCCAGTATGTGACGTGCATGGAGACCTACCTGGAGGACGAGGAGCAGCTGGAGCGCGTGGTGAAGTACCTGCAGGGCGTCTACCAGGACATGGATGGCGACAAGCTGGCCCGCGCCAGGGGCGACCGCATCCGCTTCATCCTCGACGTGCTGCTGCCCGAGGTGAGTGGCGGGGTGGGTGGGGACGCCAGGCCCACTGCCCTGTGGCGCTCCAGAGCCTGCCTGCCCTTCGGCCGCTCGGCCGCATTGCGGGTCAGGGGACAGGGCTCCTGGGTCTCAGCCTCACCATTGACCCTCAGGGCAAGTGTGTGGCAAGTGCCGTGCTCTGGCTAGGTCACCCGGGAGGAAGGGTTCCTGGCAGGCACATGGCACCACCTGTGATCCCAGCTGCTTGGAGGCGGAGGCAGGAGGATCCCAAGTTTGAGCACAGCCTGGGCCACTTAGGAAACCCTGTTTCAAATAAGTAACAAAAGGACTGGGCTCGGGGCTTAGGGGCAGAGCCCAGTGGTAGAGGGGTTCAGTCCTCACTCGAGCCATAGAAAATGTTCTTACCCCGTTCTTACAGCTCTGGCTGTGACCTTGAGCATGGCTGTGACCTTGGGCCAGGCTCAGGGCTCAGGAGAGGGCATGTGGGGTGCACACTAGGATCAGCAGAGAGCACTGGCAAAGTCACTGGGCCTTGGGGTTGGCAGGACCTTTTTCTTTTGTACCTGGAATCAAACTCACGACCTCGCACTTGCCAGGCAGGTGCTGTGCCCCTGAGCTAAATCCTCAACCCCAGAATCCGTCAGCGGGGTCAAAAATAACCTAGCGCAGTCAGCTCTGCTTGGTGTCCCACATTATTTTAGGGGAGCAGGAAAACCTCCCACTCTTTTTACCCTTAAGTGTCCTGTAAAGCTGGACCTGGGCTGTGTTTGGGGACACCGATGGCTGTCACACCTCTGGGAGCTCCTGGCCTGGAGCAGTGCAGTCAGGAACGCTGCCTGGCCCCTGCAGTGCCCAGGAAGCTCACCCCAGAGGAGACCTGGCCCCAGCTCCCCAGTGCCGGACCCGGGTGGGCACCTGCTCTGTGCTGTACACAGTGTCTTTGTTGCCATCAGTTTTTCTCTATTTGAGACAGTGTCTTGTTATGTAACCCAGGCCGGGTTGACGCTGCAGTCCTCCTGCCTCAGCCTCTCGTTCTGGGAATAACAGGCATTGTTTTTTTTGAGTACAGGGTCCTGCTAAGGCACCTAGGCTGGGCTGAAATTTGAAATCTTTCCGTCCCAGCTTCCAAGAATTACAGGCGCGCACTGCAGTGCTCAGCTGCCCCTTACTCTATCTTGTAGGGTTTTTTTTGTGTATGAGTATGTATTCCGCTTTGGGTTATTTTTAATAGTAAGCTCTCAGGTTTTCAAAAATGCCCTGGTGAGATTGAGCTGTGTTTTTTTTTTTTTAACGGGTACCAGGGATCAAACTCATGATCGCTCACTTGCAAAGCAGGCACTTAACCACTGAGCTAAATCCCCAGCCCGAGCTGTGCTTTTTACTCCCTGCCATTAATGACACAAACTCTCATCTCCAGTCCAAAAGGAAGTGTTGGGGTTCGGCTTGGGAATTTCAGTGGAGACAGAGCTGCCTGGTGTGCAGCCAGAGCCACTGCCCCAGTCCAGTGCTCTATGTCCTCTTACAGGCCATCATCTGTGCCATCTCTGCCGTGGACGCTGTGGACTACAAGACAGCCGAGGAGAAGTACATAAAGGGCCCATCGCTTGGCTACCGGTAGGCTGTGCCTTTAACCCGGCCGCTGGCGTTCCTGGTGGCAGACGTCCCCGTCATCCTAGGGGGGCTTGGCAGGCAGTGGCCAGGAGCTCTGAGCTGGCCTGTGGAGGCAAGCTGGACCCAAGCCAGGCCCTTGCCTGGGAGCAGCCCGCCCTGGCCCCAGGTCCCCCCGGCCTGGCAACCGGGTCGCGTGCTCGGCGGCATCCCTGACTGCGGCTCCCTAATCTCCTGCGTGGGGGTGGGCACGTTCTGGGTTTTCTCCCCGCTGCGCCAGCCTCGTGGCTGGAGGAGAAAAGAGTGAAATTAAGAAGCAGCCTCTGCTCTGGGCAGGAGTGAAGGCTGTGATCAAGATGTTTCCGCACATCCCGCCGCCCGGATCTCTGGCCCCCAGCCCCTAATCCGCCTCTGGGCACACTGCCAGGCCTTGGCGGGAGCCAGCAGGGCCGCAGGGCAGTGACAGGCACAAGATGGATCAGGAGTCGCAGGGCAGGGTCCTCCACAGGGCTCACCAGCCTGGCTGCATGCCCGGCCCCTCTGCCTCCGGGCATACTGTCTGCAGGGGCTGGTGTGAGCCTTGCCGTGCCCTTGGGAACCCAGGGTTCTCCCTGGCAGGCTCGTTAGTTTCAGTGCCTGAAGGTCACTGCAAAACGGTCCAAAAGAGATTAAATTCAGCTTAATTTACAGGAGTTTCAACCCTGCCTGCTGAATTAATAGAACAAGAAGGGCCACTGCTCGTGGTGGCACATGCCTGTGATCTCAGCTTTCTGGGAGACTGAGGCAGGAAGGTCCTAAGTTCAAGCCCTGCTTGGGAAACTTGTAATCTGGGGAGACCTTGCCTCAAAGCAAAAAGGAGCTGCGGATGTAGCTCAGTGTGAAGTGCCCTGCGTTCAGTCCCAACTGGGAACGTCTTTGGAAGCAGATGCTTGGCATTTTTATCAGGGCTTCTTTGCAGCACTGATCTGACCCACTTGACATGTGACAGTGGCAGCCGTGGGAGGAGGGTGCTGTGTCAGCCCAGGCTTTCGGTCCCCCCGGCTTCCTCTTGGCAGCTCATGCTGCCCGTGAGAACGCACAGCAGGGCCGTCCGTCCGGTGTCTCCCTTAAGCGTAACGAGGCGGACGCTGGCGGGGATGGGGTCCCCCTTGTCACGCGGCGGCTGCCCGCCGCCCACCATCACGGCACCCATCCACGGTGGCGGTCTCGTGCCCTTTTGTTTCTTGCTCCCCTGATGGCCCTCCTGACTCACTGTCATGCTCTAACCATAAGGAGCTTCTCGCCAGAGCATCCCGGTTCTTTGCCTGGAACAGAGAGTGGATCTGGACGCGCCAGCAAGGGTGCTAGGAATTGTATTTTAAAAGTGTGGGGTAAACAGGTGCGGGAGAAACTAGCCCCACACAGCGAAGTTGTGCCGAACAAAGGAGAAAAAATAAACAAAAAACCCCGAAAGTAACTGGTTCAGCCCGAGTCACCACAGCGGGCTCTCCGCAGCGGCGGCTCCCGTTGGTGCCGCCCACATCTCGCGGGAGCTCGCCGGAAGGTCTACATACGGGTCCTCACATTGCCCCGGATCAGGGCGCCCACGGCTCCCACCGCTCTGCCCCCGCCCTCTTTGCCCCGCCCTGGCTCTCCTGCCTGCCCCCACCCCACCCCCGGGCTGCTTGGTGCAATGCGCATGCGCTCCGAGGCAGCCACGCCTTTTTGACCCACACCTAGTTCACTGGAGTTCAAGACCAGCATGTGAAGAGACTCGAGAGAAAATCAGTATTTCATCTACCTTAATGTTTTCTTGGAGTAAAAAGAAAATCGTTGGAGTGACGCTGCATGGTGTGGGCTAGGCTCAAACTCACTGTATATCCCAGGCTGGCTTCAGACTCCGGCTTCTGCCTCCGCTTCCCAGGTGCCAGGGCTCAGATGTGCACGATTGTGCCCAGATTCTCAGACCATCTTTTTCTTTTTTGTGTGACAGGGTCTCACAATGTAGGGCGTGCTAGCTATAAAAGTTTGGTGATCCAAGTGCTGGGATGAGAGGCGAGCACTGCCACACCCGTTCTGTTCTGTTCTGTTCTGTTCGAGATAGCATTTCTGCTGCAGTTCAGGCTGGCCTTCTAACTCACTTTATAGCCCTGGCTGGCCTTGAATGCACAGCGATCCTCCTGCCTCAGCCTCCTGAGTGCTGGGATGACCCGCCTGTGCCACCGTGCTCTGCTCCATTTTCCCCTGAGCCCCATGATCGGTCACTTGTGTGACGTGTCTGCTTCTGTCTTCTGCAGGGAAAAGCAAATATTTGATAACCAGGTCCTGGAGGAAAGAAGCCGGCGTCACCGGTGATGCCCACCCCACCCCACCGCCACCGCCACCGCCGCTTGCCCTGGGATGCGGGGACCCCAGCCCGTCACCTTCACAGTCCAAGGAGGCCACATGGTGGCTGGCAAAGGCTGCCCTGTGCACTCGTGTCCTGCCGGATGCGTGTTTCCCGCCAGGTGTCTCGAGCTGGACGCTGTGATTGTACACTGTCCATCGTGGCTGTATAGTTTGATAAAAGTCGCACATGTGTTTTATGTCACTTATCACATCCAGTATTAAATGGGACTTTTTAGAAAGCGTCTGGCGTGACTGTGTGGCGGCAGAGCATCTGTGGTCTTTTGGTCCAGTGGTGTCCAGTCCCCTCCATGTCACCCCCAGCCCCACTTCCGAGTCCACAGTCCCACCCTGCCATCCCTGTGACCTGCAGCACTGGAGGCCCGTGCCGCAGGGACATCGGGTGTGGGAGGCCAGGGCACAGAGGCTGTGTGGTGGCATCAATGTCCCCTCACCCTGTGCCAGGGATGCAGAGCGAGCCATGGTCCCTGTCACTGTTCCTTAGTGAGTGTGACACACCCCAACCACCCCCTCTAGATTGGGCAGGGACGTGACAGCTGGGCCCTGGCCTGGGGCCTGAGAATGTTCCACTGGCCGATTTCAGTGTATTCGGTTTGGCTGGGATCACCAAGGAGAAGGAGGAAACAGACACGCAGCTGGCGGGTCTGGTGATGTGGGCAGGGGCTCTGATCAGCTCTCCCTGTCCTTCAGGGGCCGGGGACACCTCCCTCCCTCACACCCTTGGCCTCAGGGACCTGGGCCGGGGCCCCAGTAGCCACTGCCACACAGAAATGCCCATAATGCCCTGGCTGGCACGGCAGAGTCCCTGAGAGTGATCACGGCTGTCACAATGTCTGTCTGTCTGTCCCCCCCCCACACAAGGATTCACCCCAGGGCCGCCTTCACATTGAACTGCACCCCCAGCCCTTTATCTTTTTTATAGGACAGGCTCAGCTGGGCTTGCACTTCTGACCTTCTTGCCTCAGCCTCCCAGAGTGCTAGGATTCTGTGGGTACACACACCGCGGCACCCAGCTGTGTCCGGAAGTATTTCTGTTCCACCCCCTCCGTGTCCTGAGGACGGGGTCGTCCAGCCCTTGCTGCTAGAATTAAATGGCACTTAGAAGATTTCTTTCTTTAACCCAAGTCATTCTGTTCGCTGGGGGAGAGCTGGGTGCTGCACGGAGAGCGGTGGGCTGGGACACAGGCGGGTCTCAGGGGCTAGACTGGGGGGACGCTGCGTGAGTGTCACCAAGAAAGCCCCAGCTGTCAAGGAAACCAGAGCCAGGTCAGACCAGCGCAGGAGGGGCTGGAGGGCGGCCCTCCTGCTCCCCCTTCCGCGGGGCATTCACCTCAGTATTCAGCACCCCCTCAGGAAGGTTCTAGAGCTTGTCCCGAGGCCCAGCTGAGGTCCCCCCAGGGGTGGCCAGCGGGACTTGGCTGCTTTCAAGGCACAGAGGGGCCAGACCCAGCTCATCCACATCCACAAGGGGTGCAGCGCCCCATCCTCCCACACAGCTGCCTCCTGGCAGGGAGTGTCTGCACCACCCCTGCTGGTGACCCCGGGTTCTCCATAGACCCGTGTCCCCCTGAGCCCGTGTCCCCTGCTCAGTGATGTGCACACTGAGGTTGGAGCGCTCTCTGCGGGGCATCCCCGGTACTGCAAGTGCTGTTGGTACCAGGAGCTCCCACAAGGCAACGCCACCCCTCAGGGGACCCGTCTCCGTGTCCCCGGAAGAGGAGGACTTGGGTTTCCCAGAATTAGGTGTCCCTTAGTGCCACCCTCAGGAGCCACCCTGCTTGGGAGCCCTCAGCACCTCAGTCCCCCTGCTCCCCCTCCTCCCCTCCCTCCTCCCCCTCCCCTGCCTCCCCCTTCTCTCCTCCTTCCCGCCGTTCTTTCCTGCACTCCCGTTCCACCCTTTCCCGTTTACCTGCGCCTGCCTCACTCTAGCCGCGGTCCTCAGGGTCTCAAACTCTGCCCCGCCTCCATCCATGCGGGCACCACTCGGAGTCCAGCACGCTCTCTTTCTCTGAGCCGAATCTGCCCAAAACCTCGCTGTAGGAAACACTGCTGCTCCTCGCGGTTTCCGTAGCTCAGGGCCCAGGAGGAGGGTGGTTAGGAGCTCAGGGTGTCTGTCTCTGGAGGCTGCACGGATGGGAGCGGGGATGTGGGTCCCCTCACCCCCAGCACCAGCCTGCACGGCTCCCCTCGGAGGAAGCAGCCCAGCCGGCCGTGGCAGTCACGCAGCGTCCGGGGAAGCTGAGGTTCCTATGCAAGCAGGAGGCAGCCACCGGGCCGTTCAGTTCCTAGCCTTGCTGGTCTCCTGGCAGCCTTCCGGTGAGGAGATGTCACGCAGGACTGTGGTGGGGTCCCACTGTGAAAAGAGCCTGTTTTGCATCACTCTAGAATTCCTGAGCCAAACCTATCATCCTGGGACGCTGAGAGGCTGAGGCAGGAGGATCTGGATTTTGAGCTCAGCCTGGGTAATTTCATAATTTAGGGAGATCTCGTCTCAAAAAAATTTTAAAACGGGCTAGGAATGTGGCTCAGTGCAAAAACCTTAGGTTCAAAACCAGAACCAGAAGAGGAAAAGAACACTCAAGTAGGGAGTAGTTTTACAAACCCTAGTAGGGTAGTTAGTGTTACATTTGACAATCAGTACTGGCTATAGACCTACCAATTTAAAAAATATCCTACCACTTCTAGCCCTACAAATAACGATTTTCAGTTTTATTCTTTTTGAGACAGGGTTTTTTTGCTACGTAGCTCAGACTGGCCTGGAACTCAGGCTGGCCTCGAACTCACGGTGAGCCTTCTGCCTCAGCCTCCTGAATGCTGGGATTACAGATGTGTGCCACTGCACCAGCTCAAAGTAATTTTTTTGGGGGGGGGGTACCGAGGATCAAACTACGATCTCGTACTTACTGGGCAAATTAACAATTTTTTTAAAGAATTTTTTTGTTTTGTTTTGTTTTGTTTTGTTTTTCCCACTAGGGATCAAACTCAAGACCTCACACTTGCCAGGCAGGTACTTAGGCCGCTGAGCTAAATCCCCAGCTTAAAGGAATGTTTGAAAAAAATTTTTTTTTGGAAATATTAAGCAAAGAAAAAGGGACAGGATGCTTTCACTGAAATCATAAAACCTTTGAGTGGGACACTCAAATTCTAAATTTTTGGTTAAATAGACAACATCAAAACTCGGGACCGAGCCAGGCGTGGGGGCTCATGCTTGTAATCCCAGCACTCAGGAGGCTGAGGCAGGAGGATCACTGTGAGTTCGAGACCAGCCTGGGCTCCAAAGTGAGCTCAAGGCCAGCCTAAACTGCATAGAGAGACACTGCCTCAAAAAGACAAAAAAAAAAAAAAAAAAATTCACGAGCCCAAACCCGCTGCCGAAACCCGGGATCGAACCAGGGACCTTTAGATCTTCAGTCTAACGCTCTCCCAACTGAGCTATTTCGGCCGGCCTTTAGAGCCTGCTCATACCTAGACTCCGCCCAAAAGTGAGACAAAAAAAAAAAAAAAAAAATCAAGCATCTCGCGCAGGCACACTTTATGCGCGCCCGCTCTATGTTCCTCATAGGGCTATATGGGGAATGAAAGTTCGTCGGCGTCTCTGTGGCGCAATCGGTTAGCGCGTTCGGCTGTTAACCGAAAGGTTGGTGGTTCGAGCCCACCCAGGGACGAGTAGCATTTTTTGCTTCTCGAAATCAAAAGAAAGAGTGTACAGTGACTTCTCCCATGGCACCCTTATCCTAGCGTCGTGTTTTCCGGAGCAAGAGGTCTGGGGACGTGCAGCGTGAACACGAACACGGAGAGCAAGCGGAACAATCCGCCTCCAGGTTCCGGTTTCCGCACACCTCCCGAGCCGCTTTGGGTGACGGCTCTGAAGACCCGGAGCACTAAAAGCGCGGACCGTAGAGGTTGCTTGAAGGCCGAGGGCAAGATGGCGGCGCTAGCGGGTGAGTGCGGTGCCCGGGTGCCGGGGCCGCGCGGGCGTCGGGTTCCAGGGCCTAGAGTGGGAACGTGGGGCGTCCCCGCGACCTAGGCCGACGGGGCCTGGGTGTCTGCGGGCGTCGTGGGCCTGTGTCAAGGTCGCAGTGTGTGCGGCTTCTTCATGCCCGCCCAGCCAGTGATGAGGAGTTTTGTTTCTGAGACCCAGTTCCGGTTGGGGAAACCGAGGCAGGCTCCCCTCATACCCCGCCCCAGCCTCTGGAGGGCGCCGCGGACCGAGCGCGAGATACTGCCCCCGAAAGGTCCGCGAGGATGGTGCGGGGCTTGCACTCAGCCGCCAGGAACCAAACTGAGGTTCAGAGTGGGCCCGGGCCACTGGGGTCACCCCACCCCACCCCCACTGGGTTCTCCTCCAGCTCCCTTCAGCCCCAGCGCTCAGCCGTTTCTCTTCTACAGCCCTTTTGGGCATCTGGGTAGTGTGTAAACGCCCTCCTCGGATAGAATGACTGAACAAACAGTGACATGGAACAAAGTCGTGGGATCAAGAGAGCTAGTTATCAGATTGTCAGATAACCCGATTGGGCGCTGGCTGCGGTGGAGGCTGAGGCAGGAGAATCTTGCAAATTCAAGGCCAACCTGGGCTCCATAGTGAGATCCTGTCTCAAAAAGAAAATAACATAAAAAGAAAAAAAGACAACCTAATTAGTGACTTGGTCACCTATGTGTTTTGTTAATGCACAGGTCTAGCTAGGAGAGCTGACCAATATGGAGCAGAGGGACTGGCTGGTTCTTGAAGTTTTCTGCTACTTCTGTGACACGGTTAGGACTCTGGTTTTGCTGATGAAAAGCTACAAGCTTTGCCAGTACTGCTGTGTTCCTTTGCCAGGGCTCAGAACTGAATGAAAAACTCATTTTTCAGGAAGACTTTGGTGATAGTCAAGAGGTTTTTGGTTTTTCTGTGCAGGTTCACAGTTCTGAATTCTCACCAGGAATCCTTTGTTATAAATGCCTGTTCCAGAGCTAGGTGCATTGGCCCGCTGCTTCCTGGAGCTGAGGCAGGAAGATTGCTTCATTTGGGAGTTTGTGATTAGATTAGTCTGGGCACCATCATGACACTCCTACCTCAAAAAAGAAAAAAAGTGGGATGTTTGATTTGCTGTATTTCCAAGGCCCTAAGTTTTTAAGTGGGTAAACCAAGGCCCAGGGAGAGGCAGCTAACCTGTCTTTATGCCCAGTCTCAGGCGTGCCAAGAAGGTCACCATCATGTCCTTGAGAGACTTGTAGCCTGCATGGGGCTGCAGAAAATAGCACCCTGGGTGCGGCTGAGGCTGATGCAAAAAGGGGTTTGGGGGAGAGGCTTTGTGGGTCAAGCAGGTGGCCAGTCCAGTCCTCAGCCCTGGATTGATCTGCTCAGGTGGTTTAAATGACAGAAATTCACCTTGCATAGCCCTGTAGGCTGGCAGTCTCATGCTTAAGGTGGCACAGGCTGGGTTGCTCCTGAGGTCTCGCCTTGGCTTGTCGCTGCTGTCCTCTCCCTGGGACACTCATGGTCTTTGCCCTGTATCTGTTATCCTGATTACCTCTGTAGAGATCCGGTCTCCAAACAGGGTCACATTCTGAAGTGCCAGCACTAAGGCTTCACTGTGTGCATTTGGGGGACACAGGTCCGCCCCAGATGGTCTTCAACCCTGACCTCCCCTCTGGCTGCCCCACTGTTCATTAGGATTTCTGCCCATCTCTACCACCCCCATCTCTGCTTCTGGCTGTTCCTTTCCAAAAGCGTCTCCAAGGATGCCTCCACCCAGGGCGTCCCTCCCCAGCTTTTTTCGTGTCAGCTCTTCTTGGGAATCCTTGTTATAAATGCCTGTTCCAAAGCTGGGCACATTGGCCTGCTGCTGCTTGGAGGCTGAGGCAGGAGGATTGCTTCCACCTAGGAGTTTGGGGTTAGTCTGTGTATCCTCTAGGCTGCACGTTCTGGGGTGCAGGGCAGGACCTGAGACCCTCAAACCCCAGCTCCCCCAGCCTGGCCTCCAGGGCACCAGTTATCAAGTGCCATCTTGGGAAGGCCAAGACAGGGCAGCCCAGTGTCATGGGAGACAAAAGAGAGGGAGCCCCAGAGTGGCCGGTGGGCGCCTGACCGAAGGCCTCGGGCAAAGGAGCTGCCTGTGTGTGTGGCAGGGTGTTCAAAGCAGAGGGAACAGCAAGAGAAGACCCTGAGGCCACAGTGAGCATGGTGAGGTGGCCTCGCTGTGGGGTCTCGCTGTGCCTCCAGGGGCTGCAGGGTCTTTAACAACGGGGAGACACAGTTGCTTTTTGGAAGACCTTCTCTCCCCAAGTGCTTCCCAAGGGTTGTGAGGGCCCGGAGGGGGACAGTGAGGGCATGACGGGGACTACACTCATCCCTGCCCACCCCGTTCCCCACACAGCTTCCGGCCCGCTCTGCGTGCGGATCCTCGGGCTGCGGTGAGTGCTGGCCCGTCACCCAGGGAGTTAGGCTGCGGGTGTCACAGCCCTCACCCCACCCCCACCCTGGGGGCCCTTGGGGGATCACCTGTGCTCAGGGGTGGGCTGGGGCTGGGTCGTCCTCAGCAAAGGTGAGCAGGGCCCTCTGTGGGACGGTCACAGAGCAGCAGAGCTGGCAGCCTCAGTTTGTCCAGCGGGGTGCTCTGCGAGACTGGCTGGAGGACAACCTCCAAGTAATGTGGGCAGCCCTGTGAACCCCACCATGCAGAGTAGCTGCCAGGGTCCCTGAGGGCCAGCAGAGGGCCTGGGCTCAGTTTCCCTCTCCAGCTGTTCTAGGATCGTCCTTCCCCGGGCAGAGGAGTGGGTGGCCAAGGTAGGGAGGGGCGCCCCTTACCCAGCCACTTACCAGCTCCCTGCACCTCCTGCAGCTCTGTCATGGGCGTGGCCATGCAGGCACGAGGCATCCACCAGACCCCAGCCACTGCGCACCCCAGCAGGTGAGGCTGCCCCAAGCCTCCTCCCCGGAGGCCCTGTGGCCTGGGCCTCAGGACAGACCCCAGAGCCTTCCTTCACTGCCCTTTCACCCCCACCTCCGGGCAGCCACCCTGATGGGTACCACCCCGGCTGTGTCCCTTTGCCCAGCACCCAGCCTGCTGTGCCCAAGGTTGGAGCCGTGGTCCCCAAGTCCCCCATGCTGCCCAGGAGCCGTGGTGAATACGTGGTGGCCAAGCTGGATGACCTCGTCAACTGGGCTCGCCGGGTGAGCCCTACCAGCCCAGGGACAAGGCTGGGCCCTCCTAGGCACCCCTAATTCCGTGTCAGGTTTCCCGTCTCTCTTCCCTGCCTGCCTCCTTGCCCTGGGCCCATGGAGCAGCCACTGCTCCCGAAGGCCTCAGTTTGCCCAGAGTTCTTGCCTTCTCTCTCCTAACATGAAAGTGACTTTTAACCTGAAAAAGCCTCACTGGCCAATCGCAGGTCCTCAGTAAAGTCTGTGCCGCCCTCCCACGCTGCATCCACGGCATGCATCCATGACCCGCTGGCCACTCCCTGAAGCTCTGCCCGGTGCGGTGGCGGCCTTGGCCTCCCCGTGATTCTGAGTCTCACAATGGCCCATTGATGGCACTCTTGGTGCCACCTCCTCTCCCTCCCCCTCCCCTGTGGCGGGCACTGTGCCCAGGGCAGCCTCCACGGGGAGCCCACAGCTGCCAGGAGGGAGCATCCCACCATTGGGCCCTTTGTGATCTCAGAAGGCAAGGGACATGGCCAGGTCTGTCTAGTGCAGGTGCCAGCCAGGAGGCCCTGGCCAGCCAGGCCAAGGGTGACCTGATTCCCACTCGGCAGCCCCATGTGCCACCACCCATGTCCACGCATCTATTGATGATCACAGGGGCCACTTCTAGATTATCAGACCCAGGGTGGAAGGCCCGGGAGCTGGGGAGAAACCAGACCCCAAGTGCTGGAGGATACCAAGGGAACCAGGGGTTCCCGGAGGGCCCCACACGCATCCAGGGTTGTCGGTCAGGACCCAGGCAGGTCGGATGAAGACGGTGCTGGTTCTAGTCCTCTCCCGGCCCCAGGGCCCAGGGCCTGGCTACTGGCCCTGCTGATTCTAAAGGGAGAGCAGAGACCTGCCTGGCCGATGACCAACTGGCCTGGCCCTTGCCCAGAGCTCGCTGTGGCCCATGACCTTCGGACTGGCCTGCTGCGCTGTGGAAATGATGCACATGGCTGCGCCCCGCTATGATATGGACCGCTTCGGCGTGGTCTTCCGTGCCAGCCCGCGCCAGGCTGACGTGATGATTGTGGCGGGCACACTCACCAACAAGATGGCCCCGGCACTCCGCAAGGTAGGCCTGGCCCCTGCCCCCTGTGGCCCAGTCTGAGGGGCCCGGGTGCTGATCCTGCGTCCCCCCCAGGTCTACGACCAGATGCCGGAGCCACGCTACGTCGTTTCCATGGGGAGGTGAGGACCTTCACCCCTGCCCTGCATCTGTCTGGTAGCACAGGCGAGGCCCTGAGCTCCAGTAGCCCAGCAGACACCTGTCATGGGCGCCCACTGCCCTCTCCCAGGCTGCTGGCCCGGCCAGGAGGCCGGTGGCCCGCTTTTCACCCAGTGCATGCTGGGTACGTGCAGCCCTGAGAGCGCACATTCAGCGGCTCGTATTTACACAGACATGTGTGGCTATTGTCACTGTCTGGTTTCAAAACCTCCCATCACCCCAAAGGAAGCCCCATCCATCCCCATGAGTGGTCACCTGTCCCCTCCCAACACCAATGAAGTCACTTCCTGTCCCTGTGTCCTCCGCATCTGGCTTTCCTGGTCTCTCCAGGGTGCCTGCACCTCGAAGGTGGGCTGGGTAGAAGACAGTGCTGCTCCCATGCCCTCCTCGCCCTGGCTCTGATCTTTTGGGGGGACACGTCCTGTTTCCCAGCACACATCTGTGCGCCCCGCCTTACAGGACATTCCCAGGGGGCTCTGGCTCTCTGGGTTGCCTGTCTGTGACGTTGCGTCTGGTGCTTACCTGGGGCCTGGTGGCAGGTGGGGCAGGGAGGGCCCACAGGTGCCAGGGTGGCCCCTCAGGGCACTTTTCCCCCAGCTGTGCCAATGGAGGCGGCTACTACCACTACTCCTACTCCGTCGTGAGGGGCTGTGACCGCATCGTGCCCGTGGACATCTATGTGCCAGGTGAGGCAGCCCGGCCACTCTGCCCCAGCCCCGCCTAGGCTACACCTCCCCATGTTGTGGGGAGGCAGGTAGGGCTCCCCGAGGAGCAGTGCCACCCCCTTGGTCATACGGTGTCCCTGAGGGGAAGCTCCAGGTGGCGGCCTGGGCCCGCAACAGCTGACCTTTGCCAGTTCCTACTACAGCCTTGTGCCACTCTGAGAGAGAGAGCCCAAAGAATTTAGTTAGCATAACTGACGAGAAAAGCTCCCCGCAGACAGGACATGTCCCTGGTCCACATTGGGGCCAGCTGGGAACGTAGCTCCGTGTGAGGCCATGGTTTTAATCTCTGTGGCCTCAGAATTCTTTTAAAAGTTCAGGATGCTCAGTTAGTTATCTTCGAATGTCAGAATAATAATAATTTTAAAACACAAGTAGCCGTGCAGTGGCACACACTGTGATCTCAGCGCTCAGGAAGCAGAGGCAGGAGGGTCTCAGAGAGTTTGAAACCGGCTTAGGTGACTGGCGGTCAGTCCCATGGGCGTCCGGCTCCGCACAGGTGCACCAATCGGCAGTGGCCCCAAGGGCAGCCCGGAAGCAGGCCCTGGCCCGGCTCTTGGCACCTCCCCAAAGGCAGGGACACCCGTGTGGCGTGCAGTTAGTTCCCCGGAAGAATCAGTTTGCCCAGCGCTGGGAGCTGAGAGGTCATTCTCTGGTCCTGGGCTCTGCCCAAGGCCGCCCCGCTGGCCCTGCACAGAGGAGGGTGGGAGGCTGCACGGTGGGGAGACTGAGGCCCGCTCCCTGCAGGCTGCCCGCCCACGGCCGAGGCCCTGCTCTACGGCATCCTGCAGCTGCAGCGCAAGATCAAGCGGGAGAAGAGGCTCCGCATCTGGTACCGCCGCTAGTGCCCGTGCCCCAAGGCTGTGACGGAAGCGACACTGTAAATAAATCTCTCCCCCACCCCCAATGCCGCTGGTGCTCCGTGCAGCAGTGTGGGGAGGCCGGCCTCGGCACCTCTTTGATGGACAGAAACACCGAGGCCCAGCTGTGACCCTGCCTGGACAGTCTGGCTTTGGGAAGCGGGAAGTTGGTGTCCCCTGACTCGTCTCCCTCTCAGCTCCATGGAGCAATGCCTACCTTTGTCCCCACCCTCACAGAGCCACCTCAGGGTTGGGCAGTGGCCTCTGGCCAGCTGCATGGCTAAGGCCAGTCCCTGACCCACGTGGCCAAGGATGGGCTAAGGAGAGCCGGGCCAGGCCCCTTCCCAGTGTCCCTTAGCCTGGAGACACGGGCACAGTCCCAGTGAGCCCCCAGGGACCCCCCAGCCTCAGATGGCGCCCCAACCTCCAGTCTACACCCTTATCTAACAGCGTTGGTTCAGCACCTATGCAGTGGCCAGGCCCCCAGCATGTGTCACCCTGTATCAGCTCAGAATGGGGGCCTGGGACATGGGGCTGGTTCCCAGCCCTGACCAAGGGCAGCTTCTAGGGCCAAACCATGGACAGTGGGAAGGGTGTTCCAGGTGGAAGGAACAGTCCACTGGGGGGTCCCTAGCAAGAGGCTCCCCAAAGGGAGAAGTACACTACGGACCTAGAACAATCCAGAACTGGCTGGGGGCAAGGCTGATAGCCCTAGGGGACACGGGCCAGGCTGTAGTGGCTCATAAGCTTAACTCCACCAGATGCCCCGCCTCGGGGCTACAGCCTGGGGTGCCTGGCACGGCTGCCCAGGCAGGGACAAGAGGTGGGTGGACGGAACGCACAGCTGCACACCCAGCCCAGGGCCCATGTTTATTTCATCCCTGCACACTGAGGGAGACCCCAGCTCCCATGGCCGCACCCAGAAGGCCATCCTGTCCCCCACTGTCTCCTGCTGGGACAGTGGCGGCTCACTTCTTGGTGACTAGGGGGGTGATCATCTGCGGAAAGGTGTAGTAGCGGCAGTTGGCCGGCGGCACCAGCGCCATCACCTCGGTGTGGATGTTCTCCCGTCGGAAGCCTGCCTCCTGCAGCGCTGGCACCTGCGTCTCCTGGGGCACGGGCATGGGCAGGGGTCACCACAGGCACAGTGGGAGGGCTCAGGCTGCATCCCGAGGGCACCAGGCAGCCACAGGTGGTGCTTGGGCCTGCGACGGCCTTGTCCAGTTTACAAATGGAAGGCCACACACTGTGGCAGGAAGGGCCCCTCCCCAGGACACGGCAACCCCAGCTGTCCCAACATCACTGCCAGCTCCGGGGAAGGAAGGGCGCACCTCGAACATGGTGGTGATGTCTGAGTACTTGGATTTCATGAGCTCGCCCCAGGAGGTGAGGTTGCAGTAGGTGAGGATGCCCCCTGGCCTCAGCAGGCGGAAGGCATGGCTCTGTGGGGACAGCAGCCCCGAGAGAGCAGCTGAGGTGTGCATGGGGGCTCCCCGTGGGCCTCCGCACCCCAGAAGGTCAGGAAGGCCAGGTGCCCGGGCCTACCTTGATGAAGTTGAACTGGTGCGTGTGCCAGGTGTCCTCTGACAGCGGGTACGTGTCATACAGGATCCCTGCAGGGGGGACCAGCTGCTCAGCCCTCCAGCAGCCCCAGCCCAGTCTGCCTGAGCTGAAGGTGCCCCAGTTTTGCACCCGCCTGTCATATTCCTGCCCACCTGAGCGCCCCTGTGAGTATGCTGCAGGGTGCAGCTGCAGCCCAAGGCTGCCACGGAGGAGCAGGAGCGCCCAGGTGTGCTCCACTGCATGCCCTCCCTAGCCGGCCCCCAGAGCCCCTCACCATCAAAGTGACAGTCCGGCAGCGTGGGCGCCACATCCTCCCACAGGCCTTTCAAAGGGACAACCTTGTGAGGGGAAGAGACAGGCCAGAGGTCAGGGAGGCCCCTGAGAGCTAGCCACCTTCAGAAAGGGACCCCCAAGGGTGACAACCACCCTCCATCTCTGGGCCCCTGGGGGGGGGGTCGCACCTTGTGGGGCTGCTGCTGGGCCCAGACCTGCAGCCGCTGAAAGACACCATCATTACACTCAATGATCCAGTGCTCGGTGATGGGGGCCTCCTGGACCTTCGAGGCTGCGATGGCCATCCCAAAGCCCACCTCCAGCACCCGGCCCCCTGGGCAGACAGAGGAGCCCAGGTGTCACACGCAGGACCCTTGCCTGTGGGTCACATTTGCCACTGGACAGATGGACACTGCCATCCTGAGAAGGGCTGGTGTGGGCTCTGGCCAGTGGCCAGCCAGGGAGGACTTGTATAGCTGGTTTTGTGCCCAGGTCCCAGGGGGCGGGGTGGGGGGTGGGGAGGCCAGAGCCTTGGACTTTGTGCCCAGGCCCACACTATTTGTGCTGGTGGCTCTTATCACTCTAGTTGGCTGCTTTTCTGTCCCCTTTCTTCTCTGCAGTTTGCAAAGGTGAAACCTGAGAGACCTGGGAGGGGATGGCCTGGTTCGCAATCTCTGTGCGTGCCCATTTGCTAGGTGGGATTACAGAGCCCCAGGGCCACACGTCCGTGTACTGGATGGGTTTGTCTGGAGCTGGGAGACCTCTTGGGCTTCAATCGCCTGAGCAGTGCAGCGCAACCCCACCTGACAGCTGTCTCCCCAGCTCTGCTTTCCTGGACTATTCTTAGATGTAACGGGGCGGGGCTTCCCGGGCGGTGGGAGGAAGCCTCCTGACCCAGGACCAGCACCCCAGATTCCCCGGCCGGGTCACACGCCTAGTTCCACCCGGGGCTGCGCGTCCTAGGACCCAGCCTGGGCAGGGGCCCTCATCTCCCCGGAGGAATAAGTTCGGAGTCCCACTGTGTGCGGGGAGCTCGTGCCTGCATCTCTCTCCTTTACTGCCTTGGTTACCCCCTAGCAGCCCATTACCCAGGCGAGGAAACCGAGGCACACAGCGGTCCGTGGGCTGGAGCTGGGGTTGTAACGCCCGCCCCAGCCTCAGTTTACCCTGCGCCAGCGCAGGCGGGAACTACCTCTGGAGGAGGCGGCGGCCGCCAGCGAGTGCATGTAGGGCGTCTCCCAGCGCTCCATCACCGGCTTGCCCAGGATTTCCAGGTGTGTGTCGGTCGCATCGTAAACCGCGGGAGCCGCGCGCCACGCAGGGGCGCAGTCCTCGCCGGGCGCGAAGAGCGGGCTGGCGCCGGGGATACTCATGTCGCTGGCCAGCGAACACGGGCTCGCGGCGGCGCGGACTTCTGGGCCACGGGGCAGGATCTCCCCGGCGGAGGCGGGGCGTGGCCTCAGGGAGGGGCGGAAACTGCAGCCGGAGCCTCCAGTGGGAAGCAGGGGCGACAGGGGCGTGGCCAGGGCCTTCCGAAAGGGGCGGAGTCGGGCTGAGACCTCTTGTTGGGGCGTGGCCGAGCGGAGGCTTTCTAAACAGGCAAATATAAAAGGGGCGGGACCTTGAGGAAAGGCCCGGCCTTTCGCTCATCAGACTGGCCTTTCTCGGATAGGGGAGGATGGGCGGGCCTTAGAGTGGGTGGGGCGGTATGTGGGCGGGGATGGAAGCCGGAGCTCCGTGCATGGCGGCACAGTGACCTCTGGCGGCGACACGTGGCTAGCCCGGCGCGCGTCCTCACCAGATCTCCCTGGAAAGCCCTGGCTGCCCGGTACGTGGCTGTCCCCGCTCCTGGCTGCTCCACCCTGCGTCGGTCCGCTCTAATCCATACCTTGGCACTGACTGGCCTCCTTTCCTCCTGAGTTAAACAAAGGGCAGTCTCCACTTTAGAGCTGTGTTATGAGCCAGGCATGGCGGTACATGCCTGTAATGCTGCATTTGGGAGGTCGAGGGAGGAGAATCACCATGAATTTAATACTAGCCTGGGTTACATCAGTGATATCAAGGCCAGCCTGCACCATATAGCAAGACCCTGCCTCAAAAAACAAAACAAACAAGAATTATATTAGGTACAGCCCTGATTGCTGGGGTCACCTGAGACTCAGGATATTTTTTGTTCTGATTTTTTGTTTTGAGACAGGATCTTACTTTGTACCCCAGGCTGGACTGGATCTGGAGTGTGGTGGTCCTCCTGCTTCAGCCTCCTGAATTCTGGGATTACAGATATGCACCAGTGCACCCAGCAGCCCCACAACCTTGACAGGGGCTCAGGGCCAATCCCAGAAAGGTCCTTCTTCAGAAACTCAGGAACCAAAAAAAAAAAAAAGGAAACTCAGGAACCTGGGTCTTGTTCCCTTCTCCTAGGGGCATGAGCTGTCTTGAGCCTCTGGCCCAGCCCAGGGCAGCTGCTCAGGGTCAGCAGCACGGTGTCTATCTCCTGGCTGTGGAATGTAACTTCCTCTTTCCCATGGGAACCTGGAGCCAGGTCTCCAGCCCTGAGCACCTCATCTCTGCTGAGTGCTTTCTTTGCATTACTTCCCGGGAGGGCCTGCTTTCAATCCCATTTAACACAGGGAGAAACTGAGGCCAAGGGAGACTGAAGTTTGCAAGCTTAGAGCCAGGGCATGAAAACAGCCTCAAAGGCAGTTGGGTGCCTGCCTTCTTCCTGCATCTGGAGGGTTCTATGCTGAGGTCACGGCCCTGCTCACACCAAGCCTGGGTACCACATAGCTGAGCCTTGTAGCACCTGAGCCTTTTGCACAAACTCTCTGCCTCCTCTGGGCATGCCACTACCTGAAAGCATTTCCCCATGGTTCTGTGGTCCCTCTAACAGGGTCACCTGTTGAACCTGGCACACTGAGAGTGCTTGATAAATACTGAGGAGCTGGGCATGGTGCATTCCCATAACCCCAGTCCTCTGGGAGGTTGAAAAAGGATGATTCAGATCCAGCCTGGGCCATTTAGTGGGTTAGCAAGATCCTGTCTCAAAAACACGCAAGCCAGGCGTGGTGGTGTATCCCTGTAAAGTCAGCATTTGGGAGGCTAAGGCAAGAGGATTGCCACAAGTGCAAGGCCAACCTGGGCTACATAGTGAGTTTAAGGCCAATCTGAACTACCCAGCAAAACCCTGTCTCAAAACAAAAACAAACAAACCAAAATAATCCCACAAATACATGAGAAAGACTAGGGATGTAGCTCAGTGTAAAGGCTCGGGGTTCTATCCCCACTATTGCAAGACAAAAAAAAAAAAAAAAGAAAAGAAAAAGATTGGGGGCCAGGGATTTAGCTGAGTGGCATAAATGTCTTCCTGGCAAGTGTGAGGTCATGAGTTTGATCTCCAGCACCAAAAATAAATAAGAAAGAAGTCAATAAGTGGTAATTATTCAATGACATCAGCTCATGAGATACCCTGGAAAGTCCCAGAGAGAAGGCACATTGTATTAGTTAGCGGTTGCCATGTAACAAATGACTCCCAAATATAGCAGTGAAAAACAATGCAGGCTTGTCATTTCAGTGTCTCTGGGACAGAAGTCTGCTCACAGCCAAGTGAAGCAGAATCCTCCATCCTCGACTGACTTCTAGGGCAGGGGGTGACTCAGTGGTAGGTCACATACCTGGTACACAGGAGCTCCCCAGCATTACAAAAAAGGAAAAGAAAAGAAAAAAGGCAGGCACAGTGGTGCACACTTGTAATCCTCAACATCCTGAGAACCTTGGTCAGGATGATGTCAAATTTGAGCTCAGGCCAGGGATTTAGCTCAGTGGCATAAGCATCTGTCTGGCAAGTACAAGGTTATGAGTTTGATCCCTGGTACAAAAAAGAAATTTTTTTTGAGCCCAGCCTGGGGAATTTAATGACTTATTAAGACCTTGTCTCAGAATTTTAAAACATGGGGGTTGGGGAGTGTGCAGGCACTGGGTTGACTCGAAAGAAAGAAAGAAAGAAAGAAAGAAAGAAAGAAAGAAAGAAAGAAAAAGAAAAAAGAAAAGGAAAGAAAAAAGAAAGAAAAGAAAAAAAGGAAAAAGAAAAAAAAAGAGCTGGGTGTACACCTGTGATTCCAGCACTCTGGAGGCTGAGGCAGGAGGATCACTGTGAACTACACACACAGCCAGGGTTGCATAGTGAATTCAAGGCCAGCCTGCACTACATAAGGAGGCCCTCATGTACAAAAAACAAAACAAATGAAGAAACTGTCCTCTATGACACCTGTCAGTCATGCTTACCCCACCATGGGCATAGCCAGTTAAGGATTGAAACCTCCACAAACTGTGAGCTAAATAAACCTTTCTTCCCTTCACTTGTGAGTGTTGGGGGTATTTTGTCTCAGCAACAAAAAAAGTAACTAAGGCATCGGCAGGCAGAGGAACCACAGAAGTGGCCTCTCCTTTCCGTGGCTGGTCATGCCCTGTGGTCAGATGGCAGGTGTCTTGGCAGCATCCCTCATGGCCATGAAAATCAGCAAGTGGGGCCACCAAGGGCCAGGTGGGACTGCTGAGCATGATGGCCCGAGGAGATGGGGCCCTAGGAGTTGGGCAGGGGCAGCTCCCTGTGGCTTGGGGTTCCTGAAGATAAGGGGCCTCCTGCTCCACAGAAATTCAGGGCTTTGGTTTGGCCACACAGCCAGGCCTTTTATCTTTCAGCTTCAGCTTTCTCTAGAGGCGGTGCTGTCCTGCCCCCCTCAGTGTGTGCAACCCAGAAAGCTGCAGTGCTCACCACACCTGCTCCCGCAAGCCCAGCATGTCGTCCTCTGTACTTTGCAGCCTACAGACACAGACTCAGAGAAGGCAAATGGCTTCCTGAGGGTGTCCCTGTGAAGAAGGGTGCACACCTGTAACCCTAGCACTTTAGGAGGCTAAGGCAGGAGGATCCTTGGCCATTTAAGACGAGCCTTGGCTACCAAGTGAGCTCAAGGCCAGCTTGAACTGCATAGAGAGACCCTGTCTCAACATCCCCTGCACCACAGATTTTAAGATGGTAAATTGTAGCTGGGGGGGGGGGTGTCTGGGGATTTAGCTCAGCGGCATAAGCGCCTGCCTTGCAAGCAGGCAGTCCTGAGTTCGATCCCTGGTACCGATAAAAACGAAAAAGACCAAAAAAAAAAAAAAAAATTGTAGCTGGGTACTGTGGTGCTCATCTGTCAGCCCAATACTCTGGGAGGCTGAGGCAGGACGATTTAAAGTTTGAGCCCAATCTGGGCAACTTACTGAGGCCTTCTTTCAAAAAAAAAAAAAAAGACAAAAAAAGGTGGGGATGTAGCTCACTGTGAAGGCCCTGGGTTCCATTCTGAGAACCATGCACACAAAATAATAAATACACAGTAGAGCCACAGTGTATCAGAATGGCATATATTCTCATGGAGAATGAATTAGGAGAAGTGTCTAAAACTTGAGTCTTTCTCAGTATCTGCTCTGGGGTGGGGAGGGAGGAAAAGAGAAAACAGGCACCTGAATTTCATATTTTACAAAAGACCTTGAAGTGAATGTCACAGTACAGTTACATGTTCGTTTCAGTGGCAGGTCCATGGCTGTGTGTAATTTTCCCTTTGTAAATGCTTGTGTTTATTTACTTATTTCTATTGGTGTGTGCGTGTCACCAGGGGTTGAAGCCATGGCTCTCTCCCCGAGCTACATCCTCAGCTATTTTTCAGTATTTTATCTACTTATTTATTTGAGTGGGATCTCCCTATTCACCTACACAGGCTGGCCTCCAACTTACAGCAATCCTCCAGCCTCAGCTTCCCAGAGTGCTGGGACTACAGGCGTGTGCCATGATTTCTGTCTGTTTTTTGAAACAGGGTCCGGGGTAATATAGTTCATGCTGGTCTTGAACTATGAAGCCCAGGCTGGTTTCAAAATCCCAATGATCCTCCTGTCTCAGCCTCCCAAGTGCTGGATTGCAGGAGTGCACCATCAGTCTGGCTTGACATATATTTTAAATGTTTTTTGTTTGCTTGCTTTTTTGAACAAGGTCTCATTATGTAGTCCAGGTTGGCCCTGAATTCACTATGTGGCCCAAACTAGCCTTGAGTTCACAGGGATTCTCCTGCCTCAACCTCTCAAGCACTGCGTTCACAGGTATACACCACTATGCCTGATTTTCTTTTTTTTTCCTTGTACCAGGAATCAAACTCAGGACCTCATGCTTGCCAGGCAGTGCTCTTATTGCTGCTGAGCTAAATCTCTGGCCTTCTCCCCACCCCATGTATTTAAGTGTCGGTTAACTCCGAGATGATGAGTAAATCATCCATTAATCAGTGGGCCCGGAAGGGGACAGCACACAGGCCATCTACTTGCACAGCGATGCACAGTCCTGGCCACACTGTGCCTGGATGGTGTGCAGCAGCCTCCATGGCCCGGACCCACTCGAGGCCGTGGCCCCTTCAAGGTGTGACCACCACCAACGGTTTGAGACATTGCCGAGTGTCCTGGACTTCTGGGGGAGGGGGGATCTCTGTTTGGAATTACTAACGGAAGGCAGGTGTGGTGGGGCAGGCCTGTCATCTCAGCACTAGGAGGCTGAGGGAGGAGGATCATTGTGAGTTCGAGATCAGTCTGGGCTACACAGTGAGCTCAAGGCCGGCCTGGACTGCAAGTGAGACCCTGTCTCAAAAAGATAAATAAAAGTGAGAAGTATTGCTAGTGGATACCAGAGAGAAAAAAACAGAATTTGCTGTCCTAGGAATAGTCATTAGGGACCATCACTACTTTTTCCAGGCTTTGAGTTTGCTTAACTTTTGCTTTGATGCTGCCCAATCCCCGAGTGACCTTGGGGAAGTAACTCAGGCGCTGAGACCCTCAATCACGTCTCCTGGGAAGTGAGCACAGAGGACCCACAGCTCCGCACCTCAACATAAGGGTGGCGCTCTGTGCCGCTTGTAGGCAGAGGCTGAACTTCACTATCGCGGCCGCACTCGCGCCCGAGATGTCGGAAGGCCCAGCAGGACGACGGCGCAGCTACGTCTGCGTGCACCGCACCAGCCGCCCAAGCCCCGCGCGCGCGCACGCACGCACGCACACGCACGTACGCACGTGGGTTGGCCTGAGCGCGCTCTTTCCCTCATGGCTCCGGGAGCGGGGCCAGCATCGACGCGGGAACTCCATTTCCCAGGGTACCACGCGGCGCGCCGGGAGTGGTTGAGGGGGCAAAGCGCGCCTCACAGCCACAGAGAATACGCAGGCGCAAACCCTACCTCACCTACACACGCACGCGCGGCGCACCCCTGGCACCGCCCCCGGAGGCCCCGTGCGGGAGCGCGCCAGGGCATGCGCAGGGCGGCGGCGCGGCGGCGCGGGGACGCGCGGTGACCGTTGGCGTTGAGGGGAGGAGGCAGCAGCCGCTGTCGCCGCCGCCGCCGCCGCCGCCGTTGCGCAGATCCAGGCCGCGGCTGCGGGTAGGGCGACGGAGCTGGTGACCTTCTGGAAGCGGGAGCGAGTTTGGAGGCCTGGGGACACTGAGCGCCGCCGCCGCCATGAACAACTCAGGCGCTGACGAGATCGGGTGAGGACGAACTGGCGGGCCGGCCTGCACCGCTGCCCGGGGTCCGCGCCCCCGCCCCGCCGCCGGCCCCCAGACGCCGCCCCCGGGGCGGGCCGGGCGGGGGGCCGCCCCGTCAAGGTCACGCCGGCCTGAGGGGGGGCGGTCGCGGCGCGGGCCTGTCTCGACCTGGCGCTGGGTGGCCTCGAAAGGGCCTCGGGCGGGAATATTGGGTCTGGTGGCCACCATATAGGAGCTAGGGCTGTGAGGGGACCCCAGACTGGACCGAGGGGAGTCGAGGGAGCCCATTCAGGGTGCTGGCGGCTCCCTGGCCGCAGCCTGGCGTCTTTATGATTCAACTGGGTGTGCGAGGACCGAGGGGACCCCAGATGGCAGCCCAAGGGTTCAGGGGACGCCAAGCCGGACTTTGGGCTTCTTGAGAGTCCAAATCAGAGCGTGGGGGTCGGCAGGATCCCAGGCGGGAGCTCGGGAATCCGGGGACTCCAGATGGGAGTCTGGGCGTCTGAGAACCCTAGTCAGAGTGTAGGGGTTAGAGGAACCCCAAACAGTCGCTCAGGTGTCCGGGGTGGGGGTCCCTAAAAAGAAGTTGGGCAGTCTGAGAAACCCCGTGCGGAGAGAGTCGCCGCCGCCTGCCGACTTTTCTGCGCGCGAGGACCCTGAATGGTGTTCTCGAAGCCCGGGCGCCCCCAGCCGGCGCCGGAACTCGGCGGGTCGTGCACGTGGCGAGGCCAGTTGTGGATTTGGGTTCTACATCCGTTCAGCTTCTCCCGCCTGGCACTGGGGGCCACGGAGCTCTCCGCTCCCCCTCACCCCTCCAAGTGTTAGGGACGTGGACAAGCGCGTACCTGAAGCCCAAAGGGCCAGGGTCACCTGGGGCGACCACCCGCAGGGTCCCACATCCTGGGATTTGTTTTGGTGCTGAAGCCTCGAGTTTTCTGCCAAGTGACTGTGAGTGCTGTGTGCCTCCTCCCAGGGCTCTCCCCTTGTGCAGCTTGGAGGAGATCCTTGTGGCCCTGAGTCTCCCTATAATTGCAATCTTGATAATACATGAGCAGCCCAAGTCCAAAGGGAAGAGTCCCACCGGGCTAGAGACCTCATTCTGTGAGGGGCCACGGCTGTCTTTGTGCCCTTGCCAGAAGCTGCGCCTGCTCCTGCAGTGTCCTGTGCTTTGACTGTCAAATTCTTCCAGGAAGACAGTGGAACAGGGGCTGGGTTTCTTTCCTGTCTTCTGTGACTTGTCCCTCTGCTTTTAGTTTTGGTGGGGAAGCAGACCTGCTCCACTGCCTGTGTGGATGCAGACTGCTAGAGAGGGCCATGAGGCCTCATCACAGAGTGATCTCCGACGACAGTGTTTATTCTCAGCCTGGTTGCAGCATACACTGTACTCGGCACTCATTGGCCAAATCGTGTGCTGAGTGGGTGACAGGTCACAGCATTTCAGGGTCAAGGTGGGAGCATGGGAGAAGGAGCCCTCTGCTTGGTGCTGGGGTTGATGGCTGTTGTGCTGGGCTCCCGTGTCCAGGGAAACCAGTTTCTGCTGCCAAGAGTATGAGTGCCCCCCTCCTTCCCTGGGAGAGCGCAGACTTTTCCTTAGCTTAAAGGAATGGGGAGAGCGATGCGTTCCTGGGTTCAGGGTGCTGGCCCGCTGGAGTCCTGTCCCCTGACAGCTTGTCCCTGGTGTCCCTGGTTTTGGCAGAGAGGGAGCTGTGCAGAGAGGCACCCAGGTCTGAGGGTTTGCTGCAGCTGGGGGGAGACTTGGGCTCTTGGAAAGGCCTTGGTGACTACTGAGTTCCTCTCTCTACCTGTCATGGCTATCTAAATGGCTCAAGTTTCAGAGTTCTGTTTTTTCCCCCTTTTTGTGGTGCTAGGGATAGAAACCAGTGGCTAATGGGTGGAGGTGCTCTACTGCTGAGATACACTCCAGGAAAGTTCTTACTACTTTGGTACCCCCGAAATTTTTACTACTTTGTAAGTAGATATCTTGATATTCCAGAAAAATTTTTACTACTTTGAAAGTAGATATCTTGCCAAAAAACACCGACAAACATCCATTTGATGCACGTTTCTTTCCGTGTTATATGGAAGTCCAAGATCCACTCATCCTCTGCAAGTTGCCCTAATTGTCAGTGCAGTGCTTGTGACCCTGTTAAGCTCTGGTGACAGGTTCCTGCAGTTTCCTGTGAGGAGACCAGTTTGTGAATGTGGTGAGGTGGCAGAGAGTGTTTTGTCCACAGATCGAGACTGCTTTGCATTTGTAGGTGGCTGGGAGGCTGTAACTAGGTTTGATTGTCTTGGTGGTCTTTGCAACACACACTTCCTCCAGGGACCTTGAACTAGCTCACTCCTAGTATCCCACCCGGAGGCCCCCAGGGCATGGTGGTCACAGACAGAAGGCCAGTGACCACTCTTTCCCTTCCAGAAGGAAGCAAAGTCTGGGTAGACATGAGTATGAGCAGGGCTTAGTCCCAGGCCACACATCCCAGGAAGGTTGTGGACGCCAGGGTCATTGCCAGGAAGCTGAGCTGGCTCGTTCTCCAAGCAAGTGAGCCCCTCTTTAGGGTTTGTGTCTTTGAAGGAAGAGCCTAGAAGCCTGCAAGCAGCCTGGTGGGAGAGCAGAAGGAGTGGGGAGCGTCTGGAGTTTAGGGGTGGTTCCCCCCACCTTTGCAGTTAGCCTAGGGGCAGGGTGGCTGGAAGGGGCAGGCTGCAAGTAGGAGAGCCTCTGATGGGTGGAGGCTGATGAATGGGACGGGAGCCTGTGGCACCTGCCTTGGCCTAGGGGCAGACTCTTAACCTGACACCTTAAGGGAAGCCACCAGGTTCTAGGGACGAGCAGCTGTGTGGTACCTGAGGTGATGTTCCCAGGCATCGGGGGACCCACTCCCCACTCATGTGCTGCAGATGGACAGAGAGGCTGACTTGGATCACTGCAGTGCCCAGGCCGCTTGGTCCTGCTTGTTTCTGAGCCAGCAGGCTGTGCTGTAGGGTGGGAGGAGCTTGTGGATGAGTGTACCATACCCGGCACACTGCCCACTGCCCACCCCACTCAGGGCTGCTAATACAGGGCTTTGGGCCGTCTCTGAGGAAGGAATCATAGAGAAAGGGAGATCACAAAGCAGAAGGTGTGGCAGTGTGCGTGCCTTGTGCAGGCTGGGCATGGGGGATGGGGTGCGGCTCTCAGTCTGTCCATGTTGCTGTGACAGAATTACTGAGCGTGGATGTAGGGACTAGAGCTTAGTTTCCTCCATCTCTGCAGGTGCAAGGCCAGGACAGAAGGCCCCAGTGGCCAGAGGCCTTCTTGCTGAGTCAGAAGGTGGCAGAAGGTGGTACCCAGTGACTGGGCACATGCTAGAGGATGTGTAACTCCTGTGACAGTGGCACAGAACAATCACACGGGCCCCGTGCCTTGTCTTGGCACTTGCCTGGGGGACCCCCTCTGACCGCCTGCAGTGGGGTCAGGGCAGGGTGCTGGGCAGGGCCCAGCGTCCCACAGTGTGAAGTGGGTCTGGAGGCAGGCACCCAGAGTTGGGCCCTGTCAGCCCAGCCCCAGGCAGAGAGGATGTGGTGTCTTTGGGGAGGCCCGCGTGGGCAGGGCAGGGTCCTCATCTAGCTAACGCTGTCCTGGGTACTGAGCAACACCGGACTCTACCCCTTCATGCCAGGAGCGCCCCCAGAGGTGTCAGCCACACATTGCCTGGACAGTTCGCAGGCTGTAGCTGTGACCTGGTTTGGGGACATCTTTTCCCTTCTCTCAAAAGAGCACAGGGAGCATCCCTAGGGCCCGCTCAGCCCCCTGGGGCTGTGTCTGCCCATAGCACCTGGTTCCAGTGCACGCCTGTTTGTCTCTTGCGGCTGGGGGACCCACTTCCTGAACCCTGTAATACCAGCCAGGCAGCTGGGCCGGACTGCTGGCCTCCCTTCGGTTTCCATGGTTAAGGGATCAGCTGTTCCTCATAAAGGGAACGCCCAGTACTGACCCCGCCCCACTGGGGGCACTGTGGTCTGCATGGCCCCTCTTCTTCCTCTTGTGAAGACTGAGGCTCAGAGGTCGGGGCTCTCCTGAGTGCCCAGGGCCTCCACTGTGGCAGATCCTGCTGGCCCAGCTCAGGGACTGCCAGGCCCCTGCGCTCCTCCCTGCTGCAGCTGTGGGGCTCTCTGAGGCCTTCTGCCCACCTAGGCTCTGTCCTCTGGCACTGCCATTCCTTTCAGAGGTCACCGGTGGCTGTGCACATCTTCCATACCTGTCAAGTCGCCCCAGAGCTGTGAGTGGCGCATGCGGACTGTCCACAAGCGCTTGGGGCCGCCAGGGCATGTGGGTGGGGGTGCTCTCGCACAGGACGCGATGGCAGTGTTAACCTAGGGCCAAGAAGAGGCCTGTGGACTCTGTGACAGAAGCCAGGGTTGGTCTGTGCCCGACCCTTTGCCCTGGAGCTCAGTCCATGAGCTGTGGGGGATTCTCGGGGTCCAGGAGGCAGAGGTGAGGACCCCCTGGGAAGCCCCTACACCCTGTTGCCACCCTCAAGTGCACAGAGAAGAGGGAGCCCCGTGCAGACGGGTTCCCTTAGAGCCTTTTTGAGCTGTGTGGGCCCCAGGGTGCAGCTGCCTGCACACTGGGGGGCGGGGGGGAGGGCGTTTGATGCAGAGGTCGTGCCAGCCCTGTGGGCTCAGGCTGGGGGCCCGGTGGTTGGCCGCGGGCCTCTCCTGTGGCTTCTCTTGTTCTTGGTGGGGCTGAGGCCGTGGGCCTCGAGGTTGGGACTTTGTGTCCGAACCCTGCAGCCGAGGAGGTGAAACTCCCCCAACACCTAGAACCTTCTGTTCTCATCGCTGGCAGGAGCGGCCTGCGAAGCCTCTCAAACAGGCCCTTGGCTGCCATTGCTCCTCAGGACGGGAAGAGGGACAGGGAAGAGGGACACGGCTGCTTTTGGTGGTTCAGCTTACCAGTGAAGAGGTGTTTGGGAAGAAGCTGGGACTCTGTCTGCTCCTGAGTAACGAAATTTTCCCAACTCGGGAGGGTAAAGTGCAGCTTACAGAAGAGCTGTCACCATGGGAGAACAAGGATTCCCAGGCTGGGTGCCACCAAGGCCGCCTGCAGGGTTGCCCTGCCATCGCCACCTGCAGATGTGTTGGGCACAGCTGGAGAGACTGTGCCCTGCCGTGCACCCTGTGCTGTGCGCAGTGCCCCTACTGAACCTGGCGCCGCTGCGGCGTCTAGAAGGGGAGCCACTCTCCTCCAACCCCTGCGGCGGCTCCCTTCCCTGCTGGGTTTTGCAGTTGAAGCCTGGAACTTGGACTGGTCCGACCGGTTCCTGCCTCCCAGCCTGCCCGCACCCCTGCCCCGCACACCTCGGGTTTGTTGGGAGGCTAGTGTGTCCCATCGAGGAGGACCGGCTCACCCTGCTTTAGCTGGTGTCTCCTCACCTCCCGATATCCGCCACTGTGCTCCCTCGGCCTCCACTGCTGCGGGCTGGGCAGCTTCTCCTGACGCCGTACCTGCAGACCAGTCCCTGGGAGCCCGAGTAGCTCTGGTCCTGGCCTTCCTGAGCCTTCTGTCAGACCCTGGGGGAAGGGGCCACTTACCCACTTTGAAGGTGGCAGGGGCGCCTTCCTGGTGGTGGGAAAATTATTTTTCTTTCATGCCAAGTTGAAATTATCCTGCCGTAGAGAGAGAGTAGGAATGAGCTCTGCCAGCCTGCTGGGCAGGCACCTTGAAAGGGCTGGCGGTGAGGTGTTATGGCAGGAGCAGGGGTCCCCCAGGAGAGCAGGCAGAGTTCTGGCTGGCCGCTCCCTCGTGCTGAGCACTAGGAGGGGACAGACCTTTGTCTCGGGGGCCCCAGTGTGGTGCGGTGGCTGCTGGTGAAGTTAGGGTTTCCTGCCAGGCCACGGCTTCCTGTGTGACAGATGTGTCTCTAATCTCTGGCAGTCCATTTGGGAGCATGGTAGTGGACTTGGTGTTCAGCTGAGGGACCATCCCTTAGGATAAGCAGGTAGGACTGGAAAGTCACAGCTGCATGCAGCCACTCTCGGCGCTGCCTCCTACAGGGCTCAATGACATTGGAGGTTCCTTGGGGGGGCGGGAATGAGCCCCAAGTCCTGTTGTGTGTCTCAGTTTTGCCCAGTAGATGGCACAGGCGGCACAGGGTAAACGTAGTCTCTGCTGGGCTTGGCCCTACTGAGGCCTAGAGTGCATTGCGCATGACCACTTGGATCTGCCCTGGTCTGAGCAGCTCCTGAGGGGCAGCAAAGCTGCACTGTCCTAGGGCCGGAATGCGGGCATGGAGGCTGGGCTCTAGGCCATCGTGATCCCAGGGCCAGCAGCTGGATTCCCTTTCCTACACTTTTCCAAGCTATGGAGAGGGCGTCCTGCGGTCTGTCTCCCGTTTTACTGTGGGTGGTCACCCTCTTTTCTTTGTGGTGCTAGGGGTGAAAGCCAGGGCGTTTTACACACTGGGCAGGCACTTTACCAATGAGCCATCCTGCTAGCCCTGGCCTTGCACTTGCAGTCCTCTTGTCTTGGCCACCTGAGTAGCTGGCATCGCAGGCCTGTGGCCCTGTGCTTGGTTTAGGATCCCAAAGCTGGACTTCCTGATCATAGAGCACTGGCAAGTGACTGGAAAGGAGAGCAGGAGCCCCAGTTGGAGGTGGTCAGCCCTGGTCACTGTTGCAGGCCTTGGGCCAGGTCATCCTCCTGGCAGTCCAGTCATTGTCTCTGTGAACAGCATGGACAAGGCCACTGTCCCATCCCTGTGAGCTGCGTGTGCCGCAGAGGGCCTGTAGCCCAGTGTGTCTGCTGCATTGCTTCTGTGCTGGGAGGGCAGCCTCTGGGCTGTGGGACTTGGCACCTCTGTGGGACAGCCCAGTTGATCCCCACTGTTTTCTGTGACTTGCAGGAAGCTCTTTGTGGGCGGTCTTGATTGGAGCACAACTCAAGGTAGGTGGGGCAGGGCTAGAGGCTGAGGCTTCTCTCGGTGACCCTCCTGGGCTGGTGGAGCACCATACCTTGCTATGTCTGGCAGCTTGTGGGCTGGGGAAGCGGTCATGTATACTGTGCAGCTATCTGCCTGGGGCAGGGCTGTCCCCTGTGCAGAGCAGAGCTCCTGAAACCCAGCAGGGCAGTGTGTAGTGAGATCTGTGTCCCAGGCTGTGGGTGGCTGAGGAAGGCTGTCCTATTTGCCGTCCTGTCTGCCGTCCTGTCTCCCACAAGGTAGAGTTTACAGAGCCGCCTGCATGGATGGTTCTGGTGGCCAGCTCCTCCCTAATCCACGCAGAAGTGGCATGTGTGTCTCTGTGGGACTCCTTGGGTGCACCCCCGTCTCCCCTCCTCGTATCTACAGTAGTTGCTAAGCTCGTTGACACAGGGTCATTGCAGACCTTTTCAGGTGAGGGCGATAAGCTGGGAGAGAGCGAGTGAGTGTGCGCTTAACATGCTGTGTGTCTGTGTGTCTGTGCTTGTGTTCCCCTCTCCGGGCAGAGACTCTGCGCAGCTACTTTTCCCAGTATGGAGAAGTTGTGGACTGTGTGATTATGAAGGATAAGACCACCAACCAGTCTCGTGGCTTCGGGTTTGTCAAATTTAAAGACCCGAACTGTGTGGGGACAGTGCTGGCCAGCAGACCACACACCTTGGATGGCCGGAATGTAAGTGCATCCCCTGCCCTGGCTTCCCTTAAGCACAAGTTTGTGGCTGAACGCGGGTGTCAGCTTGGAGACCCTTTCCGTGGGGGGTTGGCTGGAAGGGTTAGATGGACCCTGGGGCCAGGTGGGGGTACAAAGCGCAGTGGGGAGCAGCTTGCTGTCCTGTCCAGACGGCTGCTGCTGGGGATGCATGTTTTAGAGAAAACAGCTGGCATTTACCCAGGCTGATTTGGAACCTTTTACAGATCGACCCGAAGCCATGCACCCCCCGGGGGATGCAGCCGGAGCGGACGCGGCCGAAGGAAGGATGGGTGAGGGCTGCCGCCTCCCTGCACCGAGTTCTGGGCGGGCCGGGCAGCCTGGGTGCAGTTTCACTTTGCTTTTGCAGAGTGTTCAGTTTGTGTGGGGGTGGAACCCATGGCCTTTTCAGTGAGCTACATTCCTGGCCCCCAAAACACTGCTTAATTTGAGATAGAATCTCACTTACGTTGCCCAGGTCTGCCTGAACTTTCAGTCTTCCTGCTTCCTGCCTTGGCCTCCCAGAATAGGGATGACAGGCATCTGCCGCTGCGCCTGGCTTTCTGGCTTCATATAAGAAACTTTTCAGGGCTGGGAATTTAGCTCAGGGGCATAAGCACCTGCATGGCAAGTGTGAGATCATGAGTTCACTCCCCAGTACCAAAAAATAAGAAACTTCAAGTACAGAAAAACTGGGCAACTCATGCAGCAAATAGTCAGATACTCACTAGGTTCGTGGTTAACACTTTGCCAGTATGTCTTGTGTGTTTACGCCCATCTCTGTAGAGCTGCCGCTCCTAACTAGCTGGTACCCTGTTAAAGTCAGGACTCACCTTCCTTACAGTAAGGAATCACATGTCTGGCCCTCAGGTCCTCAAAATCCTCCTCAGGATTTCTGTCTTATGGCCATGTACCGCCTGGCTGTTTGCTAAGTCCCTTCAGTTTCCTGCCAGTAGAGAGATGTTACAGATGTAAGCTGTCAGCTGTTGGCTCTTGACCCACACAGGCACCTGCAAAGCCATCACCGAAGTAGTGGCCATGACCACATAATGTAAGACACAGGTCCTCGGATAGAAAACACAGGAGTGGTTAGGAGCAGGGAGCGAGGGGACAGCTGGGACCTGGATCAGGGAGGTGGAGCATGACAGATGTCCCACCAGCCTCTTCCAAGAGCCTGGACTTTCTTAGGACTGCTGTGTGACCGGCTCCTAGTGTCTTTCTGGGACCTGCTCCTCTAGGCCAGTGAGAGACGCCAGCTTTCTTCTTACCCTTCTCAAACCCTTAGCCTCATGTGCCAGAACTGTGGGATCTTGCAGTGCTGCCCAGGCTGAGCTTGAGTGACTCTCCTGCCTCAGCCTTCCTGGTAGCCAGAACTGCAGGCACATCATCAGTCTCCAGTTCACGGGCTTTGACACTGTGTGTGGTTGGGGTTCAGGGCAGCTGAGGCAGGGGTGGGTGTGCGGCCGTAGGCTGCGGAGAGGCGAGTCTGCAGCGGCTCAGTGTCCTCTAGTGTTTCGGACCTGGCAGCTCCTGGAACATGTTGGGCTTCCCGTTAGCTGACTCATACCGAGGCAGGGAAGTTGTCCCCCAGCCTGTGAGAAGCGCTGCAGTTGCACCGTTCCCCGCTGACCCCTTCTTCTCCCTTGCATAGCAGAAAGGACCCAGGAGCGACAGCAGTAAGTCAAACAAGATCTTTGTCGGCGGGATTCCGCACAACTGTGGAGAGACCGAGCTCAGGGAGTACTTCAAGAAATTCGGAGTGGTGAGTTTGCATGCCAGCGGCAGTGACCAGTCACAGCACCTGCACCCTCAGCCTCCTGGAGGTGGGGGCCTCAGCACAAGTCCTTGGGCCCTGGGAGCACTCTGGGGTTCCCTGCACCCTGTACCCCAGCTTTCCCCTAGTGTTTCTGTGGCTTTGCCGGCAAGCAGGGGTTGGGCAGGTGGCCCTGTAGCTGGGCCTTATAACTGCTTGCAGTGTGAGTGCCAGAGTGATGCTGGCGAGGTGTAGGGTTTGGCCTGGCTTTGGGACCAGTGGGCGGTGCCCCTGGAACTGTGCTGTCCCTTGGTCACTGGAGGGACTGTCCTGGGTCAGGTCCTTGAGCCTGACCCACCTGTGTGCAGGGGTTGGCTGCTTTCTTCTCTGCCCCTATGGATGCCGTGCTTGGTCTGGTATATGCTGCTATACTACCCAGCAGTATAGTAGCATATACCGGAGGGGAGGCCCCTGTCCAGCAGGCCCCTAGTGCTGCCTGCCTGTTTCCTTCTGGGCACATTACAGCCCTGGCCAGGTTCCTGCTGAGCGTGGAGCTGTTTTCAGGAGAAGGTAGGATCCTCTGGCATGGGCAGAGGCGTAGAGAGCAGCTCAGGCCCCTGTGGCGTAGACAGCGAAAAGCCTGGCTCAGCTCATACTGGGACTTGGTGCCAGCAAGCACACGAGCAGGTGACATGCTGTCCCAGAGGGAGACACTTGTCTCCCCGGGCCTGTGAGGGCTGTGTTGCCAGCTCGGGCTCAGTGTGTCTGTTGGGTGTACTGGGTAGAGGGGGTCCTGGGTGGAGACAGGTGGGGAGGGCCAGGGAAAAGAGGCCATGCCTCCTTCCTCTGGGGTGTGAGCAGAGGGGTGCCTTTGGGGCCTTCTGGGTCCTGTCACCTGCAGGGACATGCAGGCAGGGTCCTTAGCAAACCTGTGGTCAGGCAGCAGGCTGGACCCCATGACTACACTCACCCAGGGAGCACCAGGCTCCTGCCTCTTTTCAGGCTGGAGAGCTGTAAGGACAGCATCGCCCTGGGACCTCCCGGGCTCACACTGTCCTCAGCATTGTCACTCAGCTCTGGCTCCTTGGCATTGGTCCCCGTGCAGTGCTGGGGCCTCACTCCACCCTCTCCTTCCAGGTCACCGAAGTGGTCATGATCTATGATGCAGAAAAGCAGAGGCCTCGAGGTAACGACAGATCTTGTTTGTCCTGACCTGTGCCCCTCCCCCTCAGATGGCAAACTATCTCGCCCCAGACCCCGGTAGGATGTGGCCGCAGGGCATTGCGCAGTGAGGTCCGATTGGAGAAAAGCCACCCACACCCGGCCCGCCCCTCGGCCTTCTGCTTCTCCGGGTCAGGTGTCACATGGTTTTTGGCCTTGTACAGTGCCCACACCCAGACCTGAGTTCCTCCATGGTCCTCTTTTCACATCTCTGGGAAGAGTGAGCGCTCTGTCCCCTGGTGCCGTCCCCGTCCTTGCCCATGTGGTGTCCTGCTCGCCCCTCAGCTGCACTGCCAGGCTCAGCTGGGACCCTGGGCTCTCCTCACTCCATCCCACGCGTTTTGCGCTCTCTGTTTTTCCCCATTCCCCGCCCTTTGTTTTGTTTAGTTTTTCTCTAGGTCAGAGGACAGGGAAGGTGGGGGGCGCCCCTTTGGGCTCTGCACCATCCGCGCCTCTCGCCCCGGGCATCCACACTGGTTTGGACCCAGAGTGACGTGGCCCACTTCCTTTCCCTTTTTTTGTGGCTGCTGCTGTTCGTTGCTGCCCGCATTTTTGGGCCATCAGCTGCTTTTGAGCCAGCCGTGTGCGGTGGCACAGAGTCCCGTGGCCCTCGTGGCCCTCGTGCGCCCCGCTGCCGTCAGCAGAGGCGGCCCTCGGCCCTCAGTGTGCGCACGCCAGCACGCTGGAGAATAGTTTGCCATTTGAACTCCACCCTCTCGCTCTGGTTAAGGAATGCACTCTCACTGGTGTGGTTAAGCCGTTAAGTCTTAGTCTTAATTTAACATAGACATACGTACTTAGTAACGTACTTAAGTGTC
The DNA here is from genome assembly GCF_034190915.1 of Cavia porcellus. Classification (NCBI taxonomy): domain Eukaryota; kingdom Metazoa; phylum Chordata; class Mammalia; order Rodentia; family Caviidae; genus Cavia; species Cavia porcellus. The sequence goes on along the minus strand of NW_026947500.1, from coordinate 74,135,841 downwards.
TGATAGCAAAATACAGTAATGTTAAGTAAGCTGTTTTGCTTTTTCTCTCTGAATTGTTTGTGATTAACGATATCTTTTTAGATTTCTCTTCTCCAGGTGCTAAATTATATCACACAGGTACAGGCCCGCCCCGCAGTCAGAGGAGGGAGCGGCTTTGCTCCAGTGGGGTGTAAACGAAGTTTCAGTGTGTTTCTGTCCCGCTGCTGCCTCTTGACAGACAGATCGTTCTAGGCAGCCCGCCCCGGGCTCCTTCCCCACGACCCATCGCCTCTTGCACTGTTCCCGGACCAAGCCAGACCCGTGGCTTCAGACACTCCTGCTGTTGAGAAAATGCCAACTTCTCACATGCTGCCATCACCTATGTTGTGTTCCACATACCACCTCCGATCTTGCGGAACCTCGGTGCGCGGAAGCCGAGGGCCGCTCTTGGGTGCCCCTGGCCCCGCTGTGGCCAGGCACAGCTGTCCGCCTGCTCTCCCAGCTGTCCTCGTCTGGCTGGGATGGATATAGCTAGGGTCGCAGAGCCCACGCTGGTGGTGGCGTGGCAGGAGCTGCCGTAGAGAGTTTCAGGGCAGGCACGCGGATCCGTGGGCCCTGACCTCAGCCTCAGGACCGGAGAGGGTGCCTGGTAGCAGAGGGCAGATCACGGTCCTTCCGGACAGCAAGCTCGCTTCTCGGTTTCTCTGGCTCTTTTAAGATGGACCTGTCTCCTTCCCCCTTTTCTTCCTGCATCTTGGTTGGCTAAGATAGTGGACGCGTTCATGTCCCTGGGACCCCACCGGTGTCTCCATCATGGAACGTGTCGTGTGTGAGGCCTCACGCTTGCAGCAGCCCACCCTGACCAGCTCGCGCTCGCCCCAGCCTGCCGCCTCTGCTCACTCTCACTCCTCTGGTCCCGGGTCTCCTCCCTCCTGGCCTCTGTCTGCTCCCATTGCTCCGCCTTCACGGTGCCACTCTCCCTCCTTCCTGTCCCGTGCCACCTCCGTGCGTGTGCACACTCGTGCTCAGATACAGCGTATGCACGAAACAGATCCGAAGGCTTGAGCCCTGGTTCCTTCCCTGGGAATCTTTGTCACCTCAGACTCCTGAGCCGCCCTCTCTTCCCCACATCTATCCTTTTCCTGCCCCTAGATTCTACCTGGTCCCTGCTGGTTGGAGCCCCAGCACCCTGTTTCATCAGCTTGACGAGCCCTGTGGACAGGTTGCTCCTTCCCGGGGTCCCTCGCCTGCTCCAACCCTGCTCCCTCCCTGTGGCCGTGGCCACCAGCTCGTGCCTCTGTCCTGTGCACAGTGGCCTGCATCGTGCTGCCCTCTGCTGCGTGATGCTTTGTGGCGTGCCCTGTGGCCCCTGCAGCGCAGGCGTCCCCGACAGCCCTGCTCTCGGCTCCTCCCAGCTCTTCCTCATCATCCGTTCTTCCAAGGTCCTGGGCAGCCCTGCGCTGCCTGCTTCTTTGTGCCCAAGCTGGGCCATCAGAAGGGACTGTTGCACATCGGGCCACCTCCCATGCAGGATGAGACACTCCCCGTTAGCTGGGTGGCCACGGTCACCCCAGACCAACTAAACTTCGTTTATACTGCCACTTTCTTGTGTTTGGAAAATGCTAAATTTTTTTTTCCTTTAAAATTTTCTTTTTTAATGACATGGTGCCTCTTGCTCTTGCTGCTGACAGCAGAATTTGACCTGCTGGAACCCGTTGTGGCCTGTATCTTTGTGTTTACCTGTTTATCTATTTACTATTATGTGTACGCATATAGACATACGTGTGTTACTCCGTTAGGACTCCGCGGGCTTACCCAACGCCGTTGGATAGGCTTAGCGAGGCGCTCACTGGTAGACCTGTACCTGGTTAGTGCTTAGACCACATATGGCTGCTGTCAGCACTAGCTGCAAAGCAAATGCAAGCCAAGGGGGAGAAGCTGGGGTTTCAGAGAAGCCGAGCTGCACCCACCACACACCTGTCCCCGGGCTGCTCCCACACGTGTCCCTGACCCAGCTCCCAAGCCCACTGCAGGCCTGGCAGAGGCCCCGGTGGCTCGGGTAGGGGTGCAGATGGCCTGCACAGCCTGGCCACTCCACTGAGTGGACGGTGCCCAGCCAGGACCCCTGCTGAGCTCAGCATCTGCACACAGGCTCAGCTGAAACCCCGGCTCGATCCCTTGGTCCGTCCCTAATACTGTTCATCATCCTGTTTTGTGTCACAACACCCTGCTACCTTGATTCACTCTTCGTCGTTGGCTAGGTTTTGGATTTATTACTTTCGAGGACGAACAATCAGTGGACCAGGCTGTCAACATGCATTTTCACGACATCATGGGCAAAAAAGTGTGTAGTTGTAGTTTTATTTTACCTTAAGATCAAACCAAGTCTTAGGCAACTTAGGGATTTCACTGGAAAGGAACTTTCCTTAGCAGACAGACGGCTCAGCTCCCTGTGCGCACGGCTCCAGCTGAGCCAGGTGGGACCCGGTTCCGCAGGGCAGGGTGGGGGGGGCATGCACCCCGAAGGCTGGCACTCCTGGGCGGGATTGGGTACCCCAGTGAGATCGCAGTGTTGCCTCAGGCTTGGTTTCCACGACCACTCCTTCAGATGTCCGCCCAGTCCCTTTGTGTAATGGCGCCTTGTAATGTGACGGTAGAGGCTCTGCCACTGCCACCGAGGCTCCTCTTAAAACTTAGAGAAATGAAAAACATCATGAAGGATTGGTTTTCTGAATTGGGTCACTTACTGTGAAACTCCGGGACCAGCCACATGCTCTCGATAGTACTTAACCACGTGCAGTCAAGTGACCTCTGGTTGTTTGATCTTCATACTGTGTTGCTGCCACAGAGCCGAGCAGGGACAGTGCGGGGCCCTTGAGGGCAGGCTTCCTGAGGGTCAGCTAAAGGGATCCCCTGCCCAGGCTCAGGGCCCCACCTGAGCAGGACTGCCTCTTGGCTCTGGAAGCGCCCTTGGCGCCCTGGGCGGTGCAGTCCTCCTTAAATTTCCAGCAGCCACACTGCAACCCCTTGCCCCAGGGTCTGCGCCCGCAGTCTCCTCACTGGAGGTTAGTAGTGAAGAGTGTGGTCCTTCCTGCGTGTGGGTGGCCTAGTGTCCTTTGAAGACTCAAGCAGGAAACAAACCTTTCTTGACATTGCTGGAAGCTTTAGCTTGAAATTAGCATGCAGATTGCAAGACTCAGGCAGCTGTGAGCTAAGTTCAAAGGATGCTGCCTGCAGTATCCCAGGGTCCCGAGACACTAGAAATTTGGAGGAAGCGTGGCTTCGCTGTGGGATGCAGACAGGGCTGTGTAGTATGCAGCCATGCTGTCCCCAGGCGCCTCCCCTGGCTCCCCCAGCCAGATCTGACCTGGCTGAGGGGACCTGGGGGGAGAAACTCAGGAGTCCAGCCTGCCCCCGCCAGCTGACCTTCATTGGTCACCCCTGGACCCTCAGTGGGGGCTTCTGCTTACAAAGCCCCCTTCCCATGCCAGGTGGCTGCATCCTGTGTACTGGGAAAGGGTAAGGGAATTACTTTGAGATTACAAGGACTGCTTTGCTGTGTAAGCAGGAACCAGATTCCCCTAAGGAGCGCGTGTGAAGACTCATTAATTTGAGTCCTTTGAACCAGTCCCTTGGTCCTGCTGTCACATTGCCCTGAGCTAACAGGATTCTGTTCCCATCATACAGTGTCCTTGGGGTGTCGGGCAGGTGGGGGACTTTGTACCTCTGCCAGGCTTCCTGTTTGTTCTGGAACAGGCAGCACCTACGCGAATCTGAATGCCCAGTGCCTCTTAGCCCAGTGCGGACCCGGACCAGCTCCAGGTGGAGCCTTCGTCTCCTTGTCCTCAGTAACATTTATTCTAAAAACAAGAAAGGTGCACAGTCCTCCAGCCAAGGCAGCCCTGGAACTGAGGGTCCCTTTGTCAGCAGCCTGCTCAGTGTGAAGGGAGGCAGAGGGCGAGGTGGCCCCGCGCCTGGAGGGAGTGGGTCAGGCAGGGCAACCCCGCTGGCTGGCAGGGGAGCGCGGGCCTGGTCGCCCCAGCACAGTATGAAGATTGCTTACTGATTTAAATGTCCATTTTATTGCATGTTTGTTTACTTTTTTGTTAGATGTAATGTAAGATTCTCTTATCACATCCATTCCCTCTGACATTCCTTTGAGTTAATTGAGATTCTTTAAGCGTTAGCCTGGGGAAGGTAAGTCTTTATCTTCCATTAGACATTTTAAATAAATTTAAGTCTAAACCAACTGTGTTTCTCAGGTATGCGGTGAAGGGCAGGGCCTTGGGCTCCAGATGCCCAGGCGGGCTGAGCTGGGAGGTGCTGGTCCCTGCGTCCCTCGTCTCCGAGAGGCCGCTGCAGGAGGGCGCTGCTGCCGTAGTGGGGAGACCCTGAGCAGCGCAGACCTCCGGGGTCCTTGGCTCCGCTGCCGCCCGCGGCAGTGGGACATGGGTATCTTAAGCTTTGTATCTGTTGTACCTGAGAAACATTTTTTAAGAAAAAAATTAAAGAGCAAAAAAAAAATTTTAAGAAAAAAGTACTGGCCTAAATAAGGTTTATAGTTAAGTACTTAGGCTTAAGTCATAAGCTGCTAAGTGTAGTCGTAAGTTACCGAGGGCTGTCTGCAGGGGGGGCGCCGGCCGCGGCCACCCCTGACCCTGCGCTCGGTTTGTCTAGGTGGAGGTTAAGCGGGCAGAGCCTCGGGACAGCAAGAGCCAAGCGCCCGGGCAGCCGGGCGCCAGCCAGTGGGGGAGCCGCGTGGTGCCCAGCGCCGCCAATGGCTGGGCAGGCCAGCCCCCACCCACGTGGCAGCAGGGCTATGGCCCCCAAGGTGAGGCCCGTGGGAGTGGGAGTGGGCGGGTGGGCGGTGGGCGCAGCCTGGGGATTGAGTGATTCCACTACTGCAGGGCTGGACTAGGCACTCAGGCCGAGTGTGGCCGGCTGGCCCAGCTGTGGTGGGCGTGCCCAAGGCTCTGTGAGGGCCTGGCGGGCGTGGAGCTCACGCTTGCTTTGCCAGGCGGGCTGCCCACCACTGCACTGAGTGTGCCCTGCTGGGCTGCTTCGAGCCACGTGGGCACCTCCCATGGGGACGGGGTCTGCCTGACCTTCGGGTTTCTCAGGATTGCCCCTGGTGGGCTTGAGTCTGAACAACAAGTCCTTGTGTGTCTGCACACATGTGCACGCATGTGCGTGTGGGTTCTGGGGAGGGGTCCCCAGCTGCTCAGCCCCAGCAGCCTGGCAAAAGTTTCTGCGCCCGGACATCCCAGGGGCCGGGAACCCTGTCCCTGTGCCCGAGGCTTTTCTTTTGTACCTGGAATCCAACTCGGCATCATACAGTAGCCAGGCAGTCACTGTGCCTCTGACCTACCTCCCTGGCCCTGTGTTCCCAATTCCTAGGGCTTGGGAGGTGTTGGGGTCCCCTAGGAGCTAGGCCGTCTTTGTCCCCAGTGAGTGAACAGTGTCTGCCAAGTGTGAGCTGTCCCGAAGACTTGCGGGACAGAGGGCACACTGCAGGGCTCAGAGTCCCCTCCAGGACAGGCTCTGGCCAGTGCTGCCACCTCTGCTGCAACTCCTTGGTGCCCAGTCCTGGGGGCCTGGTACCAATCCTTCTCTCCTGTTTTTTCATCTAGGAATGTGGGTGCCAGCAGGACAGGCAATTGGTGAGTCCTGGATTGTAGAGAAGGGGAGGAGAGGCTGCTGCAGTCCTCAAAGCTCCACTGGCCCTGCCTGCGGTCGGTCGGGACCCTGCCAGTGGTGCATGGTGGCCTGGAGGTGGCGTCCTCCCTCCTGTGCTGAGGAGGAGGGCGCACAGGCCGCCTCCCCTGCTGGTGGTGTCTCACGCCTGCCACCCCCTCTCCCTGCTTGTGTTCTAGGTGGCTATGGACCGCCCCCCGCGGGGAGAGGAGCCCCCCCGCCACCGCCACCCTTCGCCTCCTATATCGTGTCCACACCTCCCGGCGGCTTCCCCCCTCCTCAGGGCTTCCCACAGGGCTACGGCGCCCCGCCGCAGTTCAGTAAGTCTCCCAGCCTGCTGCGGGACGCCGGGGCACACACCGCGCACCAGGTCGAGATGTTACATGGCCTTGTCGTGTCCCTATGCCACCCTGTCCTCAACCTGAATGTCCCCATAGGGGCGGAGCGAATGGCTTCTGTTGCCTCCTACTGTGTCCCTTAACACCCCGGGTGTTCACAGCCTCCAGGGCTGGGCTCCCTGGGCCACGTCCTCTCAAGACCAGATCTGGATGTCCGGCCTCATTTTTTAACCGCACAGGGGACCTGGGCTCTTTTTGATGGAAGTAAGGTTTCACTGTAGCAGTGAAAAGGCCAGTGCTCCTGCCTCGGCCTCCCTCCTGAGTCCCAAGATCGTAGGTGTGTGTGCCGCAGCTGGCGCTGCGGACCTCGGCCCTGGCTGGCTTTCCTGAGTGCTTTGCCCATTGGATGCTCGGGGTAAACCAGCTGCCACGCCCACAGTGCTGTGCCCCTGCTTGGCATCGCAGTGTCCTGCGGGGATGGGAGCTCAGGCCGCATGCAAGCATCCAGGGTTCTGGGGCCCATTTCAAAGGTGAAGAAGCAGGAGACCCCCATTCTGTCACCATGGGCACCTTGGAGCCAGTGCCGGTGTCATGCGGCCTGCCCTTTGTCATAAGCCTGTGTCACACACCTGGGTCACACTGTAGTCAGCACCAGTGACACTAGGGGCCAGGACCGGGCACCTCAGGCCTGCAGCCTGGCGCTGGCGGGGAATAGGGCTCCCTCACTGTGTCCCATTGTGTGTAGGGCCTCAGGCTGCCAGCCCCCCCCATACATGCATCTCACGGGGTGCTGAGGGTCCCCCTTCCCGTAGCTGCAGTGGCACTGGGGGCGGGGAGGGCTGCTGTTCGAGGAGGACACAGTGCCCCAAGATCCCCCGCCTCTGCAGCCCAGCACTGCAGCCGGCACCTCGGGCACAGGCTGGGGAGCCCTGCTGGGCCTGCTGGCTGCGCCTGCAGCTCGTGCCCTGCCCCCCTGTGTCTGCAGGTTTTGGCTATGGGCCTCCACCCCCTCCGCCGGATCAGTTTGCCCCTCCTGGGGTCCCCCCTCCACCTGCCACGCCTGGGGCGGCGCCTCTGGCCTTCCCGCCCCCCCCATCGCAGGCTGCCCCCGACCTGAGCAAGCCCCCCACCGCCCAGCCGGACTTCCCCTACAGTCAGTATGGTGAGTGCTGGACCTGGGTGGGCGCCGCTGTCCTCTGGCGGGTGTTCGGTGGCATGGGTTGTGCTCTGGGTGGCACAGGCTGCACTCTGTAGGAGGCGGTGCAGCGTGCCCTAGCTAGGTGACAGGCGTCAGGGGCCCTGGGGGCAGCTCGTCACCATGTGACTGGGGCTTGCACATGCCTTGGGGGGGTCTGGGGGCCCAAGTCAGGACCCCATCTCTTCTTGTCTGTCTCTGGCCCTGCCCAGGTCCCAGCCCCAGGGCCTGCCTCATCCAGTGCACAGCGCCAGCTCCCTGAACTGGGGACAGGGCGCGGTGGGGCCCGGGAGAGACCCCCTATCGTCTGCCAGAAGGACTGTGCCCATGGCATGGGCAGAGGGTGGCGCTGCCGCTGCTATGCTGGTTCTCGGCTTCTTGGGCATGACTCCTTCTTTGCGAAGCTGGTCTTTTTCCCTGGGGTACTGGAGAAACCCAGGGCCTCTGCCCTGAGCTGAACAAGTCCCCTGTCCTTTCTTACTTGTTACTGCCTTCTAAACGTTTATTCATCTACTTACGGGCTTTTGAGGCAAGACGGTCTCCCTGCACAGTCCACCCTGGTTTTGAGCTCACTCTGTAGCCCAGGCTGGCCTCCAGCTCACAGGACTCTTCCTGCCTCGGCCTCCCGAGTCCTGGGATGACAGGCGTGCACCACCACGCCTGGCTTATTTTTATTTTCAGACAAGGTCTCCGTCAGTGTGTCACAGTGTGTTTTCCTGCTTCAACCTCCTAGAGCACCAAGGCCTGTGCTGAGCCCTGGGTGCCCCATAGGGTCTGCCTCTGCCTCCTGGGGCTGCCTGGTCCCCTTGGGCTCACCCTGCCCCTTGCTAACTTTGCCAGTCAGGGCATTTTCCGGGCTGGGCCAGGGCACAGGCTAGGGGCCCGTTTCTGCCAGGGGACTGGTGGACAGGGCCTGAGCACCCCATGTGCTGCCCTCTTTCCTGGCAGTGTCCCCAGCCTGAGGCTGTCAGCGTGGGTGTCTGGGTCCTGTTCGGGGACGGAGGGCCTGTGTGGTCGGTGTCATAACTGTGGCACTGCGTGGTCAGCAGGCCCTCCATGCCCTGTTAGCCCCCAGCCCACCCCTAGGCCCATCCTTCTAGCTGCCCTGGGCCACTCAGCATGGGGAGCCCCCTTCCCCTATGTGGGTGCTCCCGAGAGGGTTCGTGTCAGTGGTGGCACCAACCAGGCTGGGTCCCCCGCAGCCCCCGCCCCAGGGTCTCAGGCTCTGCGCAGGCTGCCAAGGCCCAGCACTCATGCGCACTCTCCCCAGCAGGTTACGGGCAGGACTTGAGTGGCTTTGGACAGGGCTTCTCTGACCCCAGCCAGCAGCCCCCCTCTTACGGGGGCCCCTCCGTTCCCGGCTCGGGGGGTCCCCCCGCCGGTGGCAGCGGCTTCGGACGAGGTCAGAACCACAACGTGCAAGGCTTCCACCCCTACCGACGCTAGGACCGCCAGGACGCCCACCGTGCAGCGCCGGAGCGCAGCATCGGGACCTGGACTGTGACAATCAGACCTGTCGGGAAATCGCGACTCAGCTGGGGGGAGGCCAAGGCAAGGCGGCTGTGGGTGTCCGGGCCGCAGTTTTTAGGGCGTTTCTTTCTCTGACCCATCAGCACAATAAAAGAGAAGTCACTGGTTCAACAACAGGGTTTAAAAATGTCTTCAGCTTTAATTCAAGACTGCAGGTTTTCTTTTCCTTCCTTGATTTTGAGATTTATTTTCCTGAGCCTTTTGTTTTACCGTATATTGTAAACTTTTATGTTAAAAAATATACCTTTACAAATTGTGAGATTTTTAAGAGAAATTTTCTACGATGTATATTGGCTTATTTTTTAATTTAAAATGGGGTTTGGTTGGCACTGGTGGGGGTGGGGCGTTTTTATCCCCTCACCCCTGGCTTGGGGTTGGGACTTGTTGGTCCAGAAACTCTGGGAGCTGAAGAAGAAATCTACTGAGTGCTTTTGTTTTTTGTTTACTCCTTGCTTTTGCCAGCCGGCTGCCTGGTGGCATCTGTGAGGCAGGTGACACCTGCCGGCCACCTGGCCCACACTGCAGCAGCGCTGACGCTGAGGTGGCATGGACCCCGCGCAGTGGGCGAGGCCTTGCTGGAAGGCCACCTCCCTCAGGCACGTGGTTGGGGCACTTCCCATTGACCAGTTTGACCCTGGTTTGAATAAAGACAAGTGCGTTTGGATTAGAGACCCACGTGGTGTCCTTCTTTCTCTCGTGATCCTGTGACATGCTGGGCAGGACGTGGACGCCAGAGGCGCCCAGCCTGGGGACCAGGAGTTCTGCAGGAATGAACCATGGGACAGCTGAGTTCCACCCCAGTTGTCTTTGGGGTGCACTTGAGGTTGGCCTAAGCCCTCGAGGGCCCCTTAGCTCTTGGACCATCACCCTTCTCAGGCCCGTGTCCTAATTTAGCATGGTGTCCTTGCGTTCAGACAGGAGGGTGTCTTCAGAGCCTTGTGCTGTGGAAGGAAGACCGGGTGCGGTGCTCAAACCCGTAATCCTAGCACCTTGGGGGCGGAGGCAGGAAGACCACTGAGTTGAGGCCAGCCTGGGCTGCACAGTGAGACTCTGAAAGCACCAGAGGGGAAAGACTCAGCCGGACTTGGTTGCACACCCTGAATGCCATCTCTTAGGTGGAAGCAAGGGGCGCTCAGGGCTGGCCTGGAGGATTTTGGGTTTGGTTGTTGAGACGAGGAGTGCAAATCACAGTGATCCTCCTGCCTCAGCCTCCTCAGTGCTGGCTGGGATTATGAGTGTGCGACAGCATACCTGGCGAACCTGGAGTTCACAGCAAAGAAAAAAGCTCGCTGGGTTAGGCATGGCACCTTAGCAAGAACCAAAGTCCACCATGGTGTTGCACACACTGTCATCTGAGCACCGAGGAGGCTGAGGCAGGAGGATCACTGCAAGTTTGAGGCCAGCCTGGGCTACATCTTAAGACCTCATGTCACTTAGAAAAGGGCTGGGGGCGTAGCCCAGTCCACAGCCTTGGGTTCACGTCACGCAGTGCCAGGATGGTGGACACCTGTGATCTTGGGTGCATGGGACAGTAAAGCAGCCTTTAAGACTGTGGCCTTGCACAAGGGCAGACAGCGCGTAAGCAGCCTGCACCTGCCGGCCCCTGGACACGGGGGCCAGGAAGGCTTGGGGCCTTGGGGTAGGATGACTGGGGTTGTCACCCACACCCGAGGTACAGCCCACGCTCCAAGCTGGCCCAACAGTGCCTTTGTTCCCTCGCCCCCCTACTTAGGAGAGCTGGGGTTATGCAGCCAGCAACTCCTGCACTCCATGGTGACTGCAGAAGCAGCAGTCACTTGTAGGATGGTCCAGGCCCCTGGAGGAACCAGCACTGTCCGCTCATGCTGAGTGCTCTCCAGGCCTCTCGTCCACTCGGGCCTCCCTGTTCCACATCCTGCCTGCTTTCCTGGGGTCCTCTCCCCAGGCTAATGGGGAAACTAAGGCACCCTGAATCAGAACAGCCCCCCGTGGGGCTGCTGACCTCTGCTTCCGTGACCACTGACAGTGCCACCATTGGGCCAGAGGGATCATCTTCAGTTCCATTCTGCAGGCAGTGGTGGACCTTAGAATCCTGAGCACCCTAGCCAAGTGCGCCACCCTCAGGTCACCCATCAGAACTGCCCCACGTGCCGTGGATGTCGACCACCACCTGCGCTTTTCCGTTCTCCAAATGCGAAGTCTGTCCCCAAGGAACGCTAAACTCCCATCCCCGCACCCATGAGTCCACTTGTCTGGCGTCGCCTGTCTTGAGCGTTTCCTGCCCGTGGAGTCCAAGCTGTGTGCCATTTGCCTCCTTCATGGAGTATGGGGTCCTCAGGGTCCCTTCCCACTAAAGCGAGTGTCACAGCCTGGCTCCCTCTGGTGGCCAAGGGGTGTCCCGGTGTGTGTGGGGGGCGGGCCCAACCACTGATGGACAGCTGGCTTGCTTCCGCTTGGGGCGCTTGTGAACTTGGGTGTACAAAGACCTATTCAAATCTCTCTTTCGAGCTGGGTGGGGTGCTGCATGGGAGGCTCAAGCAGGAGGATCTCTGTGAGTTCAAGGCCAGCCTGAACTGCATGGTGAGACCCTCTCTCACAAAGACAAAATCATTATTTTTTTTCTGGATACAGTTCTCACCGTTAGTCTCTCAGACTCAAGCAATCCTTTTCCCTCGCCTCCCGGCAGCCGGCCCTAGCGCCGCGCACCGGGTTAATTCTGTTGATATAGATGACTTCTGAATCCAGCAACCTCTTATCTCAGTTTCTAAGTTTATTTAACAGTTTGCGGCACGGGCCCGGAATCTCAGTATCCCCCTCTCAGTGCGTGCGAAACCCTCGAACCACACCTTTCACGAACGCTATGTGCTCCCTAGCGTTCGATCTGTGCTATCGCGTAGATTACAGAGCGTGCACCTGACGCTCCAACGCAGCAGGGACAAAGACAGTTTTCGCGAGGATCAGCCGGACCGTTTGGAGGCCCGCTGCCTGGGCTTTGCCCTCCGGGCAGCAGGGGGCGCGCGTCTTCTAGAGGAAGGCGGAAGTGCACGCCTCGTTGAGGCCGTGCTCCTTGGCTGCCTCGTGATAACTGCGCAGGCGCGAAGGGGCGGTCCTTTCCGAAGACCTGGCAAGATGGTGAGTGCTGAGCTTCTGGGGTTCTCAGGGAGGCCTATCCGGCTCCATCCGGGCTTCAGCCGTTCTGTGTGGCCCGGCGCTGGGACCTGTAATCGTAGCGGTCCGCTTCAAACCTCCGAGGCCGCAGATGGGGCCCATGGGGCGGGCCTGGTGGTTCTCGGGATCACCGGGGACGGGAAAGGCCTGCTGGACCCAACTGTCCCAGCCGCATCCCCGTAGCCGGAGTCGCGTGTCCTTGCGCGGGGCGGCCTGGGGTTAGTGTGTCTACGGGCTTCCGTGGGGCTACCCGTGATGGGTCTGCAGCTCCCACTCACCACCGACCCGCGCTTGTGCAGGCGGAAGTGGAGCAGAAGAAGAAGCGAACCTTCCGCAAGTTTACCTACCGCGGCGTGGACCTTGACCAGCTACTGGACATGTCCTAGTAAGGGGCCCGGTGCGAGAAGTGGGCGCTGTCTGGGCTGGGATGAGCGCGGGGTCTGATGGCGGCGGAGGAAGTGGGGTCCCCGGAGGAGGCAGGCCGCGCAGCACCGTGGGGCCAGGCTGGCTGGTTTGTTTATTTGCAGTGGCAGGAATTGAACCCAGGCCCTTTGCACTGAGTTACACCCCTACCCCTTTTCAGAGTCCCCACTCCCTCCACTAGAGATCGTCTGTCTTAGTATGCTCTCTGGGCTCAAACTGGAGATCTTCCTTGCTTACTATGTAGTTCGATCTGGCTTTGAGCTCACTTTGTAGCCCAGCCTGGTCTCGAACTTGCAACGATCCGAGTGCTGGGATGACAGGCGTGCACCACAATGCCCAGCTTTTTTTTGTTTTTTTGAATGGGGAATCTGAACACGGGACTTGGCGTTTGCCAGGCAGGCTCCGTGCCACTGAATTACATCCCTGGTCCCTGGCTCGCATTTTCTGTAAAGCACCCCACTGCAAGTAACTTGCATTTTGTGTGGCTTTTTACTAAAGGGCAAAAGTAGTCGTGGCCTCCGCAAAAAAGGGAGTTGGGTGAGGGTTAGTGCTGGTGAAATCGTTAGGGACCCGGAGCTTTTGTTTCACGTGGACGCCTGTTTATTTTGGGACTCTTTTGTCCTTTTGGGAGTGCAGAGAGCGTGAGTAGCCCAGATGTGTCCATGAAAACAGGAAAGGAGGTGGCCCGTGTGAGTACAGGTGGTTGTGTGGCTCTAGCTCCTGGAGGCTGGCCTTAAACTCACCATGTAGTGTAGGCTTCGATCCTCCTGCCTCAGCCTCCTGAGTGCTGGTGTCCCCAAACCTGACTTCCTGAATCCTCTGGAAGCGTTGGCCTGAGGTAGCCACTTGCAGGCTTCCGCCTTGGAGAGACTTTAGGATCCCAAGTCTGGGGTTGGTGCTCTCTGAACGGCCTCCTGGAGGTTCCTGAGTGGCCAGCCTGGCTGTCCCTGTGCTGCTGGTGTGTCCCTGTGTCGCGCCCTATAGGGGGCAGTGGCCAGTCCAGTATGGCTTCGGCTGTGTCCCCGGGAGCTGGGGGCCTCGGCACCCACACTGTCCCCCAACTCCCCGCAGCGAGCAGCTGATGCAGCTCTACAGTGCTCGGCAGCGGCGGCGGCTGAACCGCGGACTGCGGCGCAAGCAGCACTCGCTGCTCAAGCGCCTGCGCAAGGCCAAGAAGGAGGCGCCGCCCATGGAGAAGCCCGAGGTGGTTAAGACGCACTTGCGCGACATGATCATCCTGCCCGAGATGGTGGGCAGCATGGTGGGCGTCTACAACGGCAAGACCTTCAACCAGGTGGAGATCAAGGTGCGTGTGGTCAGGGAAGTGGTCAGGGCGCGTGTGGGAGGGTCAGTCGGGGACAGCCCCTCACCCAGCCTACTGTTATCTCTGCAGCCCGAGATGATCGGCCACTACCTGGGCGAGTTCTCCATCACCTACAAGCCGGTGAAGCACGGCCGGCCTGGCATCGGGGCCACCCACTCCTCACGCTTCATCCCCCTGAAGTAGCCGCCTGGCCAATAAAGCCTCCTCTGTCCCTAGTCCTGCTGTGTGCGGCCTGTCCTTCTGTGGGTCCCAGACAAGAGGGGCCTGGTGCAGGGACCTTGCGTGGAACTCATGTTGGACACTGGGTCGTGAGCTCGGGCAGCTTGCAGGCTGCCAGTGTCCTCATCACAGGCCTTGGCTGCCCTGTGGACCCCACACTGTTCTCACCACCCACAGCCCTATCCTGGGTGCAGGTGAGTCGGGAGGGTGAGTAGCTGGGCCCTCTGCTGGCTCTGGGGAGCCCGGGACCTTGAGTCACCTTGCCCAGAGAGGGTTGTTGGGGGCAGGCTTAGGCAAAGCTCCCAGACACGCTCATCTGTCTCTAGACCTGGCCAGGGGTGCCCGAGCTGGGGCCTCAGTGGAAGAGCAGGAACAGTTTCCCCAGTGTTCCCATTGTCCTGGCTGTCCTGTGTCCACCTGAGCAGCATTCACACAGCCAACCAAAGCAGGTGGCCACGTGGACCAGGGTCCCTCCTGGGGAGCAGCAAAACAGCACACACTTCTTTGGGCCACATCCGATGGACAGACTGACACTGCCTTGCCCACAAAGCACTGCAAATGTGCGGGGGGAGGGGGGGTGTCCCCAGCTGCTCCTGGGTAACAAACAGCCTTTCAGGCCTTCACTGCTTGTCCCCGTGGCGTTTGATAACAAGGAGTCATTCACAGCCAGGGAAGAGAATCCACACCCAGTACAGAGCACTGTGTCCGGCTTCATGGAGCCCCATTCCAGGAGCGGGGCCCCTCCTGGCTACAGGCCCAGGCCTCTAGTCCCCCCTGAGGCTGCCCCTCTGGACACCCAGAACCCTAGTGGACATTCCCTCAGGTCCGCGGCCCTCCCCAGGCTTGGGCCCGGGCTGTCCCTTGCTGTCACCTGGTCTGGGTCCTGCAGTGTGAGACAGCACAGGATAGAAATTCCCTGCTGTTCCTAGTGATCCATCACCAGGCCAGAGTGCAGCCCAGAGGTACAGCGCCTGCCTGCCAAGCTCAGGGTCTTAAGTTTGATTCCTGACACAAAACCAAAAGGCCATGCTCAATACTAACTTGGATGAACAAGCTTCATAGGTGGCTGGGAATCTTGGTAGGCAGAAGGGCTGGAAAGGACATTTTTCATCCTTTGTCCTCTCAGCTGGTCCAGAGTGCCCAGTCCCAGGGTCCCTCCCCACCTCCCACTGCCCCGCAGGGACCTGGAACCCTTTACCTGGGCCCGGCCCCTCACTTCTGGTGCAGCCCCTGTCCCCACAATCCTTTCTAGTTCTCTGCTTTCTTGAAGCCCCCTTTCCATTTTCTACCTGATCTGGCTCCCACGGCCTGTTCTCCCCGAGCCCCGCAGAGGGCGCTGCTGTGCCCCGTCCGTCGACCTCCAGTGGAGCTGCGGCATACGTCATTGGTGGAGCGTTAAGCCACGCCCACTGCTGCCGCACTCCCCCATTCCCGGCTCTGGGATCCTGAGGCTGGAGGGTCACAAGTTCCACCCCGTTCTGGGCAAGTTAGGAAGGCCCTGTGTTCAATCTCGAGGCCACCCAAAAAGAGCCCAGGGCCCTAGCGATCTGTGCAGGCTCCTTCCTGGTCGCTCCGCCCCAGACACCAACAGGTCCACTCAGGCGCCACTGCCCCACCCGGCCTTTACTGCTCGGCTTCTCAGTGGCCCCCATGCTGTCCAGTTTACCGCGCTTCGTATGGGCACTCAGTAGGTGCTTAGTACATGCTAAGCAGGTAGGTGCTAAGTGACAACCTACGAGCGGTGTCACCGCCATTGGAGCATGGCAAACAGGCGGGTGCGCCCCAAATGTTTTCTTAGTGACTTAATGAATCAGTGCACCTGTGGATTCGGGAGACACCCAAGCTCCTGCCCGGATGGGTGACCGCGAGTGCTGCAGACCACGCCAGGGCTGCGCCTCGTTCGGGCCCTTCCGAGCTGCCAGACCCCTGCCTCCTGTTCCACGCCCCTTGCTGACCCTGCGTCCCTCAGCCCTCTGGGAATCCTGCACCTTGCTGCGGCACTCATGGCCTCCAATGCTCTTGCTTTCTCTGGACTTCATGCCACACCCCACCACTTCCCCCAGGCCATTCCTTCGCCCCTTTCCGAGGGGAGCCCCGCCCCGACCCCTCTCAGTGACCCCTCCCCGCCCAGCCTCCGCGCATGCGCAGGGTGCCCCGGCCGCGGCCCCCACCCCCACTCCACAGCCGAGGGGCGGGGCGCGCGCTGTCCAAGGCGGCCGCGGCTCCATGGGGCTCCTGGGGCTTCTGAGCCTGCTGCACTCGGCCTTCTTCGGGGACCAGGTAGGGAGTGTCCTGGTGTGGGGGGATTAAGGTCTGGCCCCAAGAGCGGCAGACAGGGTCGGGGTCCAGGCCATGGGAATGGTGGCCCCGGCGGTGGGGGGGGAGGCGGTGCACAGCCCAGGGCACTGAAACTGCAAGTGTCGGGGGTCTTGCTCGGTAGCCTTGGAGACGGTTGCCACGGAAAACGCCGCGGGGTGTCGGCGGGGTTGGGCTGAGAGCCCCTCCTCCGCGTCGCTGCGACCCCCACCCCTCGGGTCTGCGCAAGCGCACTAGGCCGGCCCAGCCCTCTGCCGGGGCGTGAGACCCTGGAGGCGCTTCCTACGGTGGGGACGCGACGCGAGGGCAGCGAGGCGCACGAAGACTGCGGCGGGGTGCGCGATGCGGAGGTTCCGCCCTGCACGGGGTGGGGGTGTGGGGCTACGCCCTGCAGCGCTGGCGTCCTCAGTTTCCCCATCTGGGCACCTGCCTAGGGCCAGCTTCACCCTTCCCCAAAGCACACATTCCTGTTATGTGGACCCCACCCAGCCCTAGCACTTCGCCTGACCCCTTCTGAGTCCAAGAGTATAACACCCCTATTAAAGGGAAACTGAGGCTGGAGATGCAGCGAGAGCCCAAGGTCACCAGGCCTGGTGCAAGCCCAGAGCTCGGGCGCGGGGAGGGGCAGCTATGGGTAGCACGGCGGCGGGGGACCTGGGAGCTGTCCATGGTGCTGACGGGCCGCGCTGCTTGCTCCCTGCTGGGGAAACTGAGGTCCGCCACTGTGGTGCCCTGCAGTGGTGGCCCCTCCGCGCCCTCAGGGCTCTGCCCTGTCACCCAGCCCTCGGCATCCCTGCGTTTGCTTCCTGACCTGGTGTCTGTGAGCCTTGCTCTGCCCCAGACTCAGTCGGGGAGTGGGGGCACAGCCCATGTTACCCCCAGCCCTGGAGCTCAGAGGTGGATCCAGGGGGCAGGCGGGCGCAGAGGGAGGGGTCCTGGAAGGGCCGTGCTGGGTCCTGGAAGCTGGGCCTGGACTCCCTCTCCTGTGCTCGAATTTCTGAAGTGTCCAGTGATGCCCAAGCTTGACTGTGGCTTGGAATCCAATGCCAAGAATTGGGTGATGTCACGGGTGTTCTAGGCAGGGCCAAGGGCACCCTGCCTTAGGGTCCCTCAGCTTTAGGACCGTCAGCCCTCCAGGAACACACGGAGGAAGGAGAGGGAGCCCCAGGGACCCAAACATACCAGAAATATTCTTCCTTGTCCTGACTCAGTTTCCCCTTGTGCACCGGGGTGGAATTGGCCATTGGACACTGTGCCCTCAAACTCCCCTGCGGGAGAGAGCCCCAGGGAGCAGTGACACTTGAGAGAGCACAGGAAACACAGGAAACGGGACTTAGTCCACGAGAGGGAGGTAGGGGCGGATGCAACGAAACTGGAAACTAAGGCAAGGCCAAGGTCACACACAGAGATGGGGTTCCACATCCCTGCCTCCCCAGGGGGGCCCTCTTTCGCCTACCTCCCCACCCACCGTGCTGTAGGGCTTGAACCAAAGGTTTTCACACTTAGCTCCAGCCACATCCGTTTTGTATGTTGAGACAGGGTCTTGCTAAATCGCCAAGTTATGATCCTTCTGCCTCAGCCTCCCAGAGTGCTGGGATTCCGGGCGTGCAACACCATGCCCAGCCTCCATCCTGCTTGGTGGCCTGCCCTGCCGTGCCCTCTACTTCTCCACCCTGAGGGTCCACAGACTCTGCCTCCTGAGCTCTCTCTGATCTTGGCCCCAAGCCCTTGCCTCTCTGGTCCCTGGTCTCCCAGATGGTGAGGCCTAGGTCCCCTTAGGCCCTTTCATTGCTGGCATAGATACTGGTGGGGGGCTCCAAGCCCCACAGGAAAGAGCATAGGTCCCACTCTGGGCTCCACAGAGCTTCCCAATCCCCATTTTACAGATGGGAAAGTGAGGGGGAGAGGACAGTGGTCAGTGATTCTCTCTGACCGCCTGCTGTTAAGCCACAGGCAGTGTCATCCCGCAGGGACCTCCTGTTCCAGGCTGTGACATGTGTCAGCAGCAGGGGGGAACTGGGCTGCAGGAGTTAAACCCTCAAGTGCTCTCTGAGGACCCATTGGGGACCAGGGACAGCTGGGGAGACCCGTCTGGGACCCTTCCCCCCCCCCCCGTGGATAGAGTGTGGGGGAGGGGCAGGCAGAAGGAGCTAGACTGAGAGACAGGAAGTGAGAGGCGCAAGGAGGGACGGACGGCGTCAGACGTGAGGATGTGAGCAGACGGGAGAAAGGAGGGGCACCCAGAGGTCCCCCAGCGTGCTGGCCCAGCCACTCAGCACACCCCTCAGCTCAAGCTGGGCCGGACGGGGAGGGGCAGACTTGGCCGGGCTACTACCCGTCTCTGCCCCCACCCCACTCCTGCAAGGCTTCTGATGTAATATCCAAGACGTAGCGTTTCACTGGAATTGTGCGAATCCAGTTGCAGGAGGTTTCAGAGGCCATTTTACCCTGCAGTGGGATGGAGGATAAGGGGTCGTGACCCTCGGGGCATTCCCCTTTTCTTAGGAAGGCGTCATCTACCCTATCCCCCCCCCACACACACATCCTTCTCTGGCACCCTAAGTCCCCCAGGCTAGAGCTGAGGCCTGATGCCCCACTGCTACCGCTGGTCCCCGCCCCGGACCGCAATTGGCTGTTGCCATGGTACCAGCCCATCTTCCTGCGCAGCCATTGGCCGCCGCGCCTGCATCCCGAATCCTGCATCCTCCCCCGTTCTCGGTGGTCTCGCCCAGTGCCAGGAGAGGCGGTGCCGGCTGGCCAGGCCCGGATCGGGCTTTGTCCACACCGGAGCCCCTCACCCACGCCACCGAAACCCCGAAGCCCTGGAGGCCGCACCTGCGGCCACCCAGGGCTGGGATTTCGGGCGGGATCCGCAAAGCTGCTTGGAGGGAGGAGGCCCCAGTCCCCCACCCCACTGTGCCCCACCCTGTCCCGGTCAGCCCAGCTGAAATTAAGTGGATGCGCGTTCCCGGGGTGAAGGGCAGCATCGGGGCCTCCCTCCTTTTTTTCTGCCTCATCTGTCAGCGTGGACTCTGTTACCCCAGACTGGGAGCTGGAAAGGAAACTGAACCCAGAAAAAAGGTGGGTGTATGTCACTGCTGCTAGCCCCGCACACACCCACTCTCCAGTTTCATTGCCGCAGCTCTCAGAAGCCAGGAGGTGAAGGGCGGGCAGGCGGGCAGGCGGGCAGGCGGCTCGGTGCAGAGACTGTGGGTCTTGGGAGCCCTGCTGACTCCTGGGGCACCACTTTTACTGGGGGTTTGGGTTAGAGGAAGGACACAGCCCCCCTTGGGCCTGGCTTTCCACAGCTGTGAAGGTGGCGGCACCTCCAATTCAGTCCTACCTGCCTCAAGTTATTGGTACTTTTCCTTTGGTGACCTCTCAAGAGGCCTGCTGGGGCTGAGGGACAGACAGGAGGGCTTCCTGGAGGAGGTCACAGGGTGCGGGATGGTGGAAGGCAGGACAAGCATTGTAGGCTGAGGAATCTGGAAATGGGGAGGCCTGGAGGAAGACAGGGGCCAGTTTCCTGGCCAGTCCTTGTGTTTGGAGGCTCAGGTCTTATCCTTGGGCACTAAGGAGCCATGGGAGGTGTTTGAGCTCACCAGGGTCTGATTTGTGGCTTTCAAGGCTCCTTCTGGCTGTGCAAGGAGAGTAGACTTTGTGAGGGGACCAGAAAGTGGCTGGCAAGAGTACCTGGTAAGATGGGGTCCTGGGGTGGGAGCAGAAGCTGGTGGCCATGTCAAGATGGGGATGCCAGGCTGGAGCGAGGAGAAACCTTGGTGCCAGGCTCACTTTAATGGGGACACAGGAGTGACCATCCAACATGAGGTCACCACCCTGGCCAGGATGCCTGAGGGAAGTGAATCTCAGTGTGATCCCGTACTCCAGGTCTGATCCACAGCTGTGACCCCAGCTGAGTCTCAGCTTGATTAGCATTGAGGTGAAGGCCGTGGCTGCCAGGCTGCCAGCCTCCCCTGCCTGGCCAGTGTACCCGGCAGCCTGGCCACCAATGTGGAGAGCCAGAGGTTCTTTTTTTCCTGGTACCAGGAATGGAACTCACCACCTCCTGCTTGCCAGCTCGGGCTGTGCCTCTGAGCTACATCCCTGGCTGGAGTAGGAGGTTCTTGCCCCACTCCTGAGGCTGTGTGGCCCCACCGGGTGCCTCCGGGGACAGTCTGGGTTGCAGTCATGCCTAATCCATCACTGTGTGAGCCTGCTCCCTTCCAGGGCTGTTTCTCCTCTCGGAAACGGCCTAATGATGTCCACTGGACATGGGGCCATGACGTAAAAAATGCAGAGGGTGAGCAGGTCGGGGCGGCCTGAGCCCCCCACTCCAGTCCCCAATGCGATGGGCCAGCAGGGTGGGAGGTGGGAGGTGGGCATCTGGGGTAAGAGGGAGCAGGAGCGGAAGAGCGTGGCTGGGGGGCAGGGCTGATTTGGGGAGGGGGCTCCCAGAGTGGTGGCAGAGGAAGGGCTGGCTGCCATTGGTGCGCCTCAGACAAAGGCGGAGGGAGGGGTGAGTGCAGATGCGAACAAAGAGGGAAGGGGCTAACAGTGGGGGGACACGACACTGGACGGCGGGCCAAGCTGAGGGAAGAGGAGGTGTCCACCAGCTGGACGCAGAGAGGAGCCTGGACCCTAGTGAGAAAACACAGCTGGGGCTGGCAGGGACCGGGGAGCTGGGGGCGGGGACACCAGGATGGGGGTGACAAGCCGAGGCCTGACTGGAGGCTGCTGTGTCCACCACTGATGAAGCAGGTCATGGGGCTGCAGGAACCCAGGTGCACCCCTTGGGGTGATCACGGTGGGCTCGGGTCTGTCTTGCACTGCCAGATTACAGGGGGCTCCGTGGTATCTGCCCATGGCTTTGTGAGGCCATTTTCACGGTGTTTATCTTCACATAAGCTAGCTGGTCATCTGTCCACCTGGCCTCTCCCGGCCATCAGCCTCTGGGGGAGGCCTTTGTCTGTCTGTGGCCCTCTGTGTGTGTGGCTGTGGCTGTGGCTGTGAGCCTGGTGGCCCAGCCTACCAGTCTAGCCTTGATTTAGGCTGGAAGGGTCTCAGATCTGTCTGTCCGCCTAGATGTCACACAGGTGACCGGAAGGCCAGCGGTGAGACAGGCCTCCTAGACACCGACCACGCAGCCAGGGATTCTGTATCTGAACGCTGGTCTGATGGTCCTGTGCCTTTCTCTTGAATTGTCACCATGCGTGTCTGCCTCTCGGATTCCCTGGGCAATGCCCAGGGATGGCCGTGATGCTGTGCGCTGCTGCCTGGCACGTAGCTGAGATCCTGGCTGCCAGCTGCACCCTCCCAGGCCTTGGGCTGAACGCTCTACCCCTGTGACCCCAGGCGCTGCAGGAGCTGAAGATGACGAGCTCGGTGGCCTCCTACGAGCAGCTGGTGAGGCAGGTGGAGGCCTTGAAGGCTGAGAACAGTCACCTGAGGCAGGAGCTCCAGGACAACTCGAGCCACCTGTCCAAACTGGAGAATGAGACCTCCGGGATGAAGGTGGGGGTGGCGCCGGTGATAGAGGACAAGTGGGGTGATTAACAGGGGACAGGGGACCCTGGACCCCAGCGGAGGGCAGGAAGGCGTCCCAGGGGGGTGACCCGGGGAGGAGGCAATGGCCATGGCTCTGTGTCCTTCCCGGCCCTCAGGAGGTCCTGAAGCACCTGCAGGGCAAGCTGGAGCAGGAGGCCCGCGTGCTGGTGTCCTCGGGGCAGACGGAGGTGCTGGAGCAACTGAAAGGTGAGAGGCCGCTTCCCAGGTGGCTGGGGGCTGGAGGACAAGCCGGGGCGCTGACCCCCACTCTCTCGGCCCCCAGCTCTCCAGATGGACATCACTAGTTTATACAACCTCAAGTTCCAGCCACCTGCCCTGGGCCCCGAGCCTACTGCCCGGACTCCCGAGGGAAGCCCAAGCCATGGCTCCGGGCCCTCCAAGGACAGCTTTGGGGAGCTGAGCCGGGCGACCATTCGGCTTCTAGAGGAACTGGACCGGGAGCGGTGAGAGGGCGTGGGAAACAGACCCTGGAGACCGGTCTTAGCTCCGCCCCAGAGGTCCCCGTCCAATGACCTGACCCCTGACGGGTGGCTCCGCCCACCGGGCAGGCCACACCCCCTGCGGTGGGTCCTTCTACCCCTCTCCGGCCTAGGCTGACTTCTGCTAAGGAGAAGGGCGAGGGGCGTCTGGCAGGGGCAAAGGCTCCTGGGAGGCGTCCCCAGGGGGTTCCCGGCAGCCTGGCGTCGCTAGGGACAGGGCTGTGTCCGATGCCAGGGCTCAGAATCTGGCCTAGCGCCGAAAAAGCTCAAGGCAGTCTTTGTAAAGAGAGGGACACACATTGCAGAATCTGGGCCAGCAGATTTCTGGCCTGCGGCAAGAGGCAGGGTCCGCGTCTGGCTCGGCTCGGGTTGTGTGAGGTCAGGGAGGATTCCAGAGCAACCTGGAGTTCAGGCTCTGTTCTGCTGTGTGACCTCCATCAGGTCCTCTAACCCCTCCCGGAACTTCTGTAAAACGGAAACAGGACCCGGATGGGGCACACCTGTAATCCCAACGCTGCAGGAGGCTGAGGCAGACCAGAGTTCCAGCCTAACCTGGACAACCTGGGGATTGAGTCAGACTCATCAAAATTTAAAATAAAATAAAATGGCTGGTGATACAGCTTTATCCAGAAGTCCTGGGTTCAATCCCCAGTACTAGAGGGGGAAAAAAGGAACAGTGAAAGGAGGGGGGAATCTGTTGCACCCCTAGCCTGAAGCCTACTCTACAAACTGGATGACTAGGAAGCACTGGTCCTTTCTCCAAGGACCAGAATTGACAGAAGAATTACTTTCTTTCAAGTAATTTGCTGCGCCCCATCCAGTTAATTCCACCCCTCACCCCTACCCCAGTGTTGGGGGAACCAAAGGCGAGACCTCAGCACGCGTTAAATCTTGGTGCACACCCAGTAAGCACCGGACAGGCAATGCGGCACGCGCAGGGAATCCCCCCCACTTCCCCGCCCCCCCACCCCCGCCAGGCCGCCCCGCTAGCCTGTCCCCCCAGGTGCTTCCTGTTGAGCGAGATTGAGAAGGAGGAGAAGGAGAAGCTGTGGTACTACTCCCAGTTGCAAGGCCTGTCCAAGCGCCTGGACGAACTGCCGCACGTGGAGACGGTGAGCGCGCAGGGCTGCCTGGTCCTGCCCAGGGGAAGGGAGGGGGCACCGGGGAGGACCCGGGCGCCCCTCACCGCGGCCCGCCCGCCCTTCCCAGCAGTTCTCCATGCAGATGGACCTGATCCGGCAGCAGCTGGAATTCGAGGCCCAGCACATCCGCTCGCTGATGGAGGAGCGCTTTGGCACCTCGGATGAGATGGTGCAGCGCGCGCAGGTGTGGCGCTGGGCGTGGCTGAGGCGGGGCCATCAGCCGGTGGGCGAATCAGCGGAGATTCCTTGGGGGCGGAGCTTCAGTTTAGCGTGGGGCGGGGCTCGCTGGTCTCATTCTAGGGGAGATTTCTGGGGAGGGCCCAGTCTGGCTCAGGAGGTGCAGTCAGAGCCCAGCTTCTTACCAGGAAGAAGGCAGCGGATTTAGAGCCACGGACGGGGTTACACACCCGGAAGAATGTGGAGACAGAGTTAGGGGCGTGGTACATCCGGGAGAAGGCGGAGTCAAAACGGTGGCGTGGTCAGGCACTGCAGCCAAGTCCCAGCGAGCTTCTCCCGCGCAGATCCGAGCTTCGCGCCTGGAGCAGATTGACAAGGAGCTCTTGGAAGCGCAGGACCGGGTGCAGCAGACTGAGCCCCAGGTACCAGTGGGTGGTGATGGGCTCCAGACAATGCAGGGGCCTCTGACCGGCAAAGGGTACGGGAATGGTTGCACAGATCCCACCCACTCCGTCAGAGGGGAGCAGTGGACATCCAAATGATGGGGTGCTCTCAGACCGAGCCCCCAGGCCTGCCACTTTCCCCGCAGGCTCTACTGGCCGTGAAGTCGGTGCCAGTGGAGGAGGAGCCTGAGGTCGAGGTTCCCACGCACCCCGAGGATGGTACCCCGCAACCGGGCAACAGCAAGGTGAGTGAGGGGAGGCAGTGGGGCTGGGGCCAGGGGGCCTGGCATCCCTGTTCACAGGCACTCTCCCTGTTCACTGATTGGCTGTACTAGGGATTGAACCCAAGGCCTTTGCGCTGAGCTACACCCCCAACCTTTTATTTATTCATTTAACAGGCTGGGCTCAAATTTATGATCCTCCAGCCTCAGCCTACCTGAATGCTAGGATTCCCGGAGTGTGCCCCCACTCTGGGCACCCCTGCTTCCACTGACTCCTTCCCCTGTCCCACCCCGCTCATGGAGCAGAGCCACGCAGGAGTGGAGGGAGGTGAGGGGGCGGGATTCCCCCTCCAACCCTTCCTCGCTTTCCCGCAGGTGGAGGTGGTTTTCTGGCTGCTGTCCATGCTGGCAACGCGTGACCAGGAGGACACGGCGCGCACGCTGCTGGCCATGTCCAGCTCTCCGGAGAGCTGCGTGGCCATGCGCCGCTCCGGCTGCCTACCCCTGCTCTTACAGATCCTTCACGGAGCCGAGGCGGGGGCGGGGGGTCGTGCAGGGAACCCGGGAGCCCCCGGGGCCAAGGACGCGCGCATGCGGGCCAATGCCGCGCTGCACAACATCGTCTTCTCACAGCCCGATCAGGGCCTGGCACGCAAGGAGATGCGCGTGCTGCACGTGCTGGAGCAGATCCGCGCCTACTGCGAGACCTGCTGGGACTGGCTGCAGGTGCGCGACGGCGGGCCCGAGGCGGGCGGCGGTGAGTGTGGGCTCAGTGGACGCCGTCACCCGGGTTTGGGTCACCGCGACTGCGCAGCATTTCAGTCAGAACCCGACTAGCGCTGCCCGTGGACCCCTTGCTCTGCAGCCTTGGGGATTCCAGATACCAGTGTGATAAAAACTCCAGAGCCACCACCTGTGTTTGCACCTGAAAGCCCAGAAAATATTTTTGTATTGTTTTGTTTTTTTTTAAACACAGTCTTTCTATGTGGTTCAGGCTGGCCTTGAACTTATTATGTAGCCTATGCTGGCCTCAGAGTGGTGATGATCCTCCTGCATCAGCCTCCTGAGTGCTGGGATGATAGGCGAGTGCTACCCCGCCCGGCCTGCAGAGCTCATACAGGCCAAAGGCTGAGAGGCGTTGCCCACAGGCCTCTTGAGCGTGCAGCCTCTTTGTTGCAGAGCGGAGCCATGCTGAGAGGGAGCCAGAGTGCTTTGCCAGGGTCGGGAACTCCAGGGCTTGTGTAGCTCATGGGATCCTTGCAGGCCAGCATGGCGGACGTGGCAGGGATGTGACCTTCTGGGGTCACCCTGGCATATTTCCCTGGGACAGAGATTCTGACCTGGCTCCCACTCCACAGCCCCTGTCCCCATCGAGCCTCAGATCTGCCAGGCCACCTGCGCCGTGATGAAGTTGTCCTTTGACGAGGAATACCGCCGGGCCATGAATGAGCTGGGTGAGTGTCCCCAGCCTCCTCCCGGGAGCCCTCTCCTGCCTTCCTCACGCATGTGTGCTCACCGGAGACTGGGGAGCGAGGCCGAGAGTGGGACAGAGCCTCAAGGTGTCACGTGGCACCTGTCGTGGCCTCCTGTGTCCTGGAGAGTTGGGCAGGGCCTCTTGGCGCTCACCTTTGAGCTCCAGGTTCTGGGCCTCGTCCTGCCCGGGGCTGCCTGTGGCAGGAACTGTCCATCGGCTCGGGGCAGAGAGTGCTGGAGGCCACAGGTAGAAGATCCGACGTAGGGCACAGGAGGAGAGCATCTCGGGTTGGCCTGCCTTTTAGATTGTAAAAGAGCGGTTCGCAGAACAGGATCCCTGGAGGGTCCTGAGGTCCTCCAAAGAGGCCCATAGTACGCAAGTGTTTTGATAGTAATGTGGTTACTGATGTCACCCTTCTTTCTGGCAAAAGAATGTGCTTATTGGCTTTTCCTGACGCTTCCCCTCTAAAAACCACGGTGCCGCATAACCTGGGGTTTGAAGCTTTCTTTTAATTCCTAGTACTACAGACATTGAGGGTTTGTAAAGTGCATGATCAACTATTTAGGCTGTTCAAAAAAAATTTTTTTTTGGTACCAAGAATTGAACTCAGGACCTTGCGCTTGCCAGGCAGGTGCTTATACCACTGAGTTATATCCCCAACCCCAATTTTTTTTTTCCCGAGACAGGGTCTTGCTGTGTAGTCCAAGTTGGTCTCAAACTCTCATCAATCCTCCTGCCTCAACTTCCAGATCACATGCCTGGCTCAAAAAAAACTTTTTTTTTTTTTTTTTTTTGTCAAACTCATGACCTCGTGCTTCCTGGCAGGCACTGTACTACTGAGCTATATCCCCAGTCCTTGTCTTTTTGAGACGGAGTCTCGCTGTGCAGTTCAGGCTGGCCTCGAACTCACTTTGTAGCCCAGGCTGGTCTCAAATTCACAAGGATCATCCTGCCTCAGCCTCCCAAGTGCTGGGATGACAGCTGTGCACCACTGGGCCCAGCTCTTTTCTCATCTTTCTAAACTGCACCTCTCTCCCGTGGAACACCGACTTCTGTCCCGCGACAGCCCTGGCTCCCAGGAGTCCACTTCCTGTCTCTGGGTTCCATTGTCCCGGGCACTTCCTGTCCGCGGAGCCTACGCTGTGAGTCCTCTGTAGCTGGCATCTCACTGAGCTCAGCATCCTTAAGGTCCCTCTGTGCTGTGGCGAGCATCGAGCCTCACTCCTCCTTCTGGCCAAGTAATGTCCCGTGTGGGGATGGACCTTGCTGTGTGCATCCTTCTGTCCAGCCATGGACCACCTGGCTGTATCAACCTTTTATTTTTTGTACACATGGGTGGACACATCTCATTTTAGGTCTTTTTTCTTTTGTCTTTTTTGTACTTGGGATGGAAGCCAGGGCTCTGGCTCTGAGCCACCTTCCCAGTCCTTATTTTTATCTTTTGAGACTTGGTCTTGCTAAATTACCTAGGCTGAACTTAAACTTCTGATCCTACTGCCTCAGCCTCCCAGACTGTTGGCTTTACAGATGTATGCCACTGTGCCGGGCTCATTTGGAGATTGTTTTTTGTTATTGTTGTTTTATTTTTATTTTTTATTTTTTGTCTTTTTCCTTTTTATCGGTACTAGGGATCGAACTCACGACTGCCCGCTTGCAAGGCAGGCGCTTATGCCACTGAGCTAAATCCCCAGCCCCTGTTTTATTTTTTGAGAGAGGGTCTTTATTAAGTAGTTTAGGCTGCCCTGAGGCAATCCTCCTGCCTCAGCTTCTGGGGTCCTGGGGTTTTGGGTCTGTGCCACATACCTGGCCTGGCTCTGTCATCCCGGAACCTTTTGATACATGTTGCTAACTTCGCTAGATGGTGACTGTTGTCCCCAAGGATGATCAGTCTGTACCTGTCATCTTCACCCAGCAGAGAAACAGCTCTGGGTTTAGATGCAAGGTTTTGCTCCACTCTGGGGAGCTGTTGCCTGCTACCCCGGGTCCATTTACTCTTTTGTAAAGTGAGAAACTGCTCCCACTGGGGAGAGGAGTTTCATAATAGTGAGTTACATAGGAGTTACATAATAGTGGGTATGGCAGTCAACTCTCTGCTGCTCCTGTCCCCTGCAGATGCAGCTCAATGTCAGATGGTCTTGGGGCGGGGGTCCCCCAAGGAAGTGGTAGGGGATGCTGTTGCCAGGCAGGACAGGAGTGAGCATTCAGGTGCAGGTGACAACACGGGCAAAGACCTGGCAGCAGGAGCGAGCGGGCATCCGGGCTGCGGATGGCGTGGGGAGGCGGGTGAGGAGGTGGCAGGGAGCCGGGCTGTTCTCCCAGAGGGATGCAGAGCTGTGGCCCACAGGGCAGGTGGGGGTGGGGCTGCCCACCCACTGCAGCCTCCTGGGGCCCACAGGTGGCCTGCAAGCTGTCGCAGAACTGCTGCAGGTGGACTACGAGATGCACAAGATGACCCGGGACCCCCTGAACCTCGCCCTGCGCCGCTACGCAGGGATGACCCTCACCAACCTCACCTTCGGGGACGTGGCCAACAAGGTGCTCAGGGCCAGTGGGTGCAGGTTCTGGGCCCCAGGGACTGAGAGCTAGCTCCCTTCCACTCCATCCCGATCTCAGAAGGGCGCTGAGATTGGGGACAGTCATTCCCAATCCAGAGGTGGGTAGACTGAGGCCCAAAGAGGGCAGGGAAGGGCAGGACTGTGCTGGACTTCCTTGACCAGACCAACATCCTCTGGGCCAGTCCGCAGCAGCCTGAAGACAGCTTTCCTGACACAGCAGGACCTCTGGGTTGGGCTGGCTTTGGTGTTCTCCCCTGACTTTCGGGGTGACCCAGGTGGCAGCAAGTGAGGGATCCCAAGACTAGAACTCTAGCATGTGGATCTGGCAAGAGGAGGGTTTGTCTGCCTTATGTGCTGGCCCCACATGCCATGCGCATGACTATCCTGTCACTCCCCGCAGGCCACCCTCTGTGCCCGCCGGGGCTGCATGGAGGCCATCGTGGCCCAGCTAGCATCCGAGAGTGAAGAGCTCCACCAGGTATGTGGGGCAGGATGCAGACAGCCCTCCAGCTCCCGAGGGTCAGAGGCCTCCCCTCAACTGTGCCCAGCTGCCCGGGTCCCTTTAGTCATGTGGGTGGATGGAGTGCGGTAGGGAGAGCTGGAGGGCTGTGGGTTCAGCCTGGTTAGGGCCTACCTCCGTGTAGCCACGCCCACACGCATGTCTCCACACCCACCTAAACATAGCCATGCCCACCACACCCAATAGTGGCCTTTCAACCTAGCCACGCCCCATAACCCAGCCACGCCCACCCAGCCCAAGCCTGGCAACGACTTAAGGCACTGCCCACCCTAAGTACATCATTGCCCCACCCCCCATCACCCCTCAGGTGGTGTCCAGCATCCTGCGCAATCTGTCCTGGAGGGCAGACATCAACAGCAAGAAGGTGCTGAGGGAGGTCGGCAGTATGACGGCCCTGATGCAGTGCGTCCTGCGGGCCACCAAGGTGGGCACCGGGGAAGGCTGGGGATTGGGGGGATTGCAGCCCGCCCAGCACTGACCCCCACCGCCCTGTGCCCAGGAGTCTACCCTGAAGAGCGTGCTCAGCGCCCTATGGAATCTGTCGGCGCACAGCACGGAGAACAAAGCGGCCATCTGCCAGGTGGACGGCGCGCTGGGCTTCCTGGTGAGCACCCTGACCTACCGCTGCCAGGGCAACTCCCTGGCCGTCATCGAGAGTGGCGGCGGCATCCTGCGCAATGTGTCCAGCCTCATCGCCACACGTGAGGACTACAGGTCAGCACCGGCACAGGGAGAGCGGGGCTGAGCATGGTCTTCCAGGGAATTAGGGTCTCCAGTGTCCCCAGGAACTAATTTTCCAGTCTCATGGTATCCCCAATACTTGGCGGGGCTATTGTTATAGCAAAATGCTCACTTATTAAATGAACAGTCATTACATGAAGCCAGGTGTGCTGACAAACCTGGCATCCCAGGCACTCTGGGAGGCTGAGGCAGGAGGATTCAAAGTTCCAGCCCAAGCCAGGCGTGGTGATGCCTGCTGGAAGGATCACTGCAAATTCAGAGGCTGGCCTCAGCTACATAGCTCAAGACCAGCCTGATTGACAGTGTGAGTCCCCATCTCCAAAAAAAACTGCTTCTTAAATTTAGGAATGGCAGCACATGCTTGTAATTCCAACACTGGGGAGGCTGAGGCAGGAGGGTTGTCACAGTAAAAAACCCAAAACCAAAAGGAACAAAAAAACTTCTTAAATAAACTTAACAATAAAACATACCTTGTCGGGGCTGGGGATTTAGCTCAGCGGCATAAGCGCCTGCCTTGCAAGCAGGCAGTTGTGAGTTCGATCCCTGGTACCGATAAAAAAGGAAAAAGACAAAAAAAAAGATTACCATTGTTTTGAGGCCCGGCAAGGCTACAGCTTGAATTACACACTAGACCCTGTCTTAAAAAAAGAGTAAATAATACCTATGATTTATGGAAGTAAAATTTATTTTGAGTTATTTCAAAAACCGCATAGGATACACTTATACTAAATTGTTATTTAGTCAGGTGTACTTGGAATCTTGATTAGGAGGCTGAGGCAGGAGGCTTACATGTTCCAGCCAAGTCTGAGCTACACAGGTAGTTCCAGGCCAGACTGGACTACATGGTAGGAACATACCTTGAAAAGAAAAAGAGAAAAAGGTTTATTAAAAGGTATACAAAATGCTGGGCATGGTAGCACATGCCTGCAATCCCAGCACTCAAGAGGCTGAGGCAGGAAGATCATGGCAAGTTTGAGGCCAGCTTGGGCTACCTAGCGAGATCCTGTCTCAAGAAGACTAAATAAATAAGAAGATAGATACATAAAAGGCACCTAACAAAGCACTTAGACATTACAAGTTATTTTAAAAAGTGTACAAATGTATGATTAAATAGCATTCATATAAATATCAAATTACTTATTAAATATTAACATAGAAATTCATTTTAGTGTAGGATTTCTCAAATATCTCATCAATTTGTGCTAAAATTACTTAAGAAACATATTCAGTATATAGTACTCACACTAGATACAGTGTACGTGTGTTTTAGCAGGGGAGATTAAACTCTGGTGGCAAAGCTTAGCCAGGGCCCTTTTTGTGTGTGTCTATGTATTTATTTTTTACTGGCATTGAACTCACAGCCTTGAGCTTGCCCAGCCGGTGATTGTGCCTCTGAGCTAAACCTCCAGCTCTGTTTTTTTGGTTTCTTCAGGCAGGATCTCGCTGTGTACTTCCGACTGGTCTTTAACTTCATTATGTAGCCTGGGCTGGCCTCAAACTTGTGGCCTCCCAAGTTCTGGGGCTATAGGTGCGCCTCCCCATGCATTACAAAAGGCCTTTGTTTTAGCATATTTTATGAGGTGCACGGCACATACATATTAAAAATTCCATTTTCTTTCCTTCTTGTTATTTTTGGTACCGGGAATTGAACTCATGACCTTGTGCTTGCCAGGCAGGCGCTGTGCTGCTGAGCTAAATCCTGGGGCCCAATAATTCTGTTTTCTAAAATTCAAACCTCAGGTTGGGGATATAGCTCAGTGGCACTGTGCCTGCCTGGCAAGCACAAGATCATGAGTTCAATTCCTAGTATCAAACCAAACCAAACCAAAACTAAACTAAAAAAATAAAATTCAAACTTGGCTGGAGGGCTAGGGATATAGCTCAGTGGTAAAATGCTTTCCTGGCACGCACAAGGCCCTGAATTCAATCCCTCGTACCACCAAAAAAACCAAACCAAACCAAAATAACACCCCACTTCACTGGAGATTTTGTGTTCATTCACTGGAGATTTTTTTGTTTTGTTTTTTTTTATTGGTACCAGGAATCAAACTCACAACTTGCCTGCTTACAAGGCAGACGCTTATGCCACTGAGCTAAATCCCCAGCCCCTATTCAATGGAGATTTTTTGACAGCTCTCGGCTTGGTGGGAAGGTCTGGGAATGGCTGGAGGCGTGGCCAACTAGGGGGCGTGGCCAGGGAGTGGCTCAGAGGACCATGGCGGGGGCCGGACCCAGTAGGGCGGAGGTGGTTGGTGCTTTGGGGACCTGGCCAGGCCTGACCGCTCCTGCACCTCAGGCAGGTGCTTCGAGACCACAACTGCCTGCAGACCCTGCTGCAGCACCTGACGTCGCACAGCCTGACCATCGTGAGCAACGCCTGCGGCACCCTCTGGAACCTGTCTGCGCGCAGCCCTCGCGACCAGGAGCTGCTGTGGGACCTGGGCGCAGTGGGCATGCTGCGTAATCTGGTGCATTCCAAGCACAAGATGATCGCGATGGGCAGCGCAGCTGCCCTGCGCAACCTGCTGGCCCATCGGCCCGCCAAGTACCAGGCAGCGGCCACGGCCATCTCCCCGGGCACCTGCGTGCCCAGCCTGTATGTGCGTAAGCAGCGGGCGCTGGAGGCGGAGCTGGACACCCGGCACCTGGCGCAGGC
This sequence comes from Cavia porcellus, assembly GCF_034190915.1. Lineage (NCBI taxonomy): Eukaryota > Metazoa > Chordata > Mammalia > Rodentia > Caviidae > Cavia > Cavia porcellus. Next base: position 74,103,703 of record NW_026947500.1, on the reverse strand, counting down.
GCTGGGCCACCTGGAGAAGCAGAGCCTGCCTGAGGCCGAGGCCGAGCCCACCTCCAAGAAACCGCTGCCCCCGCTGCGGCACCTGGACGGGCTGGCCCAGGACTACGCCTCCGACTCGGGCTGCTTCGATGACGACGATGCACCGTCTCTGGCTGCTGCTGCCGCCACCGCAGAGCCTGCCAGTCCCGCTGTGATGTCCATGTTCCTGGGTAGCCCCTTCTTGCAGGGCCAGGCGCTGGCCCGTTCCCAGCCTGCCCGCCATGGTGCCCTGGAGGCTGAGAAGGAGTCTGGGGGAGACGCAGCCGTGGCGGCCAAAGCCAAAGCCAAGCTGGCGCTGGCGGTTGCTCGCATTGACCGGCTGGTGGAGGACATCTCCGCTCTGCACACCTCGTCCGAAGACAGCTTCAGCCTCAGTTCTGGGGACCCTGGGCAGGAGGCGCCCAGGGAGGGCCGCGCTCAGTCCTGCTCACCCTGCCGGGGCTCCGAGGGTACACGGAGGGAGGGTGGCGGCCGGGCCCATCCGCTGCTGCGTCTCAAAGCCGCACACGCCAGCCTCTCCAACGACAGCCTCAACAGCGGTAGCACCAGCGACGGCTACTGCCCACGGGAGCACATGCAGCCCTGCCCACTGGCTGTGCTGGCCGAGCATCGAGAGGACCCGCTTCGTGGGCAGATAAGGCCCAGCCGGCTAGACCTTGACCTGCGCGGTGGGCAGGCCAAGCCGCCCTCACGTGACCCTGCAGCTACTGCTGACGCAGGGGTGCGCACCATCAAGCTGTCACCCACCTACCAGCACGTGCCCCTGCTAGAGGGGGGTACAGGGGCACGGCCACTCACTGGGCCTGGGGCCCGGAAGCAGGCGTGGATGCCGGCGGACAACCTCAGCAAGGTGCCCGAGAAGCTGGCAGGTGGCACTCCGTTGCCTGCGGTCAGCAAGGTCTTACAGAAACTGGCGGTGCAGGATGGGCCACTGTCCCTCTCTCGCTGCAGCTCTCTGTCCTCACTATCCTCTGCTGGCCATGCTGGCCCCAGTGAGGGTGGTAATCTGGATGACAGTGACTCTTCTCTAGATGGGCTAGAGGAGACCGGTCCTGGGGAGGCAGAGCTGGATGGGGGTTGGCGGGCGTCTGGGTCCACCTCGCTGCCCGTGGCCATCCCTGCACCCCGCCGGGGACATGGGCGGGGGCTGGGGGTGGAGGATGCCACACCGTCCAGCTCCTCAGAGAACTGCGTGCAGGAGACACCACTTGTTCTGAGCCGCTGCAGCTCGGTGAGCTCTCTGGGCAGCTTCGAGAGCCCGTCCATCGCCAGCTCCATCCCCAGCGACCCATGCAGCGGGCTGGGCAGCGGCACCGTCAGCCCCAGCGAGCTGCCTGACAGCCCTGGGCAGACAATGCCGCCCAGCCGCAGCAAGACACCGCCAGCGCCACAGGGCCAGCCAGAGACCAGCCAGTTCAGCCTGCAGTGGGAGAGCTACGTCAAGCGCTTTCTGGACATTGCAGACTGCCGTGAGCGCTGCCAGCCACCTTCCGAACTGGACGCGGGCAGCGTGCGATTCACTGTGGAGAAGCCAGACGAGAACTTCTCCTGCGCCTCCAGCCTCAGTGCCCTGGCTCTGCATGAGCTATACGTGCAGCAGGATGTTGAGCTGCGGCTGCAGCCGCCTGCCTGCCCAGAGCGAGAGGGAGGTGGAGGTGGAGGAGGACACCGCCGGGGGGATGAGGCTGGTGGCCGCCTGGAGGGCCCCAAGCCATCCAGCTCTCGCACCTGCTCCTCCGGTGACCAGGAACTGGAGCTGCTGCGTGAGTGTCTGGGAACCACCGTGCCCGCCCGACTTCGCAAAGTGGCCTCGGCACTGGTGTCTGGCCGCCGTGCCCTGCCAGTACCGGTCTACATGCTGGTGCCTGCCCCGGCCCAAGACGATGACTCTGGCACCGACTCTGCCGAGGGCACGCCGGTCAACTTCTCCAGCGCAGCCTCGTTGAGTGATGAGACACTGCAGGGACCCCCCCGGGACCCGCCCCGAGCGCTGGCAGACAGGCAGAGGCCAAGGGGACAGGCAGCTCCATCCAGACAGGCATCGGGACACTGGCCCAAGGCAGGGGGCGCTAGCAGGAGCGTGGAACAGACCCGGGGAGGTGGCAGGAGCAGGGCCGGCCTGGAGCTGCCCCTCAGCCAGTCTCCGGGCACTCGCCCCGACAGGGAGGGCCCTCAAGTGGGGCGCTCACGTGGGGACGGGGGTCTGCAGTCCC